>NC_090988.1:66902500-67235000 GCF_041146395.1 Eulemur rufifrons
ACGCTGCGGCCGCCACAGTCCAAGCCATTTTCCCCTCAGCTGGCTCAGCCGCCGCGGATAGCTTCGGCCGACTCCACAGCCAGCCAAGCACGCACGTCACTTCCGGCCGGGGAAGCACCGCCTTCCGCGCCCAGGCTTCTTGTGGATTGGCTAGTGCGTCGGCCTACCTGACCTGGTGGGCGGGGCAGGGGCGCGTTCAGTGAGGCTTGAGGGGGAGCGCTGTGGGCCACGGTCTGGCTCCCTCCCCGGAGATGCCGGACGCCCGTCTGTGCAGCCTCAGACCTCAAACCCGGGGAGGAAGCCCTCCGGACACCCCAGCCGGCCACCTCTCCGGCCGGGCGTCTGAAGCCCCGCCAACTGGCATGAGCACCAAATACTCTATTGTTCCCGTACCCTCTCCCGGGACTCCGCTCCCGCCTCCATCTGAGCTGTGGTTCCCAGATTTGTGGTCTTGGCCCCAAGCGGCGGCGAGATTAATTTGTGACTGGAACACTGAAAGAAACAGGCAAGACAAAATCGTTCACTCCATTTGCCGAGTCGTCACGGTGGATCAGATGCTGTAGAGTGTGTAATTAGTAGCCTGTCACATGGGTTGTGTAAAGTGCTCGTGGAAGCGCTCTCAGGTCAGTGTTTCATTTAATCCTCACAACAGCCAGGTAAGGAAGTTAGCCCCATAATAACTCACAGCCAGACGGCTCTTGCTACGTTACAAAATAGCTTAACATAGAATCTCCATAATTATAACACCGTCTTCAGGAGAATTGAATGAGATTATGCTTGTAAAGCATTTAGCCCTCAAAGGTTAGATTTAAAAATTACGTAACCACGTGAAGCAGATAGGAAAATTATCCCCATATACAGATGGTGACGCTGGGCACAAAGATGTCATGGGCAGAGACATGATTCCTGGTGTTTTACAACAAATTGTCCCTTAAGCGATAAGAGAAGGAGGTCCATACCTTCCACAGGCTCATAGTCTGACGTTTGTAGACTGATTTAAGCTGCAATTCTCAATTTAAGAAATGTATATATAGGCCGGGCGCGGTGGCTCACGCCTGTAATCCTAGCACTCTGGGAGGCCCAGGTGGGCGGATCGTTTGAGCTCAGGAGTTCGAGACCAGCCTGAGCAAGAACGAGACCCCATCTCTACTAAAAATAGAAAGAAATTATATATGGACAGCTAAAAATATATATAGAAAAAATTAGCCGGGCATGGTGGTGCATGCCTGTAGTCCCAGCTACTCGGGAGGCTGAGACAGGAGGATCCCTTGAGCTCAGGAGTTTGAGGTTGCTGTGAGCTAGGCTGACGCCACGGCACTCACTCTAGCCTGGGCAATAGAGAGAGACTCTGTCTCAAAAAAAAAAAAAAAAAAAGAAATGTATATATATAATATATGTATATATACATACATATAATGAAAAGGCTCTAAGAAGTAGAAACTTAACCTCCAGTAAATAACGGGAAAGATATCAGTCTGATTTTTTTTTTCCTTTTCTGAGATGGGGGGCCTAGGGGCAGAGGAAGAATGTGGAGTGGATGAAGCCCTCTAATCACTGTAATAAACATGCCTATGGCTCCCCAGAGATGGGAAGATTAGATGGAGTTTCTTTTCTATGGGAAGTCTAGAAGCAAGTATATGATTATTCCTTATGGCTGTGGCAACCAGCTTTCCACCACTCCCCACCCCCTCCAGGCACATGCACTTCCAGGCAAGCTTTACACACCCTAGAAGAATGTCCCTGAGAAATCCACTTAGTTCCACAGCATTGTTCTGCTTTATCTTCTGATCAAAGGAGGAATTTCTAGAATTGGCAGTCCTTTCCCAAGATTAAAAGGGGTTGGGAAAGCGATTTATCTCAGGGCGGTTTCCTAGCTTCTGCTCCAGAACTGAGTGTGCCTTCAGGAAAGGAGGAAGAGGCCTTGCAAGAGAACACTGAGTCTTTAGGAAAGATGAACTGTTTGACTTTTTTGTATCTTTCTTAGTTTTTTAAAATGAGAAATATTTTCCCTGGGTTCCAGCAGCAGAGGGCCCTGGTCTTTGAGTCAGTTCCTTGTTGCAGTTCTGACTTCATTATTTTATTATGGTTTTTGAATGTCTGATTCTTGGTAGGCTCTAATCAACCAGAAGGGTCCCAATAAGGTAAAGAGGAAGAAAAACAGTTTGATGATTTTCCAGATTCCAAAAAAAAGCAGCATTCTCAAATTGCCAGGTATCAAGAACCTGAACAGGTAGGCCTGCCTTAGCATATCTTATCTGTCTGGCAATGGCTTGTGAAGATGCATGTATAAAAGCCATGGGACCACAGACTTCTGGGAGACAGTTCAAACTGATGCTGCTGTCATTGAGAACCAACTAGAACATAGCTAGCAGCCATTTCTCCTCTTTTCTTTCTTCCACTGGCTTCAATTTTAAGACTTAAAAGGTAGAGAAAAGGATTGAGGAAGAGGCATTACATCTTTAAGTGTTCTAATCCTAATTTGCCACAGAGAACTTCACAGTACCACATGAGAAATGGGAAACCTTTTTTTTTACTGCAGGTAATAGTGGCTGACATTTATTGAGCATCTGCCAAAGCAAGGCCCTGCTCTTAATGTTTTATGAGCATTATCTTATTAATTCCTCCAACAACCTTATAAAAAGATAGTATTATTATATCCTCATTTTATAGCTGAGGAATTTGAGGAACAGAGTAACATGCCCAAAGTCACCCAGCTGCTAAGTAGTAGACCTGGGATCCAAACCTGGATCCGACTGCACAGTCCAGTTCTTTTAACCTCACACTGCCTCAAATAGACCAAGGAGATTTTAACAGCTACAAAACACTATTAATAAGTGGTTACATTCCTCTTTCCTTTCCCAATGCTGTTTTCCCACCCCAGTAGGACTCTGCTCAGTACTATACCACACAGTTTAAAAGTTGTGGTCTCTAACCCTAAGGCAGATAACGCTATCATAATGAAATGACACTCAGAGTATTAAATGTGTAAATGATGAAAGGATGTAAAGTTTGTAGGAGAAAGAAGAAATGTTTGCCTTCTAATTTATTTGGGGAAAAAATATATTGAGCCCCTACTTTCTGTATGTCAGGCACTGTGCTCTGTGCTAAGGATACAGTGATGAACAAGACAAGGCATCTCTGCCCTCATAGGGCTTAGAGTCCAGTCGGGGAGACAAACATGAAATACCTCATCGAACAATCATGTAATCTCAACTGTGATAAGCAGTATGAGGGAAAGCTACAGTGTTCTTTGATTTAGAATGGAAGGCAAGAAGGACTTCCCTGAAAAAGTGAGATCTAAAGGATGAATATAAATTGAGTGAGAATGGGGGAAAAGCATACCAGGCAGAGGGAACAGGGTGTGCAAAGACACTGGGGGAGGAAGGAACATGATTCAGCTGAGGAACTGAAAAGACCAGTGTTGTCATCATACCAGGAACAAGGGGGAAGTAACTTCAGAGGCCGTGGTGAGGAAAGCAGATCATGCCAGGCTGGGGAGGATGCATTAAGAATTTAGGTCTTTATTCTAAGAATGAGGAGAAGGATTTTCAGCTCTCAAATGATCGGAGTTGAATTTTAAAAAGATTTCACAGGTCTGGGAGGAGAATGGATTAGAGAGGGACTGGAGAGGATTTGGGCATCCCAGTTTGGAGGTTATCGCAACTGTGTAGGGAAGCAATGATGGTGAGTTGAACTTTGGGTAAGACACAATAAATATAAAGCTGACTGAGCCAGGGGTCCTGTCCTTGGAGGTAGTCAAGTAGGGGAGAGTGACTCAGAAACAAGAATACTATAGTGTGCTACAAGCGTTACTAGAGATATGTCCAAATAACTTTGGAGACTCGGGGAAAGACAGAGTGAAGTTGGCAGGTGTATTAGTTATCTATTGCTGTATGTCAAATTATTCCAACATTTAGCAGCTTAAAGTAACAAACATTTACCACCTCACAGTTTCTGTGGGTCAGGAATGCAGGCATAGCTTAGGTGGGTGTTCCTGCTTCAAGGTCTCTCATGAGATTACAGTCAAGCTGTCAGCTGCCAGTCTCCTCTGAAAGCTTGAATGGGGGAAATCCACTTCCACATTCACTTATGTGGTTATTAGAAGGCCTTGATCATTCCCAAGCCCTCTTCACAGGGCTGCTTCACAATATGGCAGCTGGCTTCCCCCAACATGAGTGACCAAGAAAGAGAGCAAGAAACAAGAGGGTGTGAGAGAAAGCACCCCTGATCAGAAGCCACAGTCTTTTTGTGACCTAATCTCAGAAATGATATCCTATCACTTATGCCATACTCTGTTCTTTAGAAGTGAGTCAGTAAATCCAGTCCACATTCAAGGGAGGGGGAGTAAAAAGGTGAGGAATACATAACGGTATGAACACCAGGAGGCAGGGATCACTGCAGTTCATGCCACTAGCTGCCTACCACAGAAGGTTCCACAGAGGAGGTGGCACTTGAAGTAGTTGTATTGGAGTGTCTCAGAGGCTTCTCAGGAGGAAAGGCATTCCAGGTAAAGCAAAGGGCATGTGGAAAGACTTAGAGGCATAAAAGAACTTAATGTGATTGGGGGTCTGCTGGTGGCCATTCCATGACCAGGTGAGAGGGGCTTACAGAATATCATTGATTCAACTGAGGAAACTTTGAAAGTTTTGTCATTGTTTGAAAGATGATAAATTTAATTCTTTGAATTCTACCAATATACTTGTACCTTTGTGGAAAATATATATGCATAATATACATACAACAATATTCATTGAATGGCTGGGTGTGGTGGCTCACACCTGTAATCCTAACACTCTGGGAGGCTGAGGCAGGAGGATCATTTGAGCTCAGGGGTTCAAGACATGCCTGAGCAAGAGCATGAAGTTAGAAAAATTTCAAGAAGAATTAACTGTTTCTTTCTTGTGCTTTAAAAAAGAATATCTATTTTATGCATCATAAAAGTAATACGTATAGGCTGTGATTCACATGAGGAATAACCATGGAATAATCATAAAGATATAACCAAAGGAATAATCATAAAGAAACAGCTGTGACAGGTACTTGGAAGAGCAGCTAACATTTGCTGAGAGCTTGCTATGTGCTAGACACTAAGAGATTTAAAGGATTGACTCATTTCATCCTCATGACAACCTTATGAGGAAGAATTATAATTCCCATTTTACAGATATGAGGCACAGAGAGGTTAAGTAACTTGCTGGTAAAACAGTGCAAGCTGACCCCTGAGCTCTTAATCATCTTACCATGCTGTCCTAGGGAATCCATCTCAGTGGGTCTGAAGGTTTGTCACCACTTTAGTCCTTTGGGAGTACAGAGGAGGGTGAATAAGGAAAAATACACAGTGGTGTGGAGGCAAGTATCAAATCCAATAATCCAGGGGTTTTCCTTTTTTGTGCCACGGACTCTTTTGGCAGTCAGGTGGTCATAATGCATTTACATACAAAGGTAAAATACAACTGGAAACCAATTATATTGAAATATAGTTCTCAAAATATTAAATCAGCATCTGGGATGTAATATACGTGCTTCTTTATTAATGTATTAAAAATAAAAAGATCTAATCACAGGTCTAATGACTACCATAATTTCATGGTAGTATAACTATAACTGTTATTTCAAGATTCTTTTTTTTAAAGACAGGGTCTCACTCTGTCACCCATGCTGGAGTGCAGTGGTGCTTATGGGCACAAGTGATCTTCCTGCCTCAGCCTCCTTGGTAGCGCCACCATGCCCAGTTAATTTTTAAAATTTTTTGTAGAGATGGGGGTCTCACTATGTTGCACAGGCTGGTCTTGAACTCCCGGCCTCAAGTGATCCTTCCACCTTGGCCTCCCAAAGTGCTGGGATTATAGGCATGTATTGCAAGATATTTTGAACTGCTATTAATGTGACACAGAAATATCTGGGATAGGCCAGGTGCAGTGGCTTACACCTCTAATCCCAGCGCTTTGAGAGGCTGAGGCAGGAGGATCACTTGAGCTCAAGAGTTCCAGGTTACAGGCAGCTTGCGTTGCTCTACCAGGTGGCAGTGAGCTATGACGATGCCGCTGTACTCCAGCCTGGGCAATAGAGTAAGACCCCGTCTCTAAAAAAAGTAACTAAATAAAAAAAGAGAAATATCTGGGATATCTATTGGTGACAAAGTTGCAGATACTGTTAATACCACTATGACTTATTTCCTACATTTGTAATGAAAGGAATTGCTAAATTTCTGTTAGAGGTTCATAAAAATAAAGATGTGATTTCTTTGGGCGGGGTGGGAGAAGAGAGATCTGTAGACCCCAGGTTGTGAATCCCTGCTGGCCAAACCTAGGAGCAATTTCTGGGTATACTGCAGTGATGCAAGGACAAAAAGTAGGTAAAGAGGAGACCAAGGCAACTGACCAGGAATTCCTGAGAAGAGGGATTCGGTGGTGTGAACTGATCACCCCTTCCTATGGCCTGATGATTGATAAAGGACAATAGAGAAATGAATGAAGAAATAATAAAATTATTTCTGTGATATCTGAGATAATTCTTTAAATATATTTCTAACATTTCCCCAAATGCTGTATATTATTACATAAATTTTAGAAGTTAAAGCAAATTTGGAAAAACTCAGTTACAAGTGGATAGCAGTCTACTTTGACATGTTCAGGATCTGTAGCCTTGAGACCA
The DNA here is from genome assembly GCF_041146395.1 of Eulemur rufifrons. Lineage (NCBI taxonomy): Eukaryota > Metazoa > Chordata > Mammalia > Primates > Lemuridae > Eulemur > Eulemur rufifrons. Next base: position 66,909,155 of record NC_090988.1, read on the forward strand.
ATGAGAGGCAAGGACCCTGGGCGGGATCAACACACTCGTGGTGGCAAGCCGTCCTCATTCTGCTACCCCACCCCCACCCCCAGTACCATCAGAAATGTTTGCCAGACAACAACATGGAGATCAGAGAAGAACAATATCACAGCACATGTGAGATAACCCCAGGTGCCCAGAAATGTACTGAAGCCCCACAGTGCTGAGGGCATGGTGGATCAGCACAGTGCAGATAGTCACATACATGTGACGTCATTTGTAACTAGACTCTGACAGAAGAAATTTGAGCTATTCTTAAATGGAACCTGCAACGTAATACCACTAGGAAGGTTTGTAATAATAACAATGATAGCTAACATGAATTGAATGTTTACTATTTATCAGGCACTGTTTGAAGTACAGTACTTTATGTGCATTAACATATTTAATTCTTAGAGCAAACTTGTAAGTGCTATTAATATGTCCATTTTACAGGCAAGGAAATGGAAGTACAGAGCGGTAGAAGTATCTTCTTGACTGTGTTAAATGCTGTATTGACTATATGCTAGATGCAGTAACAATAAACTTTGAAATCTCAGTGGCTTAACACAACAGACATTTTCTTCTCTCTCACATAAGCCCAATAAGAGGTTGGATGTTGAGAAACCCAGTCTGATGAAACAGTCCACTGTCTTCAGTACATGCAAGGTCACTCTGAGGTTTCTTGCACCAGGGCCAAAGGTGAAATATATCCAGTTCCACTGGCTAGAACTCACTTGCCTATGCCTAACTACAAGGGAAGCTGGGAAATGTAGTTGAACTGTGGTCCCACAGGGAAAGGAAAATGGTTTGGTAACCAGCTAGCCAGTCTCTGTCATGCCAACAGATCGGATAACTTCATTAATTCAAGCAGAGTTTCCCTTCTTTTCAAAATGTGCTCTTTAATGAACTGAAACCACTTTTAGATGAGCTTAGTTCATGGTCTTTTGTTAGAAAGGAAAAGATAATTATTAATCTTTATGCTGTGGATCTGCTATTATTACTACTCAGCAGGCACTTGTTCCTTCTATATAATTATTGTCAGAAAGCATGGCTTGAGATCAACTCTTGTTACATTCAAATATTGTTTTTGGTAACTGTTCTCCAACATTTAATTGATATATTGCCAAAAAATTTATATAGCACATAAACTATGCTGTTATCTGGAAAGTAAATTTCTTAACTCATTTATTAAGATAGTCTCTTAACTACTGGGGCCTAGAATGATCTTGACTCTGCTTGTGTGGAAGAACTTTAAGGTCTGAGACATCACCTGTCCATATATTTAAGCAGGTGCAGATCTACTTTCTGAAGAAATTGTTGACTTTAGACCCATTTCCAAATCACAATAGGATGACTTTCTTTTTGAACTATCACAATGTTAGACTCCTCACTGCTCTGAAAGAATGTCAGTCCTGCCTTCAGCTCCATTGATTATCAAAACAACTCCTAATCAGTAGCAAAGATCATTTCCATTCTAGTTTCTTACCAGAGAAATAACTTCAAACTCTTTCTGTACTTTATTAATCAAAAGCTCAGGTAAAAGATATAGTATTCATTGAGGATTACTTGAAGGATAAATAATCCATCTATTTCTCTAGACATTGTATTTTATTTATTTATTTTGCTTGTTTGGTTTTTTACAACAGGACTTTGTCACCCAGGCTAGAGTGCAGTGACGTCATCATAGGTCACTGCAACTTCAAACTCCTGAGCTCAAGGGATCCTACTGCCTCAGCCTCCTGAGTAACCTGGACTACAGGTACATGCCATCATCCCTGGCTAAGTTTTTAAAATTTATTTATTTATTTTTATTTTTCATATAGACAGAGTCTTGCTATGTTGTTCAGGCTGGTCTTTAACTCCTCACCTCTAGTGATCCTCCCACCTTGGCCTCCCAAAGTGCTGGGATTACAGGAGTGAGCCACCACATTTGGCCTCTCTAGACATTTTAAATGTTACCCCTGATTTGTAGCTGCTTGAATAAGCTGTGTAGCTGGATTGCCTCTGGTCCCTTGTAGAATTATTTTTGCTGAGTTGCATTTTGGCTTTATGCACTGAAGTTAAATATAAGAGATGGCCCTGTGAATCTTACTGTTATGGTTATTGTAGGGATATTGTTGAGGACTTTGACCCCCACATCATAGAGTGACTCATAGTTACGGAAAATTTCTCTCAGAGGTTATTACCAGTAAGCTGTATTTCCCTTAAGAACTACTTTATTTTTATTATAGGGACACTGAATTTCATCATTGTTCAGATTTCCCTATTGCTTTGTCCCTGCAAGGTTAGAATCAAATTTACAGCCCAAATCTAACTATTGTCTAGGACTGTATAATATATACTTTTATATGTCATCATAACAGTTGGTTTTAGCTTATTTTCCTTCTCCTGTTTGCCTTTACTTCTCCCCTCCACACAATTACTTAACCCATTAATTTACTTCATGTTATATTTCTATAAATTGCTTTTAAGCCTTTGAAAACATATAAGCCATATGTTTAAGCATGTATTTGCATGTATGTGTTTATGTATAAAGTAATACTCAAGTATTTGGAATAACAAAAGATGTTGAACTGCATGTTTCCTTAAATAGTTGTTGAATATTTTTCATTAAAAAAGCTTTGCTTTGCTTTGTAATTCATGCTTCTTCCTTTATACTCTACTGCTTCTAATATTTGTCCTCCAATTCATGCTGCAAACCCCTCCTGCCGTTGCTTTTTCTCTCCTTTTTTTTTTTTTTTTTTTCTGACAGAGTCTCACTTTGTTACCCAGGCTAGAGTGAGTGCCATGGCGTCAGCTTAGCTCACAGCAACCTCAGACTCCTCGGCTCAAGCAATCCTACTGCCTCAGCCTCCCGAGTAGCTGGGACTACAGGCATGCGCCACCATGCCCGGCTAATTTTTCTATATATATTTTTAGTTGTCCGTATAATTTCTTTCTATTTTTAGTAGAGACAGGGGTCTCGCTCTTGCTCAGGCTGGTCTTGAACTCCTGACCTCGAGCGATCCACCCGCCTCGGCCTCCCAGAGTGCTAGGATTACAGGCGTGAGCCACCGCGCCCGGCCTCCCGTTGCTTTTTCTTTTCTTTCTTTCTTTTTTTTTTTTTTTTGTTTGTTTGTTTGTTTTTCAGCTCATTAAGGGGGTACAAAAGATCAGGCTATATACATTGCCCATGCCTCCCCATCCCCCCGAGTCTGAGCTTTAGTTGTGTCCATTCCCTTGACAGTGCACATCACTCTCATCATGTAGGTGTGCACTCCTCCCCTCCTCCCACCCCATCCCCCCAGTCAGAACTTCAATCGTGTCCATTCCCCAGGCAGTGCGCATCGCACTCCCGTTGCTTTTTCTTAAGCTATTCCCCACTCCTTCCACTCCTCATCACCAAGTCTTCCTCCAGGGGCCTCAGCACTTGCTGCTCTGTCAACCTGGAATGTTCCTTCCTGACAAGCTCTTTCTCATCAGTTCCTTTTTGACAGCCTCTCAGGGAGGCTTCCTAACCCCATCCTCTCTAAAGCTGACTTGTGTCCCCTGCCTAGCCCACTTCATTGTTTTCTCTCTCAACACCCTGTTTCCTTTCTTCATGGCACCACCTTCTGTCATTATTTTATTAATTCACTTGCTAGGTGTCTGTTTTCCCTACTAGAGGGTGAATTCTATGAGGGCAAGTACCATGTTGTTTGCTTCGTCCAGGTCTTAAGATGCATGAATAAACGGTCCAGCCTAAGAACTGCAAAAAATCTCTTCTGGCTGTTCTATACCCTAAGAAAAGTTTCCTTTTCTGAACTCCTGCATTTACTTCTGTCTGACCGAAATCACTTAGCACATTTGAAGGCTATCATTCTTCTTTGTTTCATGTTTTGGGATAGATTTCTTCAATTACATTGTAAGGTATTAATTATTTGGCTAATAGATCAGAGGAACACTGTAAGTATAGGCAGCAGAATATATTAGATTCTAAACAGATTTTAGCAAGGGATTTAATTTGTCTCTTGTGAGACAATTAAGTGAGACAATAAGGGTGTGGGGACTCACTGATAATCCCAGAATTGGTATAAAGATTATTTTAAGCTGAGGACATTTGAGTTTGCAATCTCAGAGCTTCCCTTCTCTGACTAAAATCAGCAACTTCTGGAAAACAAGGCTACCATGAATCACCTCTCCAGGGAAGTTTTATGGCCCTGAAAGACAGAAAGACCACTTATCCTGTATGGACAAATATTATCAAAAACTTCCTTTTTTCTTCTTTTCTTTGCTCTTCTTTTCTCTTTTCTTTTCTTTCTTTTTTCTTCTTTTATTTTTTATTTTTTTGGGAAACAGAGTCTCACTCTATTGCCCAGGCTGGAATGTATGGCATTATCATAGCTCACTGCAACCTCAAGCTCCTGGGCTCAAGCGATCCTCCTTCCTCAGCCTCCCAAGTAGCTGGGACTACAGGCATGTACCACCACGCCTGGCTAATTTTTTTATTGTTTCTAAAGGTGGCGTTGCTCAGGCTGGTCTCTGAACTTCTGGGCTCAAGTGATCCTACTGCCTTGGCCTCCCAAAGTTCTGGGATTAATGCACCTGGCCTTATCACAAACTTTCTTATCTCCAATTTGTTCTCCTAAAAACCTACTTGTCTTTCCTTAAGAAACTTATATGTCCTTCCCATAGGAGTCATTGCCCTCTCTTCCCTTTCCCCCACTGAGTTAGGTGTATAAGCCCCAAATTCTAACCACCCCTTTGTGTTACTCATAACTGAGCTTTCCCACATGTATGTACATTGCATGTGTAAATAAACCCTTTTTCTCTTATTGTCTTTCATCAGTTTCATTCAACAACCTCCATTAACTGAAGAGTAGAGGATTAAAAAAAGTTTTTCCTCCCCTACAAGTTCAATGATGACAGAAGGGCAAGAAGGGGAGGTAGAAAGGGAGCTTACATTTATTGAGAGCCTCTTAGATTAGGCACACAAGAACCAGTGAATGCATGTCATGGGATGGTGTATTTCAGCTCACCCCCACCTTTTTTTGAACCATGAGAAAGAGCCAAAACCGGAATGCGTTTCTTTGAGAGGGTCATCCATGCAACAAAATGTATTGAGCATGTTTCATGCCAGATATCCTAAGAACTAGGGATGGAGCATGAATAAGATGTGGTCCCTGTTCTCATGGTATTGACAATTTAGTGGAGGCTGAGAGGAATCCATCTCAAAACCTATTCTATCAGACTTAGAATCAGAGATTCTAGCCCTGGACAGAAGCCAGACTCAGGGGTGGAAAAATGAAGTGAGTGAACATTTGTCGAGGGCTTACTGTTTGTCAGGCACCATACTGAGCACCATACACAGCATCCATGTTCCTTTATGACCCTCAGATCCTTGAGGGGAGGAACATTGTAGTGCTCTTGGGTTCCCCAGGGCCCTGAGTATTGCTGTACGCAGAAGATGTTCAGTACTCCAATTGATTACTGATTTAATTCAAGTGATTCAATGGTAATGAGAAGCTAGTAGCATTCCTATGCTTATAACACAGGTGGTAAAATAAAAATTAATAATAAAACATAAAAATAAGCTAAATTATTTTCCAGAAGTTACTTATTGTAGTTATTGTCACAGCTGGATTTACACGGAGAACTTCGAGGTCCGTAGTCCTGGACTTAGATTCCAAAGCCACACCTCTCCCTCCAAATACATGACATAACTGTAATTGTTATGCAGTCAGTCATTGTAGGAATGCTAGGATAGCATAGCTACGACTATGTCATCTGTAGTAATAACCTTGATGAATACTCTATAAACTATTTTAAATATGCCACAAGTTTTGTTTTCCTGCCATTACATTAATGGGTTTTTAAAGCAGCATTTGACTTTAGATCCAGCAGGGGGAGCCAGGTCCGTGTCCATTAAAGGCAAACAACCCTCCTCCGCATCCAAAACATTAAAAAAAGAACAAACAAAACCTGGAGGGGGTGGGCAATAGATTACTTTATCAAAGAAAATGCCTTCTAACTTCCAAAGTGTTGTTTCCACCTTCCTTTAGTGTCCCTGAGCAGCTCTTTCCTCTCTGAGACTTTGGCATAAATATGAAGTTGAAACAGGGCACAACAGAAAACTTTCACTTTTTTGAATCCTTTTGATGGCACAGAATGTCAGTGCTTCTGTTACTCATTTATCCATTTGACAAGTGTTTATTTCTACCTACTCTGCCTACTGGGCTGGGGTGGGAGGGGACACAGCCAGAGTAGGAAAGGGCCAGACTGGGGCAGGACAGCTAGGAGGAGAGAGCAGCCTTCTCCAGGGAGGGAAAAACCTTTGAATTGTGTCTTGAAGGACAGCTAACATTCCCTCCATCACGGCTGGAAGCAGCATTACAGACTGTGGGAACTGTGTGCAAATAACAGATGCAATGTATTTGTGGAATTATCAGTAGCATAGGAGCGCAATTGAAAGCAGGTAAGATAACTCTGGAAAGGTAATCTGATGAAGTGGGGTTTATTTCAAGAATGCTAACATTATAACAGGAATAACTAGTATTTGTTAAAATCAATAAATATCCAGTATTTAACAAATACTTATAGCACTTGCTATATCCCAGATGCTGTTATAAGCATGTTACAAGTGCTAACTAACTGAATCCTTATATAATCTGATTACTATTCCCATTTGCCAAATACGGAAACTGAGGAAAAGTGAGGGTGAATAACTTGGCTCTCACACAACTTGACAGAAGTAGAGCCAGGACTGGAGTTTCTGTCAGTCCAGCTCTAGGGTCTCTGCTACGATCTAAATATTTGACCTGTGTTCTCTTTAATTCTCACAACTCTGAAGTCGGTACTATCATTACTCCCATTTTGTAGATGAGGAAAAAAACACAGATAAAGTAATTTGCCTAAGGTCACACAAATAACAAGTTATGGAAAAAGGTTAAAATCCAAGCAGTCTGACATCAGAGCCCATGTTTCTGTTGTTGGTTTGTTTGCTTGTTTTCCATTTTTATTTTATTTTATTTATTTATTTTTTTGAGATAGAGTCTCGCTCTGTCACCCCAGCTAGAGTGCAGTGGTATCATCATAGCTCACTGCAGCCTCAAACTCCTGGGCTCTAGCAATCCTCCTGCTTCAGCCTCCTAAGTAGCTGGAACTACAGGCTCACACACCACGCCTGGCTAATTTTTCTGCGTTTTTTATGGATGGGATCTCACTCTTGGTCAGGCTGGTCTCGAAACTCCTGGCCTTGAGCACATCTCCCATCTCAGTCTCCTGAAGTGCTAGGATTACAGGCATGAGCCACTATACCAGGCTTATTTTTAATTTTTGATAATACATTCAAAATGGTTCAAAATTCAGAAGGTCTAAGAGACTACAGTGAATAGTCTCTTTCTGTTACCAGACACCTAGTTCTCTCCCTGAAAACCAATGTTATTGATTTCTTATCTACCCTTTTATACACAAAAGCATGTATACGTTATTTTCCCCTACTATCACACAAACTGTCATATACTACAAATACTGTTCTGTATTTACTTTTAAAACCTAATGATATATCTTCTGATGGCTGCATACAATTTTTGTGTATGAATATACCATATTTTGTTTTAACCAGTCCTTATTATTAAGGTAGTTTCCAATCCTTTGCTATTATAAACAATGAATAAAGACTCTAGTCTAGTGTATATGTTATTTAGCACGTGTGAGCCTATCTGCAGGATAAATTTCTAGAACATATTTGCTGGCCAGAGATATCTAAATCTATAATTATAATAAAAGTTTTCAAATGGCTCTCGTAGAGGCAGTACACATATATCCTCCTGTGATATAAGACAGTATCTGTTTCCCCATTCCTTCTCCATCACAGTGTGTTAAGTGAAAAATTCTTATCCCAGTGCAGGTGCAATTTTCCTTTCTCTTATAATGAGTGAGATTGAACATCATTCCATGTGTTTAAAAATCATTCACATTTCTTTGTGGACCATTTGATCACAATCTTTGATCATTTTCCTACTGGGTTGTTGAGATGTGTGTGTGTGTGTGTGTGTGTGTGTGTGTGAATAAGGAAAGAGCTGGTTCCCTGGTTTGATTCCGGGTTTTGGCACCAAAAAAAAGAGCTGGTCACAGTGGCACGCATCTATAGTCCCAGCTACTCAGGAAGATCCTTGAGGCCAGGAGTTCAAGACTATAGTGTGATATGATCATGGTGGTGAATAGCCACTGCCCTCCTGTGTGGGCAACATAGTGAGACCCTGTCTCTAAATAAAAGTAATAAATATATGAATAAGGAGTCCAGCTCCTGGTCAAAAACCTATTTGTGACTTTCAGGCACAACTGTAGGCAATTACAAAGGCTCTACCTGGCAGGCCGCCCTGGAGCACACTGCCCCCACCAGGCATGATGCACAGCCAGTGCAATGCACTGCAGTCTCTGAAGGGAGCTTCAGTCAAGGACTCCCCTAGCTGGCCATGGTCTTAGCTTATCTGCATTGCTAGATCAGGAGCTTTCATCAGAGGTGTCTTTATCTGGAGCTTTCTTCAGGGACCTCTGTGGAGGCCTCCTTATTGGTGGAGATGGGAGAGGGGGAAACCTTGAAGACACTTTGTCCACTGACTTACTCAGTACTTTTCTACTCCTAGTCCTCCCTCCCAGGGTCTATAAAACTGCAGGAGCCATTTGTTCAGGGTTCCTTTGGCAGGGAGGGAACCAGACCCCCACATGTCTGTGCTGATCTTCCTGACCCTCCATTTTCCATGCGAGCTTCCATGGGGGAAAATGGAAAAGGAGGAAGGCCGTGCTTCCTCCAGCTTTAGCCTCCTGCTTATACTGACATGGTAAATGATTAAAGTCTTGACTGGTACTTTCATTTTTGGCTTGTTGCTTTTTAATTGGCTACTCAGATACCTGGTAGCTCAGCTCTGTCCAGCTCAGCTGAGCCTGTGTGTGTGTGTGTGTGTGTGTGTGTGTGTGTATGTGTGTGTGAGTCTCCCAGGACACAGCACTTACACTGTTAAACCAGGTTTGCTGAGGTTTTTCTCAGTTTTAAAACTGCAAGTTTCACATCCTGACAACTTCCTCAGGCCTGGGGCAAACCAGGACAGTTAGTCACCCTACATGAGATTATATACCTGGAGTGAGTACATCAACCCGTGACCTCTGCAATCATGAGATATTATGAAAAAGGAGACTCAGAAAACTATAAGGCAGAAAAGTGTGATTAAAAATGCATGAACAGGCTGGGCGCGGTGGCTCACGCCTGTAATACTAGCACTCTGGGAGGCTGAGGAGGGTGGACCGCTCAAGGTCAGGAGTTCGAGACCAGCCTGAGCAAGAGCGAGACCCCATCTCTACTAAAAATAGAAAGAAATTATCTGGCCAACTAAAATATATATAGAAAAAATTAGCCGGGCATGGTGGTGCATGCCTGTAGTCCCAGCTACTCGGAAGGTTGAGGCAGTAGGATCGCGTGAGCCCAGGAGTTTGAGGTTGCTGTGAGCTAGACTGATGCCATGGCACTCACTCTAGCCTGGGCAACAAAGCGAGACTCTGTCTCAAAAAAAAAAAAAAAAAAATGCATGAACAAGGGACTATGGGAATTCAAGAGGAACCAAGGATGGGAGTCACAAGGAAAAGTGATTAAAGCAGAAGGTATTGAAATAGATGTGGTTTGACAGATGGTGTATACCTAGATAACATTCTTCAATAGCAGACAAACCCGTTCTGTGCTGATTGGAAAAAAAATATGGGCATATAGGATGCTTACTTCATAAAGTAATTGGTTTACAGTTTGACACCTAATGAAAAACACGTCATCGTTCTCCAGGCTGGTGTGTACCTTAGAGGAAACAATGCATGTAAAACTGGCATAGAGCTTGGTGCCCCATAGGCACTAAGACCTTGCTCTTCCTGAGTCAATCCCTTTTTTCCTCTTGAATCAAAAGGTAGTTTCAATGTGCAGCACAATGCCTGGCATGTGGTTAGTGCTCAATTAACATTTGTTGAATGACTATTGAATGCACACATCAATTAATTTGACATTGATTTTAGCTTTATTCCAGGCCAATTTCTAGGGATCAGTTCCAATTCACCCTTAAAGATGAACAAAGATGTTGTAAGCAGTGTTGACTTAGTCTTACGTGGAAAAGCATGTTATATCACCTTGGGCTATGTTATCACTTGCCGATATCTTAAAATGTGCAATTGCATTGCTGAGCTCAGCCAAGAATTATTTAGGCTCTGCAAGAGCGTATAATAGAAGAACATGTATTATACACAGTTTGAATTCTAGCTACTTTGGTTAATTAAAAATCTTTTTAATTGTGACAAAATGCATGTGACATAAAAATTATCATCTCAACCATTTTAAGTGTACAGTTTAGTGACATTATCTGTACATTCAGATTATTGTGCACCCAACCTCCAGAAATCTTTCATCTTGCAAAAGTGAAACTCTATACCCATTAAACAACAACCTCCATTCCCAGCTCCTTCTAGGCCATGACAAACCACCATTCTACTCTATTATTATAGCTTAACTACTCTAGGTACCTCATACAGTGGAATCATACAGTAGCTGTCTTTTTGTGACTAACTTATTTCACTTAGCATGTCTTCAAGGTTCATCATGTAGCATGTGTTAGAATTTCTTTTTTAAGGCTGAATAATATGCCATTGTACATATATGCTACATCTTAATAATGCTGCTGTGTTCTGGGAAATAAATATATTTTCCCAATCTAGCTTTGTACCAATACCTCTTAATGGCTTCAGAGGTGTTATTTTGTTTCTCCAACTTTTAGGACAAATATCTTTAAATGGTGGGCAGAGGCCGGGCGCGGTGGCTCACGCCTGTAATCCTAGCACTCTGGGAGGCCGAGGCGGGTGGATCGCTCAAGGTCAGGAGTTCGAGACCAGCCTGAGCAAGAGCGAGACCCCGTCTCTACTAAAAATAGAAAGAAATTATATGGACAACTAAAATATATATAGAAAAAATTAGCCGGGCATGGTGGCGCGTGCCTGTAGTCCCAGCTACTCGGGAGGCTGAGGCAGTAGGATCGCTTAAGCCCAGGAGTTTGAGGTTGCTGTGAGCTAGGCTGACGCCATGGCACTCACTCTAGCCCAGGCAACAAAGTGAGACTCTGTCTCAAAAAAAAAAAAATAAATAAAAAATAAATGGTGGGCAGAAGGAAGAGAAGGAAGAAGTGAACAAATTAGAGGTAACTTAGAGGAGGCATTTAGTATGCTGCCTGATAGATTTGTAACACAAAAAATGGTAAATATTATTGGTCATTACTCAAATGCTTATCTGGGGAGAGGCATGGGCTCTGGAGGCCAACTAAGGTTTGAAACCTGACTTTGGTATTTACTAGCTGTGTGACCTTGGGTGAGTGGCTTAGATTCTCTGTGTCTCATTTGCCTCATCTATAAAACAGGGATCATAAAAATGCCTAATTCATGGAACTTCTGTGATAACTAAATGAGATAGTGTAAGTAGAGTGTTCTGAATGGCATCTGGCTCATACATAGTAAATGCTTAAAAAATGGTAGCTATTCCAGATTAAGGCACTTTCACCTATATTTGCTAATACAAAGACCCACAAGGCATTTTTTCCCATTGTTTTAATTGAAAAATTTCAAACGTAGAGACAAGTAGAGAGGATAGTATAATGAATCCCTGTGTACTCATCACACAGCTTCAACAATTATCAGTACATAGTCTTGTTTCAACTATGTACCTACCCACATTCCCCCTAAACTTGGATTATTTCAAGCAAATCTTGGCCATCATATCAGCTTTATTTAGCACTTATATCTAAAATTTAAAACTCTTTAAGAGTTTATTAACCCATTGTAATAGAAAGATTAACTGAGGCTCAGCAAAGTAACATTCCCAAAGTGACCTAGTTGGTAAATTTATTAACCAAAATTCAAATACAAGAAAATTTGTCTTCCTTTACATTGCCATTTACTGACTGATATAAATATCCATGATCTGAAGGTTAGGCAGCAAAACTCTAAATTCTAAGAAAAAATATTAGCATTTTAAATTTTAAAAAGAAGTCAGAATAGAATAAAAGCATAGTCATTCAACACTGAGCAGTAATAGACCCATAGATTAAGTTCCTTTGAATTTTTTTTTTTTTTCTGGCTGAAAGGATTTATCTTGATCTTTGAAGACATGAAGCATGAAGTATGAAAGCAGGGCACCAGGCACCAATTGTTCAGATTTTGTGCATGGTGAATAACTGAGAAAAATGCTTTTCCCTGCCAAGCTTCCAGCACAAAAACAAATGGCTTAGCACTTGTTTGTGGTTTGTCACACTTTCAAAAGGAAATGCTATATTCCTAGCAATGATTATTTAAAGGAAGAATATGCAGGCAGAAACTACACATAGGGAATTAAAATTAAATTGCCGGGCCCCATGAGAGCTTTCAACTAATATTAATCGATGATGATGAAATGATAGTAATTATAATGATAAGGTTGACACATGACACATGAACCATATGCAAGGGCAGGAAAACAAGTCAATCACATGTCTATAAATATTAAATAATACCTTGCAAAGCAGGTTTGGAGCTTGCCTGAGGGAAAGGCCAAAGAGGTGGTGTGTATGATTGCAGGACCTAAAACCACAGGCTGTGGAGCTGGTTCAATTCTAACTTTCTACTACCAAATGTGTAACATTAAATAAATTACTAGGCCGGGCACGGTAGCTCACGCCTGTAATCCTAGCATTCTGGGAGGCCAAGGCGGGTGGATCGTTTGAGCTCAGGAGTTTAAGACCAGCCTGAGCAAGGGCGAGACCTCATCTCTACTAAAAATAGAAAGAAATTATATGGACAGCTAAAAATATATATAGAAAAAATTAGCTGGGCATGGTGGCGCATGCCTGTAGTCCCAGATACTTGGGAGGCTGAGGCAGGAGGATCGCTTGAGCCCAGGTGTTTGAGGTTGAGGTTGCTGTGAGCTAGGCTGACACCACGGCACTCTAGCCTGGGCAACAGAGTGAGACTCTGTCTCAAAAATAAATAAATAAATAAATAAATAAATAAATTACTTAACATCTCTGAGCCTCAGTTGCCTCATTTGCAAAATGGGGATAATAGTACCTATTGCATAGTGTTGTTGTGAGGATTAAATAAGATCATGTGACTGGTCTATTGTGGATTTTTTGTTTGTTTTGTTTTGTTTTATTTTGTTTTGTTTTTTAAGACAGGATCTTGCCCTGTTGCCCAGGCTAGAATCCAGTGGCATCATCATAGCTCGCTGCAACCCCAAACTCCTGGGCTCAAATGATCCTCCTGCCTCAGCCTCCCGAGCAGCTGGGACTACAGGTGTGCACCACCACACCTGACTAATTTTTCTGTTTTTTGTAGAGATGGGGTCTCGATTGTGCTCAGGCTTGGTCTATTGTTATAACATATTATTTAGGTGTTACTGGGAGATGCCCCCAACCTTGAGAAAATAAGAGGAATAAGATTGCTTTGCAGAAGTAGATAAAGGAGATTGAAGAGTTGTCAGGCTGGTAATGCTGTAACACCAGAGGTTGCATTAAGGTATCTAGAGAAATAGTGGGTCATTTAGGAGTGGAGTAAACATTCCATTTTACTTGGTAACCTGAGGAGGATCTAGCCTCCTGGGTAAGTCAACAGAGAGAAATGAGGGCATCCAGCCTTCAAGTATGTAAATCTTAATGACAGTGATGTCTCTCTGTTGATAGCTAGATTAGCATTTGGCATTTAGCTTCTGTGCATTGTGGGTAGCCCAAATCTCTCTCTCAGGCCCTGGTCACTCACACTTTCAAAGGAAAGGGTAGATCAAGCCAGACTTACCGTAGGCAGTGTTATGGGCAAAATTGTGTCCCCAGCACCCCTGCCCCTGCTGACACCCCAAATTCCTATGTTGAAGTCCCAACCCACAGTACCTGAAAATGTGACTGTATTTGGAGATAGGGCCTTTAAAGAGGTGATTAAGTTAAAATGAGGCTGTTTGGGGGCCCTAATCCAATCTGACTGGTATCCTTATACAAAGAAGAGATTAGGGCACACACAGAGACACCAGGATATACACACAGAGAAAGGACCATGTGAAGACACAGCAAGAAGGCAGCCATCTACAATGCAAGGAGAGAGGCCTCAGAAGAAACCAAACCTGCTGACACCTTGATCTTGGGCTTCCAGCCTCCAGAATTATGAGCAAATAAATTTCTATTGTTTAAGCCACTCTGTAGTATTTTGTGATGGCAGCTCTAGAAGACTAATATAGATGGTGTCCACAAAAATCGCCTAGGGTGGGGTCTTATTAAAATGTAGATTCATGAGGGGACTCACTCTCATAATCCCAGCACTCTGGGAGGCCGAGGCAGGTGGATCATTTGAGCTCAGGAGTTGGAGATCAGCCTGAGCAAGAGCGAGATCCCATCTCTACTAAAAATAGAAAGAAATTATATGGACAGCTAAAAATATATATAGAAAAATTAGCTGGGCATGGTGGCGCATGCCTGTAGTCCCAGCTACTCGGGAGGCTGAGGCAGTTGGATTGCTTGAGCCCAGGAGTTTGAGGTTGCTGTGAACTAGGCTGACACCACGGCACTCTAGCTGGGGCAACAGAGTAAGACTCTATCTCAAAAAAAAAAAAAAAGAAAAGAAAAGAAAATATGTACCCGAATAAACCACATAAGACATTGGGCTAACACAACTTCCTCTAAGGAAATGGTTATTTTTCTGTGTGGCTTAATATAAGGCATAACGAACTAATTGTGGTCAAGGTATGGTTGTAATTATGCTAGAGAACCACACGAAAGCAGGTCAAGGTCTCCTACACAGCAAAAATGGCTAGTGTCAAGATCACACAGTACTAATCCCCTTGGTGTGGGAGTAGCCCAAGGGCAGAGATCATCCCTGGCCCATCTCTGTGGTTAGCAAGGCAGGCATTTGGTACCTAGGAGATCTTCCAATTAGTGCAGGGCCTGGGGGCAGGACTGAGGCAAAGAAGCAGCATTAGGGAGGGGAACTGAAAGCCAGTGCGTCTCTGGAGGATGAGGCAGGCCGGGGAAGGTTTTATTACAGTAGTACCAAAACATAAACCAGTCCTCTGCATAGGTACATGAGTAGAGATGTCAGATATCCTCATCAAAAGTTTCATACCACCAGGAGATGTGAAAGGGAGTGGTGGTGAAAAAATACAAACCCTATCTGTGCTTTGTAAATATATCTTGTCCCTCCTGCCCTTCTTCCTTTGAGAAAGTCGTCAAGTTATTTATATCTTTAACATTAGTGTATCTGAATATATTACTTGAAAATGAAAAAACTACATGGTAAAATTGTATTATATATACATGGGGATTTTTAATATAAATAATTTTACCATGTAGTTTAACACTTAATGGTGCCAGGCACTGTTATAAGTACTTCCAAATAAATATTAAGTCATTTAATCCTCATAACAACGCTATGAGATAAATACTATTATCCTTATTTTACAAATGAGGAAACTGAGGCACAGAGAGATAAGTAAGTATCTTGCCCAAGGTCATACAGCTAGTAAGTGGCAGAGGCCAGGCAGTTTGCTCCCAAGTCTATGCTCCTAACCATTAAGCTTTTCTTTCTCCTTAAGAAAGGACCACAAAGTAAGTGGTGAGGGTGGACATTTGTCCTGAGAGCTCAGCTTCTAAACTTGCGTCCTGCGTTAGGAGAATCTTGGTGAGATCTGAGGTAGATGGAGTCACTTCCCACTCTATAAGCTGAAAACAGCAGATGTTCACTTTCCCAGCACACGCCAGGGTCAGCCATTCAGACGCACTAAACAGTTTATATCCGAAGTCAATGATAAAATGAGGGCCCAGAAAATCCTCTCTGGAGGCAGTGGCAGGTGCAGTGGCCATGGTGCTGGAACTGGTGTAGACACCCCAGAGAGAGTAGGGTGCAGTGGTTGAGAGGGTGGGCTTGGAGGTTGACACCCTCCAAGGTTTGAACCCTGGCTCTGACCCTTGAGCAGGATGCCTAACCTCTCTGTGCTTCATGTTTCTCACATGTAAAATAAGGTGCTTAAGAAGATGACAATTGCAGACCTTTATTGGGAGACTACCCTGTTCCAGGTGCCATGTTTTACGTCCGTCCTACTGGATAATTTCCACAACAATCTGAAGCTAGTACAAGTACTTTCATTATTCTCATGTTACAGATGAGGAAATTGATGCCCAGAGAGGGTAACCTGTATAAGAACGTGCCACTATAAAGCAAGGAGATTAAGTAGACACAATTCAGTTAATTCTAAAAACCATCTAAAGAATGTTCACTGTATCAGGCATTTAGCATGTCTTGACTTCAGTAAGCCAGGCAGCAAAGATTTTCATGGTCCAGTTGCTCAAGTTAGCCCAGTCTCTATGTGTCACATTATCAGAAACAAATCTATCAATCAAAATCTATCAATCTATCAATTAAAAGTGGAAAGGATACAGAAAAAAAATCTTTAAATTTCTCTCCTCCTATCTCAGCCACACTCACACTCCGTACTTTTCACCGTTAGACAGCTGCTCCCTCACTCTCAACTTTGAACGTAAAACAACCCAAGCCTAGTTTGTGTGGCTGAAGATTCTTCTGCCCCTAGCCTTTCCATTGCTCTCTCTTCAACATTCTCTCCACCAGGAAAATTTCAGTCTTGAGACACAGATTCCTCATCCTCTATCTGACTCTCTACTCTTTGACCCTTCTGCAACATAAAAGTCTAGGAACCAACCTGGAAAAACTGAATTCTCAGTAGAGGGCAGGTTAAAGGGAAGGTTTCAAACTAATACATCAATAATTTTTGTAGTCATTACACAGGCAGGATGTATGTACCAATAAGGGAGAGAGTTTCACAGATGACTAAGACTAACCATCCTTCAGAAGGCAAGGCTATTTTATTACTCCTTGTTACTTATTACCCCATTAATGGTATTTCACTTCTCTCTTTGTTTCTCTGTGTCTTTTCATATCTGCCCCTTCTGCCAAATGGTGAATCTTTCTCAACATTTTCTCAAATTTCAAACGTAGAGAGCCAGGTTGTGTTAGTTAACTTCCATTATGCCCGTTGGTCAGAGCTCTGACTATTGAGCCATCGAATAGGCCAGTTTATGGGTTTGTGGTTCTTGCATCAAATTCTATGGCTTCTCCAACTGTAGCCACCTCTGTTTATGCAATAGCCTTGGCTCCCACACCTTCCCTTAGCAGAGGACTGTGGGTGAGGCAGCTTCCTCAGAAAAGGACAGTGGGTATGAAGCTAGGGACATAAAGCAACAGGGGCTGTGTGTAATCTCTTCTGGGGACCACAGCTTCATCCAGTTCCCAGAGGTAGCAGTGGTAGCAGATCCAGAGGCAGACATCCAGGGTCCAGTGATGGGGAATCCATGATGCAAGTTGCACTGTCTGGGCCTAGTGGCAGCTGTGCTATCTTCATCAGATCAGCTCTAGGATGTGATTTGGGCTTGATTCCTGGCTGAAGAACCTTCAATCCTGGTTTCCCAGCCCTCCTGGGGATTCTGTGAACCACCAGTATCCATCCTTTTAATCAAGTTCTTTTCTGCTTAGCTTGGTTGATTTCTGTTGCTTGTGAGAACACTGACTGATTCGGGGAATATATTGTAGAGGGAATTCATGGGTCAAAAGGTAGTTTGCTGCTCTTGTCTGTGTCCTCCCCATACCCTTCCCAATCCATGTATCTAAGTAATTTGCCGAAGTTCACATAGCTGGTGGCATAGCCCTTACTAAGACCTCAACACCCCTCCAATCGACCTCCTGATTCTTAGCCCAGTTTTTCTTCTTGTGAAAAACCGTGGGGACCTCCACCCCTGCCTTACATTTGGAAGTCAACTCATAGTTTCCTTAACTTGTGGCCTGTACTTACCTTTAATTCTCAGTTTCTTGAATTTATGGGATCTCAAATTCCATTTAATGGGTCTGAAATCCCACCAGTTAGGTGGGGGTGTTAGAAGCCACCACACAACTGGACATTGGCCTTAGATGGGTGCTTGAATGAAGTATCACTGTTAATGGGAAGACAGAGTGTATAGGTAGAGAGAGATGTAGGTCAGTTAGTAGATTTTATATATGAAAGGGTAGGGAATTTCCCTTTGGTTCCTAAAATTTTCTCTGTGCAATGTTATTAGCTGAGAGTGGGATGGGGAAAAGGTGTTAGAGATTGAGGAGGAGAAGGAGTGAAATGATATGCTGGGGTAGTGGGAGAGTGAATTTGACTAGGGAAGTTAGCAGAGTGGCAGGATACCACTGAGGGCCCACTTGAGGATTATGGTCATACATTTCAAATGGGATCAGTTAGCCTGGTTGTATATTTTTCTCTAGCCATGTTTATACCAGATAATAATTCAAGAGATTAAGGAACCAAGAAACTAAGGTGCTGGATGAATCATCAGTGTGTGTATGTATGTATATTCACAAATAGGAACAAATTATATATAGTTTTCTGCCTCTTTCCTCATTTAATAATATATTAGAGATTATTACATATTAGAGCTGCTTTCTAATTTTTATTGGTTGCAGAGTGTACAGATGTGTTCATCCTTGAGAGGAAATGGAGGCCTAGAGGTAACTTACTTTGCTCTGACATGTATATAGAGTGACTATGGTTACTCCACAGGGCCTACACATAGGAAGTGCTCTTATCTTCTAAAAATTCTTTTTTTTTTTTTTTTTTTTGAGACAGAGTCTCACTCTGTTGCCCGGGCTAGAGTGAGTGCCGTGGCGTCAGTCTAGCTCACAGCAACCTCAAACTCCTGGGCTTAAGCGATCCTACTGCCTCAGCCTCCCAAGTAGCTGGGACTACAGGCATGCGCCACCATGCCCGGCTAATTTTTTGTATATATGTATTTTAGTTGTCCATATAATTTCTTTCTATTTTTAGTAGAGACGGGGTCTCACTCTTGCTCAGGCTGGTCTCGAACTCCTGACCTCGAACGATCCACCTGCCTCGGCCTCCCAGAGTGCTAGGATTACAGGCGTGAGCCACCGCGCCCGGCCTTCTAAAAATTCTTGACATGCATATGTGCCTAATTCTTCTCGGGATCATGCCTTTGAAGTCCAAGATACAATCTGCTCTCATAGAAAGCTGCAGCTTGGTGTCCCTCAGACTAAGACTTTTCGAAGACCTTGCCAGGAACTGCAAGGGCCATTGACTCTTGCAGATGGAAGCTTTCCCAGGCTCACAAATGTAGCCTTGTCCTTCCCTACAAAGATAAAATAATGTTCTGGGGACCTAGGCCTATCCTTTAGCTGCTGCCTTTCTTGATCATAGCATCTTATATCAACCAAAAGCCGATGGAGTCTCTTACTAACACAAGGAAAAGACAAAATCAGACACTATAGAACTTTCAAAATTTTAGGGAACTAAGTTTACTGGGCTGACATAGTTATGCTATTCTCCAGCATGCCTGACTCCAGGGACAGCTTCCAAGTCTGGGTGCCAGTAGTTGCTCAGGCTCATACTCTCTGACCAACTAACTGCTGAGTCTTTGGATATCCGAGTTACTGGATTTCTAGGAAGCATCCAAGTGGTGCCTTGAAGGCTGTATTCTCCCCACTGGCCAATGTGTCCCAGGATGTGGCTCTTCTGAGCAAGGCTCACTAGGGCATCCTCCAGCGTAGGCCTCAGGGACCCTGTGGAAGTTCATTTGTGCTCTTACCTTGCCTCTTTCCTTGGCACATTACTGTGGTGAACACTAGAAATAGTGCAAATACCAAAAGGGAGGTGAGGAAGGTACCAGGCATTGCTGATAAGTAAGTCTGCTCAACCCAAGATCACTGGAGAATCCCTATGTTTCAGTGACAGGAGGTGGGAGAGAAGACAGGAGAAAAGTTCAGGGAGGAAGGAAGAGGTTGAAAGTACCCTATTAGGGAAGCCCAGGAAGGAGAGAGTGCCAAGGGGGAACTGCCAAACAGCAACAAATGCTGCCAAGAGGCCAAGAAGGATAAGGATTGTTCAAAGGCTGGATTTGATAAAGCGAGGGGTTACTAAGAGGTTGCGGCTCAAAGTGCTGAGGAAGGCTTTGAGATAGCTCAATCAAGGAAGACTTCCTGCAAAGGACTAATTTTGAATTCAGCCTTGACAAATATAAAGAATATGAATTGACAGAAGAGTGAGAGCCTCTTGAAGACTGAGAAAACTTGGCATATAAGTGTAAGATTTTACGGCAGAGGAAGGTGCGTGGGACAACAAAAACAACGGAGGTTGAGAAGGGAGGCAGTGACTATTAGAAAATCTTCGAGGCTCTCATAAAGACTTTGTTCTGGTATGTAGGTATTTTGAACTCACTATAGAACCCTATTGTGTTTCTAATTCCAGGGATGAAATAACTACAGTAGTCCCCCCTTACCTGAGGGGGATATATTCTACAACCTCCAGTGGATGCCTGAAACCGCGGATAGTACTGAGCCCTATATTTGTACAGTCATGCGTCACTTAAGAATGGGTATGTGTTCTGAGGAACATGTCTTTAGCCGATTTCATCATTGTGTGAACATCATAGAATGTACCTGCACAAACCTAGATGATCTATCCTACTACACACCTAGGCTGTATGGTATGCAAACCTGTGAAGCATATTACTGTATGGAATACTGTAGGCCATTGTAAGACAATGGTAAGTATTTATGTATCTAAATATAGAAAAGATACAGTAAAAATACAGCATACAAGATAAAAAGTAGTACGTCCGTAAAGGCACTTAGCATGAATGGAGCTTGCAGGACAGGAAGTTGCTCTGGGTGAGTCTGTGAGTGAGTGGTGTGTAAATGTAAAGGCCTAGGACAGTACTGTATACTACTGTAGACTTTTAAACACTGTACACTTAGGCTACACTAAATTTATAAAAAAAATTTTCTTTAATAAAAAATTAACCTTAGCTTATTATAATGTTTTTACTTTATAAACTTTTACATTTAATTTTTTTTTTTTTTTTTTTTTTTTTTGAGAAAGGGTTTCTCTGTTTTGCCTAGGCTGGAGTACAGTGGTGTGATCACAGCTCACCGCAACCTCCAACTCCCAGGCTCAAATGATCCTCCTGGCTCAGCCTCTGGAGTAGCTGGGACCAAAGGTGTAGTTTAAAGGCACACACCACCACACCTGACTACTTTTTAAATTTTTTGTAGAGACAGGGTCTTTCTATGTTTCCCAGACTGGTCTCGAACTCCTATCCTTTAGCAGTTTTCCAGCCTCAGCCTCCCAAAGTGCTAGGATTATAGGTGGGAGCCACCATGCCCAGCCCCTTATGGCAACTTTTTAATTTATTTTTAAAATAATTTTTGTATTTTGTTAGTTTCTTTAGTTGTTTTATTTTTATTATTTTCTAAGGGAACCTTATGGTAACTCTTAGTTACATAATATCATGGCCCATCATGGCCCCATCCCATAC
This sequence comes from Eulemur rufifrons, assembly GCF_041146395.1. Classification (NCBI taxonomy): domain Eukaryota; kingdom Metazoa; phylum Chordata; class Mammalia; order Primates; family Lemuridae; genus Eulemur; species Eulemur rufifrons. Next base: position 66,930,541 of record NC_090988.1, read on the forward strand.
CTAGTACGTTTCTATACCTGTACTTGCACACACTGAAATACGGTCTTTAAATAACTCACAATCTTTAATTCTACCAAAAGAGATGGATAAATTAAAAAAAAAAAAACCTACTGCAGTATGATACATTCTGTAATAAAGGTGTTTTCAAAGTTCTTTGAGAGCCTAATGGAAGAGTTATTTCTTAATGCTCTGAGGGTGTGTTTAGGGAAAGTAATTTCTCCACTGTTCTTTGAAGAATAAGTAGGAATTTAGTGAAAGAGAAGGCCATTCTAAGAAAAGAAGCAGTTTGAGCCGAGGCATGTGGGCAGTAAGGACAAAAAGATGCTTCAAGAACAAATATTTGGTGATGTTACATCCTTTGGAGACATCATGATTTATACCACTTGAGGTTAATAAGATTCCTGGCCCAAGGATGTTTGACTACAAATATATAATAAAAATTATGCCAATATTGGTAAATTTTCTTGGAAAGTATTTTATAAATCAAGTTTCACTGATTCATAAATTTAATTCCTTGATTTATTCATGTACTGCAAAGCTCTTGAACATATTTCAGGGGTAGCAAAACACCTCCATCCTCTTAGGGTCCTCGCTGGGTCTGGGAATTATTAGTACATTGACATAAGACAGATTAACAGGACAAAAGTGTTCAAATTTATTTAATACAAATTTTGTATAGCATGGAAGCTCTCATAAAGAAATGAGGACCCAAAGAAAAAGTTACAGTCAATCACTTACATACTGAATTGGACAAAGTATAGTAAACTGTGAAAATGTAATAAGGCAAGTGTGCTTGGAGTAGAGTATTTAATTGGGTAGAGAAGTGACTAGAAAGGGAAGGGTTAGTTTAACAATGTCTTTTTATACAGAATTCTTTTCCTATCCTTAACAATAAGAATGTCACTTTATAGGGAGGACATCTTTCATGTGGGAATTTCACTTCTTGCTTTTAAGAAACGAAATGAAGGTCAGAGTGGTCTTCTTTCACCTGCTGTTTCTTTTAAGTGCCTTTAATTCAAAATAGTCAATATGACCGGGCAGAATATTTTGGGGTGGCACAGTCTTAACTCCTTCAACATAACAGGGGCAAAATACTCTCAGAGGTCAGTGTGCCAGGATCAGAATACTCTTGGGGTTAAAATATCAGGCTATAAATATCCTGCTGCTTCGGTCCTTGTCACAATGAGTTGCCCAAGGGCTATGTAGGTCATAGGGTTCCCTTCTTATGTCATAGGGTTACCTTTCCCTCCCATGACATATTTCTCAACATTGCCTCACCTCTTTGTTATATGGAATTCCTCAAACCAGAGTCACAAACTGAAATGCTCACAGTGCTAGGTGGATAGTATGAGTAAAGCTGACTAAGTGATAAACTAAGAGTACCTGCCTTGTCCAAAGAAGGAAGCTGTTATTTTGCTCAAGGCAGCTGTTGCCAGGTAGGAATGCAGGCCAAAGGTTGTCAGAACTCCAATGTATTCAAGAGAAGCCAGAAATCCTGGCTTTTGTTACAGAAATTTTTTTTTTTTTTTTTTTTTTTTTTTTTGGAGACAGAATATCACTCTGTTGCCCAGGCTGGAGTGCTGTGGTGTCAGCCTAGCTCACAGCAACCTCAAACTCCTGGGCTCAAGCGATCCTCCTGCCTCAGCCTAGTAGCTGGGACTACAGGCATGTGCCACCATGCCTGGCTAATTTTTTCTATATATATTTTTAGTTGTTCAGCTAATTTCTTTCTATTTCTTTTCTTGCTCAGGCTGGTCTTGAACTCCTGAGCTCAAACGATCTACCCACCTCGGCCTCCCAGAGTGCTAGGATTACAGGCATGAGCCACCACTCCCTGCCTAGAAATTCTAAATATGGCAACTAATTGGGAGGAAAAAACTATAAAACCTTACATGCAGACCAAAAAAACATGTCTGTGGTCCAGATTCTACCTCTGGACAACAGTCTGTGTTCTTTGTTCTAAAACATTCACACTTTTCTGTTATACTTGAAGGAATGAATGACTGTTCTATCCCCTTATGATATCACTGATCACAGACTTCCCAAATATGGACCCAACCCTCCTCCTGTTGTGCACAACCCACCGATGATTTCAGAGTTTGACCATCCATTTAAGACATCAAATTTTACCCCTCTCTTTGTGATGTCATGAACTCTACTAACAGTCTTCCCTTCCACTCTTGAAGGCTGCTTGGCTACACTCTTTATGACATCATGAATTTCTCTAACACCTTAGAATAACAACTTGTTCCTCCATTCCATTGTAAGCCCTTGCACATCTTTTTGTATCATCCCCTTGTGACATCATGTGTTAACCTCATTCCAGAACTGCAATCTGGGATAGAGAATGGGAAGATACAATCTTTATGGCATCACAAAATGATAAGGTTGTTTGGGTGAGTTCATGATGTCATAAAAAAAAATGTCTTCATTAATAGAGCTTTTAAAAAGAATCGTAGCTGGGCACAGTGGGACATGCCCATAATCCCAGCTACTGCGGTGGGAGGATTGCTTGAGCCCAGGAGTTTGAAGCTGTAGTGTGCTATGATTCCACCTGTGAATAGCCACTACACTCCAACCTGGGCAACATAATGAGACCACATTCCCCACCCCCACAAAAAAAGAAATCATAAAAGTTAGAGAAGGGTGTTATTTTTATTTATTCTCCTGCCTCAGCTGCCTCCTGGGTAACTAGGGCTACAGGCATGTGCCACCATGCCTGGCTAATTTTTCTATTTTTAGTAGAGACAGGGTGGTCTCGAACTCTTGCTCAGGCTGGTCTCGAATTCCTGAGCTCAAGCAATTCTCCTAACTCAGCCTCCCAGAGTCCTAGGATTACAGGAGTGAGCCACCATGCCCGGCCTTGTTCTCACTAAATTCTTATAGTCCATTGAAATATATGCTTCAGGATTCCTCTTGTTTTGTTTCTAGTTTATTGTTCTTTTTAGGTTTGGGGGATTTGGTGTTTTTTGTTTGTTTGTTTGTTTGTAAAATTGCTAAGAGGGAGTGGGATTATTGTTCTTAGGCTATTATAAACCTTTTTGGTAGGAATAGTTTAATTTTTAAAGAGACTCTTGAAATTATGGCTATGATAACATGGATCTAGACGTTACAGTCTAAGATGCGAGAAATGAGCACCTAAAGACTGAATTGAGCCAAATTAGGAGTCTTTATTAGCTGGCCAGCGACCACCCCTGTTCTAGGAATGTCCAGACACAGAGAATGGCCCCGATCTTAAAGTGGGCAGGGGTTGTATACCTTCTCCACTAGCAATACTAACAATACACCTACAGCCCAGAACATGTTGATTACAATAATTCATAAGCAAGCAACCTTACAGAAGCAGATAGCATCAGTTAAATCAAGGAACATTTCTTCGAGGAACATCCAAGGAACATTTTTCCAAGGAACAGCCAAGCGTAGTACAATGTAACTATACACACCTAATGATTTTAAACAATCACTTATAAATTAATCACTGTATAAAATTTTTTTCTGTTATTCATGTATTCTTCTCTCAACTTCACACAACAGTGAGTCCGTACACAAGATGGCTGCACTAGCCTGTATACAAGATGGCTTCCCTTAAGCTCATAAAACTATAGTGAGTACTGTGCCTCATCACACTAGATATTATGATTTACTGTTATTAACATTTATCTCTTATGTGTTGGTCACTGTAATATCAGCAAGCAGAAGATAAAATATCTATTCTTTTTCTAAAGGAAAAAAAAACAAAAATCAAATCCTTTTGCCAAAACACTATGAGTACCTGAGATAATTAGGTGATTTTTTTTTCATTCATTCATTCATTCAACACATATGCGTTGATTGCCTACTATTATGCATCAGACACTGTGCTGGATTCTGGGAAATGAACAAACCAAGTATGGTCTATACCCTCATGGATTTTATGGACTAGTGAGAGAGACAGACAAAAAGCAATTAAGGAAAAAAGTACACACCCACCCACCCCCATACACTATTAGATAGAGAGTAATGGGAGAGAGGGGAGGGAAATTACTCTTTCTTTCTTTCTTTCTTTCTTTCTTTCTTTCTTTCTTTCTTTCTTTTTTTCCAGCCTCATCTTCCTTGCAAAGGGAAATTACTTTAGATGGAGTGGTCAGAGTGGGTATTCTGAGGCAGTGGCACTTGACTTCCAGTGAATGAGAAGAATCCAGCCATGCAAAGTGTAGGGGAAATAGTGGTTTACTGAAGTGAACACAGCTTGGGCAAAGGCTGTAAGTGGGAATGGTCTCAAAGAACAGAAAAACCAACATGGCTAAAGTACAGTGATTGAGAATGAACGTAGTGAGAAATGAGGATGGACAGAAAGATAGGAGACATCATGTAGTGCCTTGGCAGACACAGGAAGGAGTTTAGCTTAGAAACTATTGTTTTCAAGTGGAGTAGTGCTATGTTTTAAAGGATTGCCCCAACTGGTGTGTGAAGAACAGATCCTAAGGGGGCCAAAGTGGGAGGACACTAAATTAGAGGCTACTTGCAGTATTCTATTGAGAAATGATGGTGACTTAGACTGGGTTGGGGTGGGAGAGAGAGAAAGAGAGAGGAAAAAAAGGAGAGAAGAGAGAGAAAGGGAGGGAAGGAGGGAGGAGGGAGCAAGAAAGAGAGGGGGTGGGGTGGGAGAGATTATGTGTATTAGAGATAGAATCAACAGAACCTGCTATTGGATTAGATATGTGGTATGAAGGAAAACAGAATCAGAGATGACTCGTAGAGTTTTAGTTTGAGCAACTGGTACATACTCCTTATTGAAATAAAAAGAATAGAGAGAATGCTGAGGCCAGGTGCAGTGGCTCATGTTTGTAATCCTAGCACTCTGGGAGGCCGAGGTGGAAGGATTGCTTGAGCTCAGGATTTTGAGACCAGCCTGAGCAAGAGTGAGACCCCGTCTCCACTAAAATAGAAAAATTAGCTGGGAGTCATTTCAGGCATGCCTGTAGTCCCAGCTACTTGGGGGGCTGAGGCAGGAAGAGTGCTTGAGCCCAGGAGTTTGAGGTTGCAGTGAGCTACAGTGATACTACTGAACTATATACCCTGGAAAGAGAGCAAGACTCTGTCTCAGAAAAAAAAAAGAGAGAGAGAGAGAGTGCTGAGTAGGTTGTCTGGGAAGCAGATGCTGAGACAGAGTTAGGTTTATCAGGGAAAAAGAAGCAGATTGTGCAGAGGGAGTTCGAAGGTAATTATGTAAACCCCCAATAGGGGAGCTCCAGAGCAAAAAAACCCATTTAGAGGGGCTCTGTGTCCGACTAGTCCTGTGTACTACCATCTTGCTCACTCATTGGCTGGAAACTTCCCCGAGAACAGTATGATTTAAGCTGCATGCCAAGAAGAGTATGACCTTGGGTCTAAAGCCGAAGTGGACCCTAAAGCAGGTAACAGCTGGAGACTGTCAGCTAAGCACACTCCTCACAGGTAGGCAGCCAGTCCTTTCTTGAAGAGGGGCATCTGAGCAGCACACTCTCTTGTGCACAAACAGGCAGGAGAAGATCAAGAATTTAATTTTAGACAAAAGGGGGGGTGCTAAGATAGTTAATTATTCATTCATCAAATATTTATTGAGTTTCCACAATAGGCCATCCAAATGGAAATGTAAATAGTTTGAGGCAGTCTAAGTTTCCCAAGAGATGTTTGGGCCAGAGACATTTGAGAATTAGCATATACTGTACATGTATGTATGTATGTATATGGCCATGGACTGGTTGGCATCACCAAATGACAGACAAGATGGTTAAGAACCATCTTAGAAAAGTATCACTTCTCTAGAGAGTATTTGAAAGCAATTTGGGTTGTCACATTGACTGAGGGGACAAAGGGCCCACTACTGGCATTTAGTGGGTAGGGTCTAGAAATGTAAAACATCTTGCAATGCATGGGAAATCCTGTCCAATGAAGAAGTATCTCACACAAAAATACCAACAATGTCCCTGTGAAAAAATTGACTGTGGACAGATAAGAGGTCCCAGAGCCAACCCTTGGGACATTCTATCTTTTAGATGTTGGGTAATGGAGAAGAAGCTGGCAAAGGAGCCTAAAAGGAAGTATCTAGAATGGTAGAAAGAAAACCAGAAAAAAAGTGGTGTGAGATGCCAAGAGAGGAAAGTGTTTCAAGGAGAGAGAAGTCAGTAGCAAACAATGCTGCTGAACAGCTGAGTAAGGTGAGGTCAGAAAATTGTCCATTCAAAGGTGACCTCAATAAGAGCAATCTCAGAGAAGTGGTGAAGGTGGAAGACAGACTGGCAAAAATTGAGAGTAAAAGAAAGTAGGAAAAGGAACTTTTTCAATGAATTTGAACAATAAGCAGGGAAACCAAGTTGGAGGGTGATTTGGGGTAAAGGAAGAGATTTTATTTCCAACATTACATTATGAGAGTTTTAAAGATACAGAAAAGTTGAAAAAAGTTTGCAGTAAAATGACTAAATTTTCTGATTAATATTTTACTCTACTTGCTTCATCACATCTCTTTTATCCATAAGGAAGGGGATTTTTAAGAGATAGAAGACTGTCCTTTAGAATATTTGTATGCCTCGTGTGTGATTCTATAGCCAGGGGAAGAATAATCATGTAGGAAAGAAAGGGAATAGCCAAATGAGGGAATGTAGTCCTTGAGAGGTGTGCAGGTAAAGGACGACTGCCTTTTGTTGTTCCAGAAGGAAAGAAAGAAGAAATGGGTACAGAATCATGTGTGTCTGTGGATTTGATATTGGGAAGATGTGGCAAACACTGTGCTGTTGCCTCACTAACAGGGAGACTCACTTCTTCCTTCTTAATAGAACCCAAAATTTGGTGTGGGGGTAGCAATGTGCCCAGTCCCAGGGGATCAATCATAGTTGGTCTAACTCAAGCATGACTCCTGCATTACCCTTTGCCAGACACTAACTTTCCTATCATACCTTGTAGCTAAGAGAATGGCCATACAACCCCATGGTTCCCAACCCTTGGGCTGCAGACCAGTACCAGCTGTGGCCTGTTAGCAACAGGGCTGCACAGCAGGAGGTGAGCGAAGCTTCATCTGTATTTATAGCAGCTCCCCATCCTTCGCATCACTGCCTGAGCTCCGCCTCCTGTCAGATAAGCAGCAGCATTACATTGTCATAAGAGCGAGAACCCTACTGTAAACTGTACATGTGAGGGATCTAGGTTGCGTGCGCCTTATGAGAATCTAATGCTTGGTGATCTGAGGTGGAGCTGAGGTGGTAGGGAGCGGCTGCAAATACAGATTATCGTTAGCAGAGAGGTTTGACTACACAGAGACCATAATAAATCAATTGCTTGCAGACTCATATCAAAACCCTATTGGTGAGTGGCAACAGACAGTGTAATAATAACAGAAATAAAGTGCACAATAAATGTAATGCATTTGAATCATCCCAAAACCAGCCCCCCCCCCCCCAGTCTGTGGAAAAATTGCCTTCTGTGAAACTGGTGCCTGGTGCCAAAAAAGTTGGGGAGCACTGAAACCTATTTCTAGTCAATGGAACTTAGGGGCCGATGGGGGTGGGGGTAGGGAGGTCCTGTGAAAGTTTTTCCTTTGCTGAAAAAAGGGGAGAAAATTTGTCACACAAAAGGTCTTTTTCTGCCTCCTCCCTGCCTCATGCCTTACCCCATGTGTTCCCTATTTTTGAGTGATTCATGATGTCAGGAAGCCTGACAGCTGTCTTCCAGCCTGAGGCAGTAAGCCTGAAGATGAAAAGCCAGAGCTAAACAATGTAAAGAGGCTGTGATGATCCTACTTAGCAGCTGAGCCAATGCCAACAATGCCTATCTCCTGGCTTATTTTTATCGTAGAAAAATAAACTCCAGTTTATTGAAACCTCTGTAGTCGGGTTTTATGTCACTTTAGCTGAATATAGATCAGAATATGAGGGAAGCACCTCCCCCCAGCTTGATTCTGGTTACGGATTCTCTTCTCCTGGCCACAGGAGTGAGTACCTGACCTAAACAGGACTTAGATTCTTATTGCTGAGAATTTGAAACTTAATTAGGAACGCCAAAAGACAGAGGGAAATAACCTAAAGACAACTTCTAGAAGGAAATCCCAAGCTCTCTTGCCCCTGGGATTCTTATCGTACTCAAAGTCTGTCTGTGAGTTACTCCATTACCCTTTCAATAAATCCCCTTTTTAAGTTAGCTAGAATTGAGTTCTTTTGATTTACACCAGTGGTTCTCAACTAGGAGAGATTTTACTCTTCAATGGATATCTGGCAATGTCTGGAGAAATTTTTGGTTGACACAACTGGCAGTGGGTGTTAGTGGCATCTAGTGGGTAGAGAGCAGGGATGCTACTGATGTCCTATAAGGCACAGAAAAATCCCCCACAACACAGACTTATTTAAAATGCCAATAGTGCTGCTGTTGAGAAACTGTTTTAAAACAAGAGTTACTTAACTGATATAGGGAGGTTCTCAACAAAGCTGACTCAGGGTCACCTGCTGAAAATGAATGGGAAGGAAGGATGGGAGGTTTGAGGAGCAAGGACAGGTGTAGAACAGTCATTGAGGGTGTGGGAGAGAGAATGTGACAGAAAAACATTGGGAGATTGCTGGGCAGTGGTTAGTTAGGGCCTGTCTGAGGTTGGTGACCATTAATTTAGAGACATGGTCTAATGATTTTTCTCCTGTAATGTAGAGCTGCATTGGTAGACAAGGAGAAGGTATATATTGGGTTCATCCAAGGCTGGGTTTTTGTCAGATGAGAGCAACAGAGACAAAGGAAGAAAAGGGAGTTGATGTTTGTATGGGAGTGATTTTATTGATGAACCAGAGGAATTAAGCCGTATAATGAGGGAAGAAATGCTAAGAGATAATTGAGGAGATCAAGTTGATCCAGGAACCAGAAGTATTGGTATACACCAGAGCTTGTCAGAAATACAGAATTTCGGGTTTCCTCCCAGACCTACTGAATCAGAATTTGCATTTTAATAAGATCCTCAAGTGATTTGCATGCACATTAAAGATTGAGAAGCAGGCCAGCATGGTGGCTCACATTTGTAATCTTACAATTTTGGGAGGCCCAGGCAAGGGGGGAGATTGCTTGAGGTCAGAATTTTGGCAAGGCGGGAAACCTGAACAAGAGTGAGATCCCATCTCTACAAAAAAGAAAAATAGCTGGGAGTAGTGGTTCATGCTACCACTATACTAGGGAGGCTGAGACAAGAGGATCACTTGAGCCCAGGAGTTTGAGATTGCAGTGAGCTATGATGATGCCACTGCACTTTAGCCTGGGTGACAGAGAGAGACCCTGTCTCAGAAAAATTAAAAAAAGAAAAAATAAAGATCGAGAAGCAATGGACTAGGGGATTTGATGAAGGTGAAGAATTTTCTTCACTGAAGATACTGAAAATATGATCTTGAGTGAATTATCTAGACTGGAGGTTAGTCGTTTTTTTCCTGTAAAGGACCAGGGGTCATACAGTCTCTGCCACAGCTATTCAACTCTGCCACTGTAATATGAAAGCAGCCAGAGACAATACACAAATACACAATGTGTGTGGCTGTTGGGTGTGGTTGTGTTCCAATAAAACTATCTACAAAAACAGGCAGTGTGTTGATTCGGCTGAGGGCCATTGTTTGCCGACCCCTGATCTAGACCTTAATAAACCAGCAAGTCTTGGCTCCTACATAGAGTTTACCCTTGAGTTTTCTCCATTCTACTTAGTATCTCTTGGGAGTAAGTATTCCGCCTCCCTCTTCCTTTTTCTGAACACAATGAAGAACTTGCCTTTGTAGCTAATTGTCCAGTTGATGTTTTGTGGGATCCTAGAAGAGGAAGTAAGGAGACAAACTGAAGTATTAAAAAAGCCAGAATCTGTGCTCGATTTGGCAGCAACTATACTAAAATTGGAATGATACAGAGAAGATTACCATAGTCCCTGCTCAAGGATGACACACAAATTTGTGAAGCAGTCCATAAACCACTCCCCCCCCCCAAAAAAACAAACAAAAACAGGCCAGAATCTCCTTGACACCATTTCCCCCCCTGGAATACCAAGAGATTTGGGGCAGGGTTCACATCAGCTGCTCCTCTGGGATGGTTTCCCTTTTATTTTCTCCTGGAGTCTAGCAAACTCATTTTGAGTTTCCTTTGAGCCAGAGGAAATCAAGGAATTTCCTAGGAATCAAGGAAATCAAGGAATCAATTACACCAAATTGAGCAACAGTGCCTTGAGGGCAGTGGCAGCAGTAATCAGACACGGTTTCCAAGCTAATAGGGCTGAGGTGGGGGGTGAGAGTGGAGGGGAAGGGAAATAAATTCTATTGAAGCATCTCCTTTTCAGCACTCTACATACAGCAGTTGAACCCTTGCAGTAAGTTTAGTATTATGATCCCCAGGTTACAGATAGAAAAATTGAAACCAATATTTTATTAAACATTAATATACCACTTTGTGCCAGGCAACTTTTAACTGCTTTACAAGTATAAACTCATTTAATCCTGACAACAACTAGATGATGTATGAACTATCATTGCCTCCATTTTACAGATGGGAAAGCTATGCTGTGGAGAGAGATTAAGTAATTTGCTGGAGGATATTAGCTAATATGGGTAGAGCTGGGTTTTAAATCCAGGTAAACTGGATTGTTCATGCTTTGAACCACTATACATTACCTCTCAGAAAGATTCACTCATTCCACACTCATTGAACAACTACTCCACCAGAAAATGTACCAGGCCTACAGTTAGGTAACTTACTTAAGACCAGGCATGTGTATTACGTGCAGTAGAGCGAGAGTTGGAGCCCAATTCTGACTCCAAAGTCTGTGTGCATCATACAAGGGACTATGTACTTTGTGTGTGTGTGTGTGTGTGAGAGAGAGAGAGAGAGAGAGAGAGAGAGGGTCTTGCTGTGTCACCTAGACTGGAGTGCAGTAATGTGGTCAGCTCACTGCAACCTCCAACTCCCAGGCTCAAGTGATCCTCCTGGCTCAGCCTCCTGAGTTAGTAGGACTACAGACGCACACCACCACGCTGGGCTATTTTTTTTTTTTTTTTTTTTTTTAGTGATGCGGTCTTACTATGTTGCCCAGGCTACTCTGGACCTCCTAGGCTCAGGGGATCCTCCCACCTTTGCCTCCCAAAGTACTGGGATTAAAGGCATGAGCCACTGTACCCAGCCAGGACTATGTTTCTTAGCTCTTCTCCCCATCAGGAGATTCCCCATCAGTGCTAAACCCCCAAGTTTTGGGTTTTACTTATTAAGTAAAGTGACATTTCTTTACACATCCCTCAGATGATAGCATGTTTCCAGGGCTCACTATCAACATTACTGTTTTTCTCTACCACAAAACAATCTTTATTAGTACAAGAGCTGCTGTTCTCTGCTTTATATGCACATGGCATTCTTAAATGTTTTCCTCAGTTCTTTCTCCTATCTAAAGGGAAAAAGAACTGAGGCAAATTTAGGAGCATAAAATGGAAGAACAAATCTTAGAGGAGCCAATTTGAGGAAATTTTAAGCTTTCTAAAAGGCCAATGAAGTTTTACATTTTTCCCAGCAAAAATCATGCAAATAAAATAGGAGGCAAACGGAGGGATCAAACATATTTAAAAAGGGGTTTTAATCGACTGAAACCAGGACAAAATAAAGTAGGCCCCCCATTCAGTTTGTCTGGTTCTAACACAAGCCTTTTCCAATTGTGTGTGTAGATGAATTATTTTAGGCATTTCAGAGGACCCCCATTTTGGCCATTGCTGCTTAGGACCATCCTGGGTTAGGCAGGTCCACTTCCCTTGATATTTATAAGAGGATGCCCCATAGTGTACATAAATCCAGCTGGTGTTTCTAAAAGAGTGCTCAGACTTTGAAGCTTGATTTCCCAAAATTTAGGAACTTTTCAAAAGCGACCAAGGTGGGGAATGTGTTTAGGGTCAAAGTGTGCTGCTTATGAACATCACTCCTCTAGGTGTCACCCAAGAGTCATGAATCGCTCTTTTTTTTTTTTAAGTGTCTCAGACTGTCTCCAACTGCCAAGTGGCAGCAGAGTGCTCATGGTATGGGGGACCAGACTCTCACATATTGTACCCATCCAGGAGAATGTTATTCTGGTGAGGAATGCCTTATGAGGCTGCTTCACGTCCTGGGCCATAGCCCTGACACCTCTGCAAAGTCTCCAGTCCCCTGGAATACTCGAATGGGTCAGAGGGAGCAAACTGCCTCTTTTCTTTGGAGCAAGAGAACTCACCCTCATATACTTCTCAGTTTGGAACTAATAGGAATTGATCACAAATGAAAAGCAAAGTGTGAATACCACACAGTAGAAAACAATTGCAATCTTAAAAGCATGCTATGTAAAATGAAACCATTGATGCCAAACTGTCAGTCCCTTGACCCAAAACTTCTGCTGTGAGACAGAGGCAAAAAAGCAAAAGTTCTATGCAATGCTCTGTGCCTGACCTTGCCCTGAACCTCCAGTCCTGAGGCAGAGGCAGAAAAACCTTAATCCAAGCCTTCAGCTGTGAGGCATAGACAGAAATAGAAAAAGGCAGTTTTTTTCCCCTGTAACCCAAATCTCTTACCTACAGAGTAAAGACAAAAAAACTCCATTCTAAAAAGGGAAGGTTGAAGGAACAGCCCAAATAAAGTCTTCAACCAAAGAGTAGGATAAGGTCTAGATTTCAGTAGGAATCATCTACAACACCTGATGGGACTTCCAAAGACAAACACTATGGGTTCATGATGGTACCAAGCACCGCTTTTAGAGAGAAACAGCAGGGGGAGTCTCTCTGAATCCTGCTGACTTAGGCCAGATGCTTCTACCTAAAGGGGGGGAAAAAAAAGAAAACTGAGGCAAACTTAAAATAAATAGAAAGTTTATTTGGGCCTGTAAGGTTTTTGGATGGTCGGCGCCAGAGAAAGAAAGACAAGCAGAGTTGAAAGGGGTAAGCAACAAGGCTTTATTTGAGCGGTCCTGGTCGAGGTTCATGGGGTCCCAAGAGAGGGGCCCGAGAAGTCGCACCACCCAAAAGTTTTGTGTGGGCTTATATATGTTTTAGAGCTGGGGGATGGGGGTTTTTCAGCTCGAAGAGTTAGGAATTTTCCCTTATGGTTTTAGGGTGGGTACTGAGAACTAGGAGGGGCTGGTGGTATGTACAGATTCCAGGAACTGAGACCCTTATCAGGGTAACCATCCAGGTGTGGCTATTCTTTAACTTAGCTGGGCCTTGCAGGCATTGTTTTCGGCAAGTCTCGTGGGCTTCTTCTTTTTCTTCATTAGGGAGGGGAGGGGTGCCCACCACCAGCCTTACAGGGCCAAGTTTGAGAACTGCAACCCGGGAGCATAAATTCAAGTTGCCTCAGAGAATATATGCTCTGATTAGCAGCATTTACAAGTGGGTTTTTCATTTTTGTTTTTAGAGACAGGGTCTCTCTATGTTGCCCAGGCTAGAGTGCAGTGGTTATTCACAGGCATGGTCCCACTACTGATCAGCATGGAAGTTTTGACCTGCTCTGTTTCTAACCTGGGCTGGTTCACGCCTCCTTAGGCAAACTGGTGTCTCCCCCACTCCCAGGAGCTCACCATATTGATGCTGAACTTAGTGTAGACACTTGGTCAGCATAGCACACCAAAGCCCAGAATACAAGCGATCCTCCTGCCTCAACTTCCTAAGTAGCTAGGACGATAGGTGCATGCCACCACACCTACCATGAGTGGGTTTTTAAGGAAAAGAAAAAGGAGTTCCTAAGTTGTTTACCAAGAATTTACGTTAAAATAACATAAACTACTGATTGGCTATACATCATTCTTTCTATCATAAATTCCAGAAACAGGCCGGGCACGGTGGCTCACACCTGTAATCCTAGCACTCTGGGAGGCCGAGGCTGGTGGATCGCTCGAGGTCAGGAGTTTGAGACCAGCCTGAGCAAGAGTGAGACCCCTCGTCTCTACTAAAAAAAATAGAAAGAAATTATATGGACAACTAAAATATATATATACAAAAAAATTAGCCGGGCATGGTGGTGCATGCCTGTAGTCCCAGCTACTCGGGAGGCTGAGGCAGTAGGATCGCTTAAGCCCAGGAGTTTGAGGTTGCTGTGAGCTAGGCTGATGCCACGGCACTCACTCTAGCCCGGGCAACACAGTGAGACTCTGTCTCAAAAAAAAAAATAAAATAAAATAAACATGAAGATAATGGGTGAGGAAGCTAGTCAGGGAAAAAAAAAATGCCTTTAGACAACTGCCCCTGGGCATCATGGCTAGGGGTGGAGTTGGAGGGAGGCATGACTGAAGTCCCACACTCCTGTCTTTCTGGCCTGATAAAATTTGCATACCTCTCTTAGCTCAGACTGCTCTGAGCTATTTTTCTCACTCCTCATCTTGCATCTTGTTGTTTAATCATTGTTTGCCCTATCCTCCTTGTCTTTTCTTTTTCCTGCACTCCTGAATATTGCTGAGAATGCCCTCATTGCCAGACTAGTGTTCATTATCCTTTTCCTTTCAATTATATTGTTGGAGTAATTCAATCTTCCCATTTTTCAGGTTTTATTCATCTCCTTGGATTGCTATGAGTAATCCAGATATTTTATTACCAGGTCTTTCAGGGTCTACCCTTAAAGGGTCTATCCCAAATTTTAGTGCCTAATTCAAGCACTGTGTAATTGTTTGTACTAGATAATAGGTAATGAAAATGCACAAGACAATTCCTGCCTTCAATGTGCTTATAGTCTAGTGTTTTCTACAGTATTGGAAGGTGGTATCATCTCCTGCTCTGACACTACCAATGGTTACTAATGATACATAACCAATACCTAGGTAATAATAATATTTCCCATGTTTTTCAAATTGATATTTAGTTTTCCTACACCATAACTTCTGGAATATCCTTTCTTTCTCTAGTGCCTTTACTCTTCAATCTATCCCTAAATATGACTATTTTCCTTACATTTGGCTTTGCTATTAACCTTTCAATGGAGGCAGAGCCACAATGTTCTTGGACTTCCATGATGATAAGGTAGATAGGTTGAGATTTTGATTTAAAGAAAATGGACAAATGTCCTCTTCTGAACCTCAAAAAGGAGCTTAAGCTTGAGGTACTGGTCTAAGTATGTGGATGAATGGTGTTAGTAAAGATAACTGGGCTTGAAATTCAAAGACCTGAATTATAGTCCCAGCACAGCCACAAATCTGAGAATGGCTAACATTGGAACTTACAATGTGCCAGTCATTTTTCTATTAATTTGTTATGCTGTAAGTGGGAGGCTACTATTATTACCTTCATTTTACAGACAAGGAAACGGAGGCGCAGAACACTTAAATAACTTGCCCCAGTCATGGAGTTAGGGGTAAGTAAAGCCAGTTTTGCAACAGAGGCAGTCTGGATCTACAGTGATGCACTAGTCACTACCCTGTATTACTTCCTGGCAATAGAAGCTTTCATTACTAACATACTATGCAGCAGTCTGTACCGTTTTGGGGGGGAATGTTATGTCATCCAATCTTTACTAACAACTCTTAGGTAGCTATAAAATCAGTTTCTCGGCTGAAAAAACTAATTGGCAGATTCAAGCTTTGAAAACAGCTTTGAGGTTCCAAAAGCTTCTGTAACACTCAAGCCACCCATGTGCCTCTTTGAGCCTGTTTCCTCATCTTTAAAATGAGGGGTTTGAAGTAGATGTCTCAGTTCCATGGGGGAGGATGTCTGTAGATGGGCGTGAGAGAATGTGGGGTAAATACAATCAAGACACAGTGACCGAGGGCCCAGCATAACGGGGGTGGGGTGCGGTTACGAATACGAGTAAGATTCCCGCCAAAGTGGAAGTCCGAGGCCCCGAGCTAGGCCTGTGGGCGACAATGTGCCTGCCAGCCCTTATCTGACCCGGTGGGCACTGCAAGGCGCGGGCCAGCGGCCAGGAAGGAGGCGATCCCTGGGGTTCTGCCCGGGTCTCGGGACAGCGCCTCACCCGCCCAAATCCCGTTCCACAGGCTTCTCCAGGAGAGCTAGGGAAGGAAGAGGCGCGGCTTCCCCCGCCAGCGTCGCAGAGCGCCACGTCCCTCCTGGCTCAACCGCCTCCAGGCTCGCTCGCGTCGGCGTTCCACGCTGCCCAGCTCCCAGCTTGCGGGCGCGGCCTCGTCCCCACCCCCGCCAATCGGAGCCCTCCGCGATCCTGAGCCGGACCAATCAGTGGGGTCAGGGGGTGGAGGCTGTCGCCATGGCAGCAAGGAGGCGGGCGCGCGCGGTCGGCTGAGGGGCAGAGCAAAGCAGCGGGCCTGGGGTGGGGGAGGCCGGTCTGTGCGCTGTGGGCATTCAGTAGGCGGAGCCGCGCGCGCCGAGACCCGGCAAGGTAAGGCCGGCGCCCTCGAAGTGGGTGCGTCTCAGCGCGGCGAGAGGCTGGGGCAGGTCCTGAGATAAGGCTCAGGTCTTCGACTACCCTGCCAGGGCAGTGAGGATGGCGGGGGCCGCGCAGTGGGCGGGCACCGGTGGGGAGGGGGCTCCTAGCTCCAGCCTGAGGCACGGGGTTCCCTGTTGGGCTTCACTCGCTGCAGGGCACCCAAGCTTTCTTCCGGGCCGATGAGGGTGGCTGGCACTTGGCAGGGAGCAGGCGCGAGTAGGTGCAGGACCGAGACCAGGGCGAGGTCCAGCCCGGTCTTGGCAGGTCGATGGGCGAGGGAGGTGCCCGCTGGTGAGGAGGGTATACCCACCAATTCCCGGCAGACGCTCCCCCGCGCCGCGGAGCGAAGCTAGGCCCGTGAATCCTGCTCTTCTGCCAGTTCTGTTAAGCCAGCAACCTCTGACACTGAGGAGAAAGTTCGTGCCAGTCGTGGTATCCTTTTTCCTTAAGGCACAGATGAGATGCGAGATGAGCCCTTTTGGTTTTAGGGGCTGAGAAAGAGTACTTCCTCATTGCACCTGCTAAGTGGTAACTCAGTGAGCAAATGTGGTTATTGTGGTTGGTGCTGGCAACGGTCTTTGATGGCAATTATTTTACAAAATCAGAGAGAGAGAGAGAAAGAGAGAGATATGAGGGAATGAGAATGAACATGAAAATATGAGCCGTTATTCTGATCGTTGGGAAAGAGAACCTCTTGAAATTCTGTGTGCACTAAACTTGATGTACGTTTTACACAGTTGAATAAGTAAGTGCTGTGATCCAAGCCTTTTATTAAGGCTCTCTTAAATCCATGGATGAATATAAGCATTAAAAGATCTTACCTTGGTTTAAAAAAAGAGGGGGGGAGGTTAAATGCAGATATTTCTGATAGTCAGTTTTGTTTGAAGGAGATTGTGGACTTTCCCCACGGGAAAGTTTAAAGAATTGATTGCTTTAAGGAATGTTCTTGTTTTATAAAGTGCAACAAATGTTTAACAAACAAATATTTCAACAAATGTTCCTCAGTTAATAGGGCCAAAAATTAAAATAAAATCATAGAAATTTAGATCTAGAAATGAAACTTCAATATTACTTTCATTATTAGGGTAAACATAGAAACTTTCTATTTCTCATCTTGGTCTTCAAAGTCTCCATGATCTGGTCTAACTTTCTAATCTGAGTCAAAAAATCATCTCTGTCTTCTTGCATTTACTCATGCTGTTCTCTGTCTATCCTTATTTTACCCACCTTCTAAGGGTTGAGTCTGTGTTGTGTTTACCTTTCTTTGCTCTCCCAAGGTACTTATTGTTTGTATCACACATTTTGTATATAACCTTTCAGCATACTTTTTGCTAAGTTGGTTTATGCTCTGTAAATACCAGTTGAAATGAAAAGCACAATTAGGGCAATTAGGGTACTGTTCAAAATACTAGTTTTTAATTATGGGGACTAATATGGAGTATCAGTAACATGATAATTGCCATGTGTTTTTGTTTTAGCATATGTTGTGAATCTCGGTAGACATACCAAACTAATTTTGCATTATTTAGAACAATATTGAGGTGTTTTCCACTTTCTAAGGACCCTTTTGATGGCTGAGGTATATAAAATACCCTTTTGAGTATTGAGTAGCTGCAAGAATCAAGTGCCGGACTTTAAAATGTAATGAAAACAATCCTTAAACTAGATGATCTTTTAAGTATTGTGAATAATTGAGTTAAGTATATTTGGCATTATAGATGATTAACTTTTTCTATAATTAAACGTCTAGATAGGGAAAATATGCTATTTTTATGTTTAATACATGAAATTAGTTTATAGACTTTAAAAAAACAGGCTCCTAACAATTACAAATAACTTATTCAAGGAAAAACCTCAGTCACTTTAACAACTTTCAATTTAAAAATTAAAAAAAACTACGATGTGGTGAAAAGTATATTCAATTAGAGTTTCATGGCCAGATTCCAATCCTAGGTCTGCCAAATTCCTTCTGTATTTATAACCTTTTATAAAAGTAGGGGCTGAATGAGATTACAGTAGTCCTTTCTTATCCTCAAGGGATACGTTCCAAGATACCCAGTGGATACCTGAAGCTGGGGAGAGTACGGAACCCTATATATATTATGTTTTTTGCTATTCTTACATACATACATACTTGTGATAAAGTTTAATTTATAAATTAGGCACAGGAAGAGATTAGCAACAATAACTAATAATAAAATAGAACTGTAACAGTATACTGTAATTAAAATTATATGATCTCTCTCTCTTTCTCTCTTTCAAAATATCTTATTGTACTATACCATGGGTAACTAAAACCACAGAAAACAAAATCACAGATAAGGGGGGTACTGCTGATCTCAGAATTCTCTGATTCTCAAATTCTAAATCAACCTAATGGAAATTGAGATAGCAGTTGCATGGTTTTATTTTTGGCAGAGCTTTTTGACATTGTGTTATGGTTATCCAAAGTTCAATATATGTAAATAATAAAGACATTGTAATTTTATTGAATGATACAGATGAGTAACAGTATCAGTTTTTCATAAGCTTATTATCAAGAATACTGTAACCCATTGTTAAGATTGAAAAAAAGGAGATAAAAAAATTTATAATTTCCTTGATTGGTGTCCTTTTCTACAAATGTGGACATCAGAGACACTAAGATCATAGGATGTCTTCATCAGGGAAGGTTGGGAATCCAGCTCAGCTGGTCATATATCTGATATTTTATTTGAACCTCACTTTCCTGTTGACCTTCATTTTCAAAGGGAAAAAATGGAGGTGAGCACTAGGTTACCTGTTGCCCTTGTCACTGCTGTCAATGAGAAACTCAGAAGCCATTTATTTTTCTTCACCCACCCCTTTCCCCTGTAAGAATTATTTAAAAAATCTTTTTTTTGGTAATCCTAGCACTCTGGGAGGCCGAGATGGGCGGATCGTTTGAGCTCAGGAGTTCGAGACCAGCCTGAGCAAGAGCGAGACCCCATCTCTACTAAAAATAGAAAGAAATTATATGGACAGCTAAAAATATATATAGAAAAAAAAAAATTAGCCGGGCATGGTGGTGCATGCCTGTAGTCCCAGCTACTCGGGAGGCTGAGGCAGGAGGATCCCTTGAGCTCAGGAGTTTGAGGTTGCTGTGAGCTAGGCTGACGCCACGGCACTCACTCTAGCCTGGGCAGCAGAGTGAGACTCTGTCTCAAAAAAAAAAAAAAATCTTTTTTTGTTTTTATTTTTTACAGGGACAGGGTCTCTCTCGCTCTGTTGCCCAGGGTAGGGTGCAGTGCATGATCATAACTCACTGCAGCCTTGAACTGCTGGGCTTAAGTGATCCTTTTGCTTAGCTTCCTGAATAGCTGGAACTACAGGTATGGGCCACCACGCCCGCCTGGCTAATTTTTTGTTATTGTTTTTTGTAGAGACAGGGTCTTGTTATGTTGCCCAGGCTGATCTCAAACTCCTGGCCTCAAGGGATCCTCCTGCCTCAACCTCCCATAGTGCTGGGATTATAGGCGTGAGCCACCTCACCCGGCCCCCTGTCAAAATTATGACATTGACAGTAAGAAGAAGCAACCCAAGTTTCCTTGCTCGGGGCAGTGCCTTGGAGGAAGAAACCTGAGTCTCTTGCTACAGCTCTGTTTTAATGGCTGAGAGGAGGAGATTGTATTCCCTTAGTGTTGGAATATTCCTTTTATTGGTCTATAGCTGTGCCAGGGCTTCAGCTATGGCAGTGTTCAGAGGAGAGCTCAAATGTGGCCTCTCCAAAAGGACTTTTATTTCTTTATCTATTTATTTTTTATTTTTATTTTTGAAGGGGGAACAGTGGGGAGCAGGGTTCAATTTCCTTTTTTTTTTTTTTTTGAAGCAGAGTCTTCTGCTCTGTCACCCTGAGTAGAGTGCAGTGAAGTTATTGTAGCTCACTGCAACCTCAAACTCCTAGGCTCATGTGATCCTCCTGCCTCAGCCTTCCAAGTAGCTGGGACTACAGGCACACACCACCATGCCTGGCTAATTTTTTCTATTTTTAGTAGAGATGGGGTCTCACCCTTGCTCGGGCTGGTCTGGAACTCCTGAGCTCAAGCAATCCTCCCTCTTCAACCTCCCAGGGTGCCAGGATTATAGGTGTGAGCCACCCTGTCCAGCCTCAAACATGACTTTTAAAGGGTGTATGTTAAATTAATCTTGCTTTTTAAGTTCTATAACTTTGAGTGTTTACTATACAGTAATTTTTTCATATTTCAAATCATATGAATTTCATATTTCTCCATATATTTCAAGACGAGAAAGGGCATTAATATTTATTGAGCACTTACTATTGTCATGCACTGTGCTAGTTACTTTGTATTCATTCTTATTTTCATACCATTAAGAAACCTATGAAGATGTATTAGTTCAATTTTACAGGTAGAAGATCAGGACTCAGAGGGGCAAGTAGCTTGCCACTAAATGGGAAAAATTAGGATTCAATCTGCTGTTTGTTTATTTTTTATAGTGCTGTGTTAAGAAAAGTCATATACCTTTCCCAAATATAATATATACATGATCACCCTCCTGCATAGATGATTTTATGTTAAATATACTGTATAAAAAAGAAATATGTGTTCTTAAAACTCAAAAATATTTCATTTGCTTATTTTCTTTATAGACGACTAAGAAATAATTGATTATGTTCGCCAATGAGTTTGCATTTGAGCTAACTGCCTTGTAGTTTACAGTTATGTAGTGCAATTTCAAAAAAGAATTTGAGATGTTTCATCTTGTTACTGACCTCAGTGACAGAGTAGGACCAAGGTTAATTTTTAAAAAGTGGTGGTAAAGAAAGATTCCAGTTAAGTATTTAGCAAGGAATGTTACCCTATATCTTGAAGGCTTATTGCTGAGAAAAATAAGCTTTCGATCTGAGTTCCTCTTAAGTTATTTCAGAGGAGAGCAATGTGGTAAAACTTAAGCAAAATAAGTCAATATCTTTGTTTATGCTGGTCTTTGATTCTGTTTATTTCATGTATTTCTCTTCCTACTGGAATAGGATATAATTTAGTCTCCTTCCACATTATAAAAATTTGGTACCTTTCCTTTTCATATTATGTGGCAAATGCATACACTATTATGTGCCATTAACACTATAATAAGGCTAAGGCTAAATTTATGCTAATATTTAATGTGTCTTTTTATTCCTTTTTTTTTTTTTTTTACATTTAGAACCTGCTAAAAGTCAGTTTTTAGTGAAAAATATTGAGCTGGAAGCCAAAACCCACTTCTTCGCTAATTTGATACTGTGCAACTCATCTTACCTCTCTGGATCTCAGTTGCTTTCATCTTTAAAAAGGAGATAAAAATTCTTTACTGGTCTGAAGGTAAGTGCTCAGTTAAGAATTGCATTTGCTTGCAAAAAACCCATCACTAATACTGCCACTAACAAAACACAAAAAAGGAAAAAGCAAAAACAGACTTACTGGTGGCTTAAACACACAATATTTATTTTTTTATATAAAATAGTTCTTGAAGTAGACAATCTAGGATGTGCATAGTGGCTTCATAAAGTCAGAGACCTAAGCTTCTTTCATTTCTTTGATCTGCTATTCCTAAGCAGTAGCACTGGTTCTCATAGTCCAAAATAGCTGTCAGAGCTCTAGCCATCACAGCCAAGTTCCAGGTAGCAAGGCATAGGCAAAGAAGGATGCATCATCTTTCTTTAAGGAGACTTCCTGAACCAAAGCTCAGGCTACAAGGAAGCAGGGAAATGTAGCTGGATGTATGGCTGCCCTCAATAAAATTGGGCTTTTGTTACTGAGGAGGAAGGGAAGATTTGGATATTGGCGGGTGAATAGAAGTCTCTGCCACAGTATGAATCTTTTTCTCTTTGATGTCTGAAATCTGTAAGCTATGATAACCACTCATATAAGCTTCAGTAATTTGCCATGGCAGAGCTTTAAGTCTGACTACAGAAGGAAATAACCCGCATTTAATAAATTGTGTTTCTGTTTTTACTTATATCCCTTAATTCATTATAGGAGCCTTTCTTATTTGGGGATTTGTTCTGATTATTTTTTTAAATTACCCATAAATGCTTTATAGATGTTTGTTGTACAATTTATGGTTGTGTTAAAAAGAGCTAACATTTATTGAGCTACTTGCTGTAAGCAAGGCATTAAAATGACACAGATAAGTTATCCCAAGGGTATCACATAACTAATCATCAGGAAGTAAATTTATGTTGAAAGTACATATAATCCATCTCAAGATACATTTAAGTTTAGTATGGTCACATGAGGCACACTTTTGCCTTCCTTGCTAGTTAAAAGTAGGTGTTTTTCTTTTTTTCTTTTTTTAACCACTTAACTGTTACTTGTCTTGAAATTCCTCGTACCGTTAGCTCTTGCTTAACTTATTTCCTTCCAGACTTTTCTTTGTAAATATTATGTAAATATACCCTATACTGGTGAAATGATTCAGTTGTCACTGTTTATGTTAAAAAAGCAAATTGAAATAAACAGCTTCAGGAAAAGGAAACTAAAATTCAGGGAATGGAAGTTAGAGTGAGAAAGAATCTAAAGATTCAGTCAATCTTTTCTCTCTCTTTTAAGGAGCAAGTTACAATTCTATTTCTACAAAGCATATTTGTATTTTCGTAAGTTTTTGCATTTTTCCTTATGTCATACAGACACAAAGTACAGTAATCCTTTTGCTACTAGTGCTTCGATTTCTTTTTTTGCTAATCTAGAACCATTGGCCCCAAATAAAATAATCAGGAGCCTTATTACTATAAAAAGAGCCTAGTTTTTTTTTTTTTTGGTTTTTTTTTTGAGACAGAGTCTCACTCCATTGCCCTGAGTAGAGTGCCATGCTGTCAGCCTAGCTTAGAACAACCTCAAACTCCTGGGCTCAAGTGATCCTCCTGCCTCAGCCTCCTGAGTAGCTGGGACTACAGGTTCATGCGCCATCACACCTGGCTAATTTTTTTTATATTTAGTAGAGATGGGGGTCTCGCTCTTGCTCAGACTGGTCTCGAATTCCTGAGCTCAAGGGATCCTCCTGCCTCAGCCTCCCAGAATGCTAGGATTACAGGTGTGAGCCACCATGCCCAGCCCCTAGTATTGTTTTTAAGAGACATTTAACATTGTAAGTCACCTGACTGGAAATGTTTATTTGCTGAATACCACTTTAATGCCCTTTAAATTTTTTTAATTAATAGAAAAGGATCATGTTATGCATTGTTTTGTAAGCAGCTTTTTTCAGGTTGCAATTGCTTATTTAATAGCCTACATTCCTCACTAGATTAAAGCCCTATGAGTATAGTGTCCATTTCCATCTCACTTACCTTTGTCTTCCAGCATAATATCTGGTACCTAGTGGGTACTTAATACTTAAATATTTTTTCAATAAATAAATAAATACAGCAGATTAAAGAAAGCATACTTCAGCCTTAAATTGAAAAGGAAGAGGAACAAAACAAGAGGGTTGAGGGAGGGAGAAAAAAAATACGTGAGAACAGAGACTATTTACAAGGCAAGAGAGAGACAGACTAGTTTCAGTTTTCTATACTCTTTTCACACCTCTTACCTGTGATCATTATTTTTAACCATTTTCAGGATATCTTGCCCCGCAATCAAAATAGGAAACCATCATACGTATGTGTGCACATGCACAAACCTAATCTGTATAACTACTGGCATGAACCGATAGCTAAGAAATCTGCCTCTGTGTATGAATGGGAATTTTGATTTGGTGGAGCCAAGAGAAAGATAAGTTTCCTTTTAGGACTCGGTAATTTAGGGAAATTATTTTCTATCCACTGAATGCTAGGAGAAACTTAAGAACTCTGCTTGCTTTATAATTTTGCCTGAGCCTCCAATGTCTTTGGGGTCAGTGTGTTCCATACTGTCTTGAGATGACTGTGATTTAGAATTTCACATAATCCTACTTTACAGAGTAAATGATCAGCCTATCCTGATTGTTTGGATCACTCTACTATTTCAGCCTGGTTCAGCACAGTGTTTCCTCTTTAGTTCTGTACCTTTCTTATGAAAGAAGAGGGTAATGAAGAAAAGGAGATGGCCATTCTTACTGAGCTGATAGTGGAAGGAAAGTAGATTGGTCCCCTCCCTTCTTCCCATTGCCTCTCCTTATCACTCACTTCTCCCTCTCTTACATGGATATTTGTATAGTTTCCAGTTCATGAAAATCTGTAAACCTCTGACACATTTGACATTATCTTGGTATTTAAAGAGATTTTTGTGTTATTATTTTTCTACCTAATGTTCTAGAACACTTTGCATGTCTTTTGTTATGATAATATTTGACATTTATTGAGGCCTTATTAAGGAGTAAATGTTTAAGTTGATTGTCCTAGTTATGTCTAGAATAAACACTAACAAATTAGAAACTAGTGGAGGGGAGAAAGTATATTAAAAACATTCTTCATTAATCAAAAACAAATGAGGAAAGCAAGAAAGAGGAAATAAATATAAAAGAGGCAGGATAAATAGAAAGCCCTAAAGGTAGTAGATTTAAAACTCAAGATGTGGTACTTCATTGATTTTAAGAGTCCATTGAGACTGGGCGCGGTGGCTTATGCCTGTCATCCTAGCACTCTGGGAGGCCAAGGCGGGAGGATCACTCGAGGTCAGGAGTTCGAGACCAGCCTGAGCAAGAGCGAGACCCCATCTCTACTAAAAATAGAAAGAAATGATCTGGACAGCTAAAAATATATACAGAAAAAAATTAGCCGAGCATGGTGGCACATGCCTGTAGTCCCAGCTACTCGGGAGGCTGAGGCAGAAGGATTGCTTGAGCCCAGGAGTTTGAGGTTGCTGTGAGCTATGATGACACCACTGCACTCTAGCCCGGGCAACAGAGCGAGACTCTGTCTCAAAAAATAAAAGTCCATTGATAATAGGACACACCATTACATACCATATAGAAAAAATGCTGATTTTTCTCACATGACTTTTGTGCACACATAAATTAAGAGTGAAAAAAATTGATTAAGGCATCCTTAAGTCCTCTTCATATTCGTAGTCTGAGTCTTTTTAAAACTTTCTTGAGCTGTCAACGTCTGTTTTCCCATATAACATTGTTCTCTCTACCAAGGAGAGAGAGAGAGAACAAGCTCCTTTGCCTGAGATTTTCTTCCAAGCCTCTGCACTCATTTGAAGAGCTTTGATGCTGATGCTTTCTTGATCTTATCAAAGATGACAATAGACAGTTTTCAGATTTATATTTTTTCCCAAAACTTTCCTTGTTGACTGAAAAGCTCTGGACAGTTGTCCAGACATGGCATCAGGAATAACAACAAATTGTATTACTTTTTAGGCAACTTGTTCTTTATTTAGATACACGTTCTCAGAATGCATCAAGAACTAGACTAACACATCTGGCAGGTTATGTAGGGCTCCTCAACATTCAAATCAGGTTTGGCTACTCTTTCTTTAGCTCAGCCATCATCCATCTCCCTGCCACTTTGGCTGCTTTTTTAAATGCATACACTAACATCTTTGGGAGATCATTTTGTAGTTTAAAATTTAATATGGCAGCAGTTTTTGGCCATAGTCATTTATGGTGTTGTTACTGTGATATGCTATTTTCTGGTCCATTCTCTTACATCAATCACTTTAGCACCTTTGATATCAACGTACCATTTTGCGCCATGTAAAAGAACATCAGAATTTTGTTAGCATTGCCTGTTGACTAAACTCAGCTTTATTTTTTCCTTAAATTACATGTGGCTGGAATTTATGTAGCTTCTGTTCTGTATTAGTAGGAAGTTTCTTTCTCTCTTTTTTTATTTGTTATTTGTCATTGTGCATAGTAGGAAGTTTCTGACAAATCGATTTTTGCCTTAATGATGCACAAGTCCATCAGTTCAGCCTCATGTTCCTTGAAATTTTTTATTTATTGGAGGCACTTTCAGTTTCTTTTCTTTTCTTTTCTTTTCTTTTTTTTTTTTTTTTTTCGCGATAGAGTCTTCTCACTCTGTTGCCAGGGCTAGAGTGCCATGGTGTCAGCCTAGCTCACAGCAACCTCAAACTCCTGGGCTCAAGCGATCCTTCTGCCTCAGCCTTCCAAGTAGCTAGGACTACAGGCGTGTGCCACCATGCCCAGCTCATTTTTTCTATATATTCTTAGTTGTCCAGCTAATTTCTTTCTGGTTTTAGTAGAGACGGGGGTTTGGCTCTTGCTCAGGCTGGTCTTGAACTCTTGACCTCAAGCAATCCTGCTGCCTGGCTTCCCAGAGTGCTAGGATTACAGGTGTGAGCCACTGTGCCCCGCCTTGGTAGTTGATTTTATTGTTAATCTTTGTATCTCAGTGCCTAGACGTGCTACTTGTTTACCAACATAATTTTAAGCTGGCCGAATAACCAGTATTTAGTTTTAAGGCATTTATAAATCATATAACTTAATTATTTTAAACAGTTGGTGGTGTGAGTAAAAGCAATTTTATTAGTATTCCTGATTAGGTAACAAAATATGTATACTCAAAAGAATAAATAGATAATAGAACTTAAGTGCTTAAACAATAAGTACTTTGTAACTTTTGAGGTCAAGTTAAATTCTGTTGTTAAAAAATTCCTTTATTTTTGTAAATGAGAAAACTGAAGTGAGAAAAATTAATTAACCTGTGATCATGTAGCAAGTGAGTGGTATAGCTGGAATTAGAATATAGACCTAAATTTAATTCTGTCTTACGCTTAGGTACAAAATCCATTTTCTATTCCTTAAGAATCCAAATTTACTTTTGAGATAAGCATTTTCTTTTTCTCTCACTGTAGGTGAGGCTGGTAAAGAATAGAGCAAGGGGAGGCAATATGTTCTGGGGCAGTGATTTTCAAAGTTGAGCATGCATCAGAATCACCTATAGGGCTTGTTATCACATAGATTGTGGGGGCCCGTGTCCCCAGAGTCTCTGATTTAGAAGATAGAGAGTAGGCCTTGAGAATATGCATTTCTAACAAATTCCCAGGTGATACCAATGCTGCTGGCCCAGGGATCACACTTTGAGAATCTTTGCTTAAAAGCAGACATCTTTGGAGTCAGTCACTCCCAGGTCTAAACCCTGGCTCTATGACTTACTGCTGTGTGACCTAAATCAGGCTTTTTAGGTGATATGTCTCAGTTTCCTGTATTTTAAAATGAGGAGAATAATATTAATTTCACAAGGTCACTGTAAGACTTAAATGATTTAATTATTTAAAAAAAAATGTTTAGCACACTGCTTAGTATATAGTAAACACTCAATAGATGGTTTCTATTGTTATTTATAATAAGCCTGGGAATAAATGAAATCTTTATGAACCATGAATTCAATGTTTTAGAGTAGGTTCCCAGAGACTTTTTGTGACTTTTTCACTTTGCAGTGTTGTTAGGACACACATACACATTCGTGTATACAAACAGATTCCTCTCTTGACTTGCGCTCTTATTTATGGTAGATTTGGCAGAAGAGTGAGAGAGCAGCAGAAGTGACCAGAACACATGGGAGAATATGGAGAGATTAGAACCTTCATATATTGCTGGTGGGAATGTAAAATGGTACAGCTGCTTTGGAAAAGTTTGGCAGTTCCTCAAAAAGTTAAAATAGAGTTATCAAACTGACCCAGTAGTTCTACTCCCAGGGCATATAAGCAAAAGAATTGAAAACATGTTAACACAATAACATGAACACAAATGTTTAGTGCATCATTATTCAAAACTGCCTGAAACAGTATTGCATGACCAGCAGCCTTGCTCTTCCTCTTGTTTCAATACCACTACATCCCACTTGATATTTTGTTAACCTGTTTATTTGAAAAAAGATCTTTAGCAAATGACTATTGGCTATGATAAAATAATTTAACAAGGTTAAGAGAATATTTATAGTTAGTTGTCTTTTTCAATCAATAATAGTTTACAGAGTAATTTATTTTCAAAATTAGATTGAAACTAAATTAAATATATGCAGAAATAATTTTGACTCCTAATATTTTAATTGAGAAAAAATATATAGTTTTTTCTTACTTCCTCATTTCCTAATATTGGACTATTTATGTTTTAAAATTTTGGGTCCCTCATTACCATCTTTATTTAAAGCTTTTATAATTAACCAAATGTTTTCTTATATATAAGCAGTTTAAAATTTTGTTTCCTATCTTTTTAATTTTGCCTGAAATGTATTTCTCCTCTGATTTTTTTAGTGATCTATTTTAAACATTTTTTTGGATAAGTTATAATTTATTTTTCCCCCTTTCCTAGAAATTTTTTGTTGTATTAATCTTCTTGAGATTGAATGTATTATTAATGTGACATTGGGAATGCATGTATACAGTTTTAAAACATTTTTTCAGGACTTTACTATAATTGTTCCTTCATTTCAGATGAGGTGGAGGACCATCCTACTACAATATTGTATTCTCTTGGTTACATGCCTACTTACTGCTCTTCAAGCTGTGCCTATAGATATAGACAAGACGAAAGTACAAAATATTCACCCTGTGGAAAGCGCAAAGATAGAACGACCAGTAAGTGAAAAGAAGTGAAATGGGAGGAATTATAACTAAATGAAGTGAAATTATAACTACATGAAGTGAAATGGAAGGAATTATAACTAAAATATTACTAATATTTATTACTTATAAAACTGCACATTTAGGAACTATTTCTGAAATAGCAAAGAGTATTGAACAAGTGTATGCTGTTTAACATTAGATAATGTTTATTTAATATAGCTAGTATATTAGATAGTACACAGAAGAATTAATCATAATACATTACCAACATAGGGCTGAACAGCCAAGAAAACACTGTATTATATTCAAAGGAGAGACATATGACAATGGGAAGAAACCAATTAATATCATTGGTTAAATCTTCATTGTCTGAAGCAAATGGAAAATCTACCTTTATGTAACAATAAAACATAGTGTTGGTTCTGATACAAAACTATTTGAGAAATATAATGTTTTTACTTTGTCGAAACTATCAGAGTGGATATGTCTCAGTGCTGTTTTGCTAGAAATTGTTCAGGATTGAGATTTTTAGATTCAGACATAGAAAAACTTTCAGAAGCATTACTGTTTGTTTCTTAATTTGAAGGATACTGGACTTTATTATGATGAATATCTCAGGCAAGTGATTGATGTGCTGGAAACAGACCAACATTTCAGAGAAAAGCTCCAAAAAGCAGACGTAGAGGAAATAAAGGTAAATGTCATTAAATAATTATTTAGCAAATATTTGAACATGCCAGGCACTGAGCTAAGTACTGGGGATGCAAAGATGAAACTTATCGCCAGCACTTACGGAACCCTCAGGGGGAAATCATATCCAGAAGTAGATTATTGGGATGGATATATGATGACTATATACTATATTATAGACATCTAGAGGACAGACACATAATCTACTATGAAGCAGTGGGACCAAGTGGGAAACCATCCTTCCTGATAGAGATTATGCCAGAGCTTAAAGATGTAACTGAGAAAAGGAGAGGGACTAGGAGGCATCCCAGACAAAGGTGCAAGGGTACAGAGATAAGAGGTATATGGGAAACTGGAAGTAGTAACTGTTGCTGGAACCCAGAGTGGGAAGTGGAAGGCATGAATGGCCAAAAGATGAGGTTGGAAGAATCCTGGGCTAGATAACAAAGGGTCTTATGTATCATGTTATGGGGCTTGGATCATGATCTGAGGACAGCAGGAAGCTATTCAAAGGTTAAGAATAGGTTAGGTTCTGGTGTTTTAATCAGGTCTAGATTAACAGAATAGATAATGGGCTGTATCTTATGTTCAGTAGGGAGATGTAACCATTTGCCTCTGTCCTAAGAACCCTATTAGACATAACCCTAGCTGTTGATAGCTCTTTAGTATTCATAATAAGTAAAGGAGTTATAAAGATCTGACAGAGAGTCTTTTAAAGCCTTTCCTTGAAGGGAAATGAATCAGTTTAATGGGTTTATTATAGACTCTGGGCAAAAAAAATTCCAGTTAATTTTAAACCTTCGGTTATGCCTCCTAGAACAGTTTTGTTTGCTTATGTTACCTTTTGTTTATTTGTTTGCTTTTAACTTTCCTAAAAAATTATCTTGACTTTTTCTAGACTCAGAATTAGAGAACTGTGTTTGAAGGAATCATTCTACATCACACATCCTTTTTATTTTAGTCTGTGTCCCTAGTGTGTGCTTCTTTGAAAGACTGACTCCCATCAGGTTGTGTTATCTATTGGAGCTTTTGTATGGCTTTTAGTTCGCAGCTCTCCTCTTGGAAACTGTGAACTGCTTTAGGGAAAAGGTAACAGTGTTATGCCAATAATTCCCCTGAATTGTCTTTGAGGATAATCTTGTTCTTCCTCCGAAAGATTAATTTGACCTGAGGAACTAATTTCCTAGGGTGAATGATATTTAATAAATGTATAGCCGAGCATGGTGGCGCATGCCTATAGTCCCAGCTACTCGGGAGGCTGAGGCAGGAGGATTGCTTGAGCCCAGGAGTTTGAGGTTGCTGTGAGCTAGGTGACGCCACGGCACTCACTCTAGCCCGGACAACAGAGTGAGACTCTGTCTCAAAAATAAATAAAAATAAATGTAGAACTTTCAGTGTCTCCTATCTAGCAGAAATTAGGATTAAGAGCACTATTTGGGGGTAATGTAGAAAATGTGGGCCATGGGAGGTACTATACAGAGATATTCAGGGAAAAGAAGACATTAGCTTCCTGGCTTGGTGCAGGGATTTATTTTGTAACTGTCTTCCTTTCACACTCAATTCCTATTCCCTATAAAGGAGAAAAAAAAAACAAAAACAAAAACAAAAAAACAAACCATACATACACCAAAATAAAACCAAAATGAAGTTAAACAGTTATCCAATGAAAAAGAAAAAGGAATAAAAATACACAATAAAACCCAAACCCAACCAATTCATCACAAATAGCCAAGCGAAGATTCTTGTCTGAGAGGGAAAAAAAAAGTTAGAATTTACCCTTTCTTATTTAGCCAAGCAATTTGATAGGAGAATTATACTTCATTTCTTCACTTCTCAAACATTCCCAAACTGGAGAGAGTATGGCTTTGCCCTCACTGCTTCACTGAATATACTCTCACGGAGAGTGTCAGTGACTTCTGAATTGCCAAGCCTAGTGAACACTGTAACATCTTTTTTTCCTCACCTTACTGGGCTCCTTTGTTTTATCCCAAAAATTCTGAGATTTTAGGGTTTGTTAAAACATATTTCTGGGCTCCACCTCCAGATTTTCTGATTTAGTAAGTCTGGGGCCTGCATTTCTAAAGTTCTCAGGAGAACTGGAACTGATGCTTCCAGTTGGGGACCACACTTTGACGACTATTATTTTATCTGACTATTCTCTCCTTGAAATATACTGCGCTTTTTGCTTCTATAACAGTGTATTCACCTAGTTCTTCTACTAATCACTCATCTATGTAAAAAGTAATCAAAGGAGACAACCTAAAAAAGATGAATTTTGAAAAGCTATTTGTATATGGAATGACTAATGCTTAAAGAGGCCAAATTACTTTTTTTTAATAGCAACTTTGTTGAGATACAATTCATATACCATAAAATTCACCCTCTTAAATCATATAATTCAATGGTTTTTAATATATCCAGAGTCATGCAATCACCACTATCTAGTTTTAGAACACTTTCATTACACCCAAAAGAAACTCTGTGCCCATTAAGCAGTCACTCCCAATTACCTTTCTCTCCTCAGCCACAAGGAATCTACTTTCTATCTTTATAGGTTTCCCTGTTCTGGACATTGTATATAAATGGAATCATACAATATGTGGTCATTTGTGACTGACTTCTTTAACTTAGCATGATGGTTTCAAGGTTTATTTGTGTTGTAACATGTGTCAGGATTTCACTCTTTTTTATGGCTAAATATTAATAATATTCCATTGTATGTATATACTGTTTTTCAAAGTGGCTGTACCATTTTATAATTGAACTTTTTGAGCTTCTCCTTGGTGGTTTTTTTTTTTTTTTTTTCTTTTGAGACAGAGTGTCGCTTTGTTGCCCTGGCTAGAGTGAGTGCCGTGGCATCAGCCTAGCTCACAGCAACCTCAAACTCCTGGGCTTAAGCAAGCCTACTGCCTCAGCCTCCCGAGTAGCTGGGACTACAGGCATGCGCCACCATGCCCGGCTAATTTTTTCTATATATGTTTTAGTTGGCCAGATAATTTCTTTCTATTTTTAGTAGAGACGGGGTCTCGCTCTTGCTCAGGCTGGTCTCGAACTCCTGACCTGAAGCAATCCACCCAGCTCGGCCTCCCAGAGTGCTAGGATTACAGGTGTGAGCTACCTCGCCCAGCCCTCTTTGGTGTTTTAATTATGATTTTCTTTCTTTTCCTTTTTTAATTTTAATTTTTAATTTTTTTTTACGCAACAGCATCTCCCCATGTTGCCCAGGAGGCTGGTCTTGAACTCCTGGCCTCCCAAAGTGCTGGGATTACTGGCATGAGCCACTGTGTCCAGCCTGCTTTTCTAAATTATATTCTTTTTAGACATCTTGATTTTAAAATTACAAATTGAATCTCTTTTGAAAGAAAAATTTTTTAATATTAAATTTATCTAAATTAGTCAAAAGTATTTATCACTAATTTATTATAACCATATTTTTTATATGTTGCATCTGGTCTAAAAATGGAATGTAATAGATAAAACTAACTTATTTTGTTAACAGAGTGGGAGGCTAAGCAAAGAGCTGGACTTAGTAAGTCATCATGTGAGGACAAAACTTGATGAACTGAAAAGACAAGAAGTAGGAAGGTTGCGAATGTTAATTAAAGCTAAATTGGATTCCTTTCAAGGTAAGTGCTAAAGAAAAGGTAGGAAAATTTTAATATTTGGTTGTGGAGGTCAGTTTACATTAGTACATACCATGTTCTTTTAGTCAAAATGTTATTTATTAGTTTTTTTGAGACAGAGTCTCACTCTGTTGCCCAGGCTAGAGTGCCGTGGCGTCAGCGTAGCTCACAGCAACCTCAAACTCCTAGGCTCAAGCGATCCTTCTGCCTCAGCCTCCCAAGTAGCTGGGACTACAGGCATGTGCCACCATGCCCAGCTAATTTTTCTATATATATTTTAGCTGTCCATATAATTTCTTTCTATTTTTAGTAGAGACGGGGTCTCATTCTTGCTCAGGCTGGTCTCGAACTCCTGAGCTAAAACAATCCACCCACCTTGGCCTCCCAGCATGCTAGGATTACAGGCGTGAGCCACCACGCCCAGCCGAAAATGTTATGTTAGTATTGATTTATCTTCTCTTAATTTTTAAAATTTAATTTTTTGAGGTGGTAATACATATCATTCAAAAATCAAAATGATTACCCTTAAATAAGTATAGCAATGAGAAAGAAGTATGAAAAGTAATGAGTGAAGCAACTGATTTAAAAGAGGAGCAATAACATCAAATGAAGCCAAAAAAAAGTAGAGAAAGAAGTCTAGAATAATTTCCATACATGGAACAGAAAAATTTTCAGAGAACTAGCCCCACAAAAAACACCAGATTCAGACAGTTTCTTCAGGGAATTCTATCAGACCATTAAAGAGCAGATTGTCAATTCTGTGTAAACTCTTATGGAGCATAGAAAAACAAGGAAGGCTTCCACATTCTTATTATGTATTGATGTCAAAACCAAAATTATTGCATCTCAAAAGAATGTGATCAAATATCAAGTGGATTTGTTTCAGGAATAAAAGGTTGACTTAATATTAGAAAATCTAATACTATAAATCATTCCATTCTAGATTAAAGGACATTACGTTTGCCTAATATGTGTAATATGCTAAAAGGAAAAATGAGCCCTTAATCTAAAACTTTGAATTTTCTATTTATTTATTTTTTTTATTTTTATTTTTATTTATTTATTTATTTTGAGACAGTCTCACTCTGTTGCCTGGACTAGAGTGCTGTGGCGTCAGCCTAGCTCACAGCAACCTCAAACTTCTGGGCTCAAGCAATCCTCCTGCCTCAGCCTCCCAAGTAGCTGGGACTACAGGCATGCACCACTGAGCCTGCCTAAGTTTTTCTATTTTAGTAGAGATAGGGTCTAGTTCTTGCTCAGGCTGGTCTTGAACTCCTAACCTCAAGCGATCCTCCTGCCTCAGCCTCCCAGAGTGCTAGGATTACAGGTGTAAGCCACCATGCCTGGCCTTTGAATTTTCTTATAAAATCCTTTAGGAATAAATATGAATGCTTTTTCTTATGTATCATTTATATTAATGTTTCTTGCTTCTAATAATTGATCATTTACAGTTTTCTCATTTTCTTTCAGATATAGGCATGGACCACCAAGCTCTTCTTAAACAATTTGATCACCTAAACCACCTGAACCCTGACAAGTTTGAATCCACAGATTTAGATATGCTAATCAAAGCGGTAAGAATCATTCTAAAAAGTGCTGTCTTTTTTGTGCCTTTGAGGTTTTGTAATTTGACAAGTAAACTCAATGAAATGGAAATAATAACTTTTATATACTCTCTAGAATATCTTTAAAGAGGCCAGTCATGGTGGCTCACGAGTGTAATCCTAGCACTCTGGGAGGCCAAGGTGGGAGAATCACTTGAGGCCAGTTCAGGACCAGCCTAGGCAATAGAGCAGGACCCCATCTCTACAAAAAACAAAAAAGTTAGCTGGGAATGGTGTTGGTTCACACCTACAGACCTCCTAGCTACTTGGGAGGCTGAGACAGGAGGGTTGCTTGAGGCTGAGAGTTGGAGGTTGCAGTGAGCTAAGCTCATGCCACTACACTCTAGTGTAGGTGACATATCGAGACCCTGTCTCAAGAAAAAAAAAAAATCATTCTAGATTTTTATACTATACAGATTTGATACAGACTCTTCCCTTTTTTAAAAAATCAATTTATATGTGCATTAGTCTGTTTTGTGTTGCTATCAAGGAAATACCTGAGGTTGGGTAATTTATAAAGGAAAAAGGTTTATTCTGCTCACAGTTCTGCAGACTGTACAAGAAGCATTGTGCCAACATCTGCTTCTATTCAGGGCTTCAGGGAGCTTCCAATCAAGATGAAAGGCAAAGGGAGAGTAATCATGTCACATGGCGAGAGTAGGAACAAGAGAGGGTGGAGGTGGTGCCAGGCTCTTTTAAACAACTAGCTTTCTTGTGAACTATTAATAATACAGCGAGAACTCAGCATTGTGGAGAGGGCACCAAGCCATTCATAAGGGATCTGCCCTCATGACCCATAGACCTCCAACCAGGCTCCATATTCAACACTGGGGATCATATTTCAACATGAGATTTGGAGGGGCCAAACATCCAAACCATATCAATATGTTATTTGCTTATGGGGAAGTCTGTAAAATTGAAGCTGGCTTTGAACTTCTGGTTTCTTTGAATACCTAAATCTCTGGTAATGATAGAATTAAAAAAGAAAAGTCCAGTATTTTTTTTGCCCTCCTATACTACCTTTTTTTAGAGAGTATGCTATATTCTAGAATGGCTTTATTTATAATTTCAAACACATCTTTTTATTTAATTTAAATGTAATATTGCATTCTAGGCAACGAGTGATCTGGAAGACTATGATAAGACTCGCCATGAAGAATTTAAAAAATATGAAATGATGAAGGAACATGAAAGGAGAGAATATTTAAAAACACTGAATGAAGAAAAGAGAAAAGAAGAAGAATCTAAATTTGAAGAAATGAAGAAAAAACATGAAAATCACCCCAAAGTTAATCATCCAGTAAGAATTTTAACTATAAAACCATATTTAGATGAAGATACTTCTTTGTATCAGATAGCAGGATTTTATCATGTTATTAGTACTTAAATCTTGATTCTTAATTTTGCATAGTTTTTCAAATTTATATTTTGAGTCTATACATATAGATTATATTTTGTTTTGAGCAATTTTTAAAAATTGGTTCACAGGGAAGCAAAGATCAACTAAAAGAGGTATGGGAAGAGACTGATGGATTGGATCCTGATGACTTTGACCCCAAGACATTTTTCAAATTACATGGTAACAGATCTGACACAAATATTAATATTTATATCTGCTTTCTGCAAAAATTATATTTGTTTTCTTTTTAATTGGTTTCTACCAAGGTCTGTTTTTAAATTCTATTGATAGTAAATGTTTAGAGTTTTTCTAGGGTAATGTGATAGTCTTTATCGCTGATCTGCAGTATGAAATTGTTTAGGTCAGTAGCTGTGTCTTTATATAAGTTTTACTGTTGAGTCATTATATAACTTACTGCAAGGTTCTCTGTGAACCGAAGGTAATTCTGTGACTAGTTGGGTTACGTCTGATAGGCTTTATACTATAATATAGCATATTGCTTTACTTTATATTTTTATTAAAAATGGGTTATGTTTGCCTAAAAACTTATTATGAATTATAAATAAATACAGAATTATTATCAAGTTGGGCTGATCTGAAAGTTCATAAGAAAGAAAACACCATTTTCTGCAGCATATTGATGCTGCTTGTCAGTACTACTTTTGCAAACCATTTGTAAATAATTATATTTTAATTATTTTCTAAGGTATTAAAGTCAGTTTTTGCATTTGTAACTTTTAAACTTCAGATGTCAATAGTGATGGATTCCTGGATGAACAAGAATTAGAAGCCCTATTTACTAAAGAGGTAAATTAGTTTATTTAATACTCAGTGTTCTTGTTCTCTGTGTTTTTTTTCCTTCTTTTAACTTCTTTTCTTTCATGTTGGTTTTAAATTTTTCTTTTTAGTTGGAGAAAGTATATGACCCCAAAAATGAAGAGGATGATATGGTAGAAATGGAAGAAGAAAGGCTTAGAATGAGGGAACATGTAATGAGTGAGGTATGTTTTAAAAATTTATGTTATTTTCTATGGATTGTTTAATTCCTGCAATAAATCTTACCATAAGATGGAAAATAAATACACAGAATAGCTATTTAATTGGATTTTGCATTTTTGATCCAGAAAATTATACTAGATTCCCTTAGTATAAATAAAATAATTTACAGCTACTTTAAAATATTCTAAAAGATTTAAGATGCTGCCGCATAGCACTATAAAACCTTTTTTTGTTGCTAAAAAACAATGAAGTCCAATATTTGATATTTTTAAAGTCTCTGTTGCTTTTACTAAGAAAAACCCAAATACTTTAATGGCTTATAACAACAAATATTTATTTCTTATTCATATTACATAAGCTTTGAAGGTTGACTGCAGCTAGATATGGCAGGGCTTGACCAGGGCTGGACTTGGCTCTGCATGTCTTCTCATTCCTAGGCTGCAGGAACAGTGTCTATCTGGGTCCTATCAGGGATACAAGAGACCCCAAGCCAAACCATTTAATAGTATTTGAGACTTATGCTCAGCTGTGACAAGCCTTATGTCCACTTATATCCCATTAGCTTAAGCTTGTCCATATCAAGCCCCAAGTCAGGGAGGACAGAGGTATATACCTCCCACAGGATGGTTCAGCAAAGTCATGTGACACTGAGTGGGGATGTATAATCCTATTGCAGGAGGGCACAATAGTTGGAAATAATAATCCAAACTACTGCAGAGTCCTAAAATTTTAATTTCTGTCCTTTTCAAAGCAACTGACCATTTTTTCTATTTGGCTTGTTCAAAACTAGTTTTATTTTTCCTCTGATTTAGGTGTCCAGACAAACAATGATGCATGTTACCTGTTAAATGGGGGGTAATAGATAAGGTCCTTTGCAAATAGAATGATGATTACCTAAGTACATGATTTGTGCTAACTACTACCAAGCACATAGCCCTGTTGTATCCTGCTATATTGGAGCAAGGGAATATGGCTGGAGATTAACATGGAAACATGCGAACTGGTCTCACTTTAGTCTTAGGGGCACAAATCACTAGCAGGCCCTCTGCTTGGGGATTTAACTGTATTTCCTGGTCTACTATATTCACTTCCCCACTCCCAGAGTCTAAGAGTTTCACATATTGTCCCCTCTCCTTAAACCTTTAAGACACTTCTCTTTCTTCCCTCTGCCATGGCCTTGCCTCTCATTTTACTGAGAAAATAAAAGTAATCAAGAGGATTACTTCATCTTCACACTAATCATATCCACCAACCAATCTGCATCTGTATGCATTTTTTTTGCCTTGCCTTCTATTAACATTTATGTTGCTGTTCCCATCGAAGGCCTTCTCCACTGTGCATTAGGTCCCATTTAGTATATCCTCTTCAAGGATTCCATTCCTGCTCTCATCCCCCCTCTCTCTTGCATCACTGTTTTCCACTCTCCTGGATCATTTCCATTTGGAGGCAAACATGATCTAATATCTTCTACCTTAAAAACAAAACCAAATCTCTAGTTACTGCCTCGTTCCTCTGCTCCTCTTCACAGCAAAACCGTTCTTTAGAGTTGGCTATTTTTCCTCTTCCTGTTATTGTTTAGCTTTCATTTTCTTAATCTGTGCTGAACACGCTATAGCCTCCACCATTCCATTGAAACTCTTCCTGTACGGTGACCTCTATCTTGTCAAATCCAGTGTCGTCATGCTTACTTGGCTTCTTAGCAGCATTTGATGCAGTTGATGCCTCCCTCTTTCTTGAAATGCTTTCTTTATTTGGCTTTTGGGAAACTACACCTCCGTAGTTTCCTCAGACCTCAGCACTCTTTCTTCTCACTCATCTTTGCTGGCTGTTCCTCCTCTTCCCACATTCTACATGTTGTAGTGCCCTTGGCCTATCCCTTGACCATATTCTCCTTTCTATCTTCATTCTTTTGAGGTGATACTATGGAGTCCACTATCATAGGTGATACTATGGAGTCCCATGTCTTTATACATGCTCAATATGCTGGTGAGTTGAAAATTTTTATCTCCAGCTCTCTCCACCTTTCCCTGAGCTCCAGGCTTGTATCTGTTTGACAGTTCCCTTGCATATTTAATGTATGTCTTCTCCAGATACATACTTGTTCCTCCTGCTCAGCCTTCTTTTTTTCAGCAAGTGAATCACAATTCGTCTAGTTGCTCAGGCTAAGTCATCCTTAACTTCTCCTTGCCTCACATCCTACATCTAATCTGTGAGATCTAATATTTGATCTGTCTTTCAAATAGGTACTGAATTTGATCACTGCTCCGCACTTCCACTTCTGCCAACCAGGTCCAAGCACATCTACTAACTGACATCTCTGCTTCTGTTCCTTACCGCTGTGCAGTTACTTCTCCACACAACAGGCAGAGTAAGCACTTAAAAGCACAAATCAGGCCATAGTACTCCTTGCTCAGAACATTTCAGTGGCTTGCCATTTTACCTAGAATATGATCTCAAATCCCTCTTTTATGCAAAAGTTATGACATCAGAGTCCTATGACTCTCACTCTACTATGGCCACACTGGCCTTCTTGGTGTTTGCCTCTCATCAAGCTTGTTCCCACTTTAGGGCATTTGAACTTAATGTTTCTTCTTTATGGAATTCTCCTTCTCTAGATCATCACATGGTCTGACATCCACCAGATCTCTGCTCAAGTGTCCATTCTTTAGAGAGACCTCCAAGACCACCCTATTTAAACTATTTGCCTTTTTCTGTAGTCCTTGCTCTGCCCCTTCTCCCTCTAAGCAAAACACTCACTCTAATACAGACATTGTATGCAAGGTAACTGAAATCCACTGTTTTGCTTCAGTGATTTCACCTGAATATTTGAGCTGTTACTGGTCTATTGACTGCTGGCATCCCAAGTCTCAAATAAATTTCTTTGGTCATTATAGAGTACACCTGTGTAACTGAATTTGCTACAGTCTGTAGGGGCCATTAAAGAGTATTTGGAGAGGTTGTCAGCTTTAGTTTTGATTTAGTTAATTGTTTTTAAGAAAAAATGTTGAGAGCATTTTAATTTAAACTCCTTTACTCTTGGCTAAGATAGTCCTCTTTCTGGAATGGTTATTTTTCTTACCCAAGCACTTGGCTTCGAGAGGGATATACCCATTGGGGTATGAGGGATGAGGGAAGAAGACAATACCAGCCTAACCAGTCTGATCAGCTGACTCAGACTCGTTGATCTTTAGGATATTAGGTATAGCACACATTTTCAAATTTGAATTATATAGAAGAGGAAGATAACCTATTTTCTGATTCTAGTATAATGTTGAATTTTCTGTTTTTAGGTTTTTTCCTCCAGTTCCTGTGGATGTTAGGTTAGTCCTAATTGCTGTATGTTTATATAGTAGCATCTATTACAAGACAGTTGCTAGTGTCTAAATAATATGAGAAAGATTATCTGATACTACACATACATTTTCTTTTCATCAGGTTGATATTAACAAAGACCGATTGGTGACTCTGGAAGAGTTTTTGAAAGCTACAGAAAAAAAAGAATTCTTGGAGCCAGATAGCTGGGAGGTAATAAAACCAATCCCAAATGGGATATCTGGTTCAAGAAATTTTATGTCAGTATATTCCACCCCATTATGTTTGCATGTATAGTCTCACTGTCTTGGTTTTTTATATAAAATAATGAACTTGATTTCTCAGAAAGCTTCTAGCATTTGATTTCTTATCTGTAATCATACTGCATATAATTAGAAGTCTTTTAAAAATTATACTTTTGTCTAAGTATAAAATAATATTCATTATCAAAAATTAGAAATACAGATACATTTATTTATTCATTCATTCATTTTTAGAGACAGGTTCTCCCTCTGTTGCCCAGGCTAGAGCACAGTGGCATGATCATAGCTCACTGCAGCTTTGAACTCTTGGGCTCAAGTGATCTTCCCACCACAGCTTCCTGAGTAGCTAGGACTATAGGTGTGTGCCACCATGCCCTGCTAATTTTTAATTTTTTTGTAGCAATGCATGTCTTTCTATGTTGCCCATGCTGGTCTCAAACTCCTGGGCCCAAGCAGTCCTCCCATCTTGACCTTCCAAAGTGCTTAGGATTACAGGCATGAGCCTGTCTTTTTATGTAATAATATTTCACAAACATTTTCCAATGTCATTCTTCAAAAAACATTATTTAAAAAATGACTACTAGGCCGGGCGCGGTGGCTCACGCCTATAATCCTAGCACTCTGGGAGGCCGAGGCAGGTGGACCGCTAGAGGTCAGGAGTTCGAGACCAGCCTGAGAAAGAGTGAGACCCCGTCTCTACTAAAAATAGAAAGAAATTATATGGACAACTAAAATATATATATACAAAAAATTAGCCAGGCATGGTGGTGCATGCCTGTAGTCCCAGCTACTCAGGAGGCTGAGGCAGTAGGATCGCTTAAGCCCAGGAGTTTGAGGTTGCTGTGAGCTAGACTGACGCCACGGCACTCACTCTAGCCCGGGCAACAGAGTGAGACTCTGTCTCAAAAAAAAAAAAAAAAAAAAATGACTACTAAACATGCAGTTACGTGGTTATAGTACAATTTATATAATCATTCCTCTAGATTTAGATATTTTGGGTAAATTCAAGTATTTTAATGTAATAAATAACACTGTGATGACTGTCCATTTATTCATACATTTTGGGGCAACCTATGATGATTTCCCTGGGATTAATTCCCAGGAATAGAACTATTCTCAAGATTTATGAACATTTTTTTGGTTTCTCAGTATATCATGCCAAATTGCTTCAGAAAAGCATACCAATTTATATCACAGCCAACTGTACTTAAATGAGGTACCAGCCAAATAGATTAAAGAAAGAACATCTTTTTCTATATTAAAAATAAAAAGATTACCATTTAAATTTTTAATTGTCCAGAAAGTAGTTTGAGATAGGGTGACCAAGTATTCTAGTTTACCTGGGACTGAGGGGTTTGCCAGGATGTGGAACTTTTCATTGCTAAAACCAGACATTTCTGGGCAAATTGGGAAAGTTGGTTACTTTAGATTGAGATCAGAGAAGTCAGCCTCTTTTTGTTTTGAATTTTGTCTAACGTGAAATATTTCTGGACTTTGGAGAAGAAGAAGAATGCTAAGATTATTTGAATATACATTCCCTTTAGTGCATCTGATAAACTAGAAGATCAAGAGATAATTATATACTTTTATTTATTTCTTTTGAGACAGAGTGTCACTCTGTTGCCTGGGCTAGCATGCAGTGGCATCATCATAGCTCGCTGCAACCTCAAACTCCTGAGCTCCAAGCAATCCTCCCATCTTAGCCTCTTGAGTAGCTGGGACTAGAGGGACACAACACCATGCCTGGCTAATTTTTAAATTTTTATTTTATAGAGACAGGGTCTCGCTATGTTACCCAGGCTGGTCTTGAACTCCCGGCCTTAATCTGTCCTCCTGCCTCAGCCTCTTAAAGTGCTAGGATTACAGGCATGAACCACTGTACTGGGCGAATATTTGTTTGTGTGTGTGTACATATATATATATGTATATATTAAAACTCATGAGCCCGGGTGTGGTGGCTCACACCTGTAATCCTAGCATTCTGGGAGGCCGAGGCAGGAGGATCGCTCAAGTTCAGGAGTTTGAGACCAGCCTGAGCAAGAGCAATACCCTGTCTCTACTAAAAATAGAAAGAAATTAGCCGGGCATGGTGGCACATACCTGTAGTTCCAGCTACTCAGGAGGCTGAGGCAGAAGAGTTGCTTGAGCCCAGGAGTTTGAGGTTGCTGTGAACTAGGCTGATGCCACGGCACTCTAGCCTGGGCAACAGAGTGAGACTCTGTCTCAGAAAAAAAAAAAAAAAAAGAAAGCAAAACTCATGAGTTTACATTGATGTCTCCAATTTTAATCCAACACCTTCGATTTCAACACAGAATTCAATCTTTTGTTCTTTTCATATTTCATTTGAAACCTAAGTCCCTTTTCCACAAAAATATTGTACTTGCTTGCTCAATCCTAGAATGTACGAGTTTTAGAATTGCTAATCCATACCTCTGCAAAATAAAAGTTTAATGTTTGTTTAGATTTTTTGTTGTTTTTAACCTGAGGG
Organism: Eulemur rufifrons; assembly: GCF_041146395.1. Classification (NCBI taxonomy): domain Eukaryota; kingdom Metazoa; phylum Chordata; class Mammalia; order Primates; family Lemuridae; genus Eulemur; species Eulemur rufifrons. Next base: position 66,973,730 of record NC_090988.1, read on the forward strand.
CATATAGTCCAAATATTGTGATTGAAAGTTACCTGGTTTAGTTTTTTTTTCCCTCCCCCTTCTTCTTTTTTTTTTAATTGTGTTACAATTTCCTTTTTTGTTTGTTTAAGACAGAATCTCACTCCATCGCCCTGGGTAGAGTACAGTGGTGTCATTTTAGCTCACTGCAGCCTCAAACTCTTGGGCTCAAGCGATCCTCCTGCTTCACCTCCCTAGTAGCTGGGACTACAGGTGCTCGCCAGAACATCTGGCTAATTTTTCTATTTTTAGTAGAGAGGGGCTCTAGTTCTTGCTCAGGCTGGTCTCAAACTCCTGAGCTCAAGCAATCCTCCCATCTTGGCCTCCCAGAGTGCTAGGATGACAGGTGTGAGCCACCATGCCCGGCCTCCCTCCCTCTTCTGTGGGTTATCTTATTCATTTAAAATAAAAGTACTGTTTATTTGCTTCTGTTTTTTGTATTCAAGTTTTGGAATTTTCCTGTCCTCATGGATTTTTAAAAATGTTCCTTTTTTGAGTATGTGAAACATTAACGTATTTTCAAAACAATCTGTTCCAAAAAAGTGTTTAATTTCTCTTCTACATTTTCTTTCTCTTTTCTATCCAATTCTCACTCTTGGCCTTTAGTAACCAGTCTCATTCTCTGGGTTTTCCTTTCTGTTTTTCCTTTTGCTCTAATGAATACATAAACATATTTTTTTATTTCTCCTCCTTTCTTACCCAAAGATATAATACTATACTCTTTTGTACTTTGCTAATCATAGAATTTTAAAGCTGAATCAGACTTTATTGTTGTTTTTTTGAGATTATTCTTTCCTCATTGTTTTTGTTTAGACATTGGATCAGCAACAGTTCTTCACAGAGGAAGAGCTAAAAGAGTATGAAAATGTTATTGCTTTACAAGAAAGTGAACTTAAGAAGAGGGCAGATGAGCTTCAGAAACAAAAAGAAGAGCTACAACGTCAGCATGACCAACTTGAGGCTCAGAAGCTGGAATATCATCAGGTGGTATTTTTAAAAGGATTATGACATTAAAAAGGATTTTAGGTGCTTTGCTGAGAGCCTAGGTTTTTGTAATATTTCAATGTACTATTAACTATAGTATTTTTAATTTTAGTATTTTGTCATCTGCTTTGTGAAATGTTAATCTAAATTTTAGAGTTTGAATATCTTTTTTTAGAAAACAATTTTGTTAGTTTGTTGTACTTTGTCAAAGGTCACACATATGATAGAAAGCCAAATAATACTTTTAAGACTTTCTTTATTCATTCACCAGGTCATACAGCAGATGGAACAAAGAAAATTACAAGGAATTCCTCCATCAGGGCCAACTGGGGAATTGAAGTTCGAGCCACGTATGTAATTTTGTTTATTTATTTGTTTAGGGAAATAAACCATTGCATAAATTAAAATCCACATTTATTACAAATATAATTTCAAATCATTAAGCTTTATGGTTCTTTTTTATATATTTGTAGAAATAGAGCAATTTGCACTACAGAAAAATGAAAATGCCTCCAGAAGTTTTATGTATCAGCAGATCTTAAATAGTGTATAATTTGCTAACCATATTTATAGTGAAATGATTTATTTCAACATTATTCATAATTCTAATCAATTATATAGATCTTACCAGAGAATGTGTTTTTTAAATTATAATCTATGATTAGCTAAGCATATTTTTAAAAATATATCTGTACATGAAAGAGCCTTCAGAAAAGTACCTTTAAAATGAGAGCATATTTTTTTTCAACAGATATTTGAAGTCCAAACTCCGTAAGAACTTGGAAGAAAGCTGTTAATTCAACATCTATTTTGTCTTTTTAGCTCCCTTCCTTTTTCTCGTTTCAATAAATATTTTAAAGCATATTTGGAATAAAGAAAGATACTTTTAAAATGGTAACACATTTTTTTGGACAAAGATATTTAAGAATTGAAGTCTACCAGAACCAGAAAGAAAACAAACTCACTATCTGCTCTAACATTCATATCTCCCTTCTTTTTTCTTTGTTCTCCTTTAGTGATTTAATTAATTGGCCTTATGCAATAATTTAATGAAACTGTAACTATTTAAGTGAGAAAGCTCTGTCTATTGCTTTTATTTATTTATTTACTTTATTTATTTATTTTTTATTTTGAGACAGAGTCTCGCTTTGTTGCCCGGGCTAAAGTGCCGTGGCATCAGCCTAGCTCACAGCAACCTCAAACTCCTGGGCTCAAGCGATCCTTCTGCCTCAGTCTCCCGAGTAGCTGGGACTACAGGCATGTCCCACCATGCCCGGCTAATTTTTTTCTATATATATTTTTAGCTGTCCAGATCATTTCTTTCTATTTTTTTTAGTAGAGACGGCGTCTCGCTCTTGCTCAGGCTGGTCTCGAACTCCTGACCTCGAGCGATCCTCCTGCCTCGGCCTCCCAGAGTGCTAGGATTACAGGAGTGAGCCACTGCGCCCGGCCTGTCTATTGCTTTTAAAATAAATTGCTCTCACTTACTCATGAAGACAGATATTCTTTTTTGGGTGCTTATCATCCCCTTTCACAATAAATGTCTCTTTGATATTAACAATTCTTCTGAAAAGGCCATAGTATTTTCTAGTGTTTTCTGGTAATTTTTTCCTGCTTTTAGCAACCTTAACTGCTAGAAATTCTTCAACTCAATAGCTTTTGCTACCATTTTAGGTCATTTTTCATTTTTTTTTTTTAACTCCATACTTTATCATTTGAGATTAGGTTTTGCTACATACAATAGAAAAACCAAAGATAACAGTAGTTTAAGTAGGAATTTTTCCCTCTTACACAAAAGAAATCTAGAAATAGGTAGTGTCTGGATTTTTCCTGCTCTGCTATCCTCAGTACATGATTTTTATCCCCACATTACCTCACTCTCATTCTCACTGTCCAAGATTGCTGCTGGGGCCAGGGGGGAAGGCCAAGAGAAAGGGCTGTCCCTACTTGAGTCTGCTTCCTTCCGGCAGGCAATTTTCCAGAATAACCAGCAGTACTTGCACGTACATCTCATGGGCAGAACTTAGTCACATGGGTGGCCACACAGTTGTCAGGGAGGCTGAGAAATCCACATGGCAATGTGTCTAGCTAAAAGTTAGGAATCTTTTACTAAGGAAGAAAGGAAAAGGGAATGTGTGGTGGGCAACTTTTAGTTTTAACCACAGTCAGCCTTGTTGGCTACCTAAATCCCTGTGTACATTCTTCTGAGACAGAAAACATTTACTTTTCCCTTCCGAAAAAGAAATCACCAACAATCCAATCCATTATTGCATATTAGCTCAAAGACCATGATATCTGGTGACACTCTCCTCCATCAGGTTAGGATGTGGCTTATGTTCCGGTCATCTACACACTAAAGACAAGTTTTCAGCCCCAAGAACACCAAATGCATCATGCACAGGTGCAAGAAAACTGCAATAAAATTGACCTTTTAGAAGAGGGGAGAATCGAAAACATAGCTGTCACTGATCCACAGCAATTAAAAAGTTCTGCTTGACAAAAATAGTAAAGTCCTTCTGCTATAGTCCATGAATATATTCCTTGGTTTGCCCATCAGGCGACCCCCAATTCACCTTTCTAAGAGGGACTCCCTTATTTAATATCCTCAGGGGCCCTTGGTTTTGCTTTCTGGAAGGTTTTTAATCTAGATTAGTTTTTAAGGACAAATCTGAATGGGTGTTAGAAAGTACACCCTCCTGGGAGGATGGATAGCTTTAGCAGTTGACTTCCTATTATTGTGGGCTTGAGGGCTCGGGGATTTAGATAGTTAACGGCTACAGGCTGTTGCAGGCCAGGTTTGGGTTTTTGCTATTGTTTTGTTTTGTTTCTTGGCCAAATGGTTCGCCCCAAACTTAGTAAGTTTCTGGTGTGTTTTCTTCAGTCATTTCCATGAGTTGAACCACAGACATAGTTTTAAAATAGTTAAAAGACAGTTTTTAACGAAGAACCTCATCATTTACTTGCTGGCCTCTACTCTCTCCATCCCCTTAGGTCTTAAATGAGTGATACCTACTTGAAATCCTTTCAGACTGTAGGCTTGGATGGGATGGCAAGTCTTATTCTGATCTTTTCTCCTAGGATGGCTCCTATTGGCAGAAAATTCTTAAGGGAAGGTTCCATATTGTGGACTGAGAGCAATTCCCTCAGCAAAGCTGTATTCCCTTGCATTTCTGCAGGGTTGTTAGCCTTAGCCTGAAGCACATTTCTCTTACAGGACTTTGCTGAAAGAGGCCAAAAGCAGCCAATACATGCTAGCATTCTGCAGTTCTGCCATCACTTTTTCTGATACCTTAAATTCAGTTGGCAGAAAGTCTCACTGCCCAAAGCCCTAGCTCCTCAACTAAGCCAACCCCATACTTTTTACTTGTTGCACCTTACTTCGAGCTAGCAAATTCTGTACAGGTCAAGATTCTTGGTTGTAGGTATTGGATCTTCTTTAGCTATTAAATAGAAAGGGATTAATTAAGGAGGACAGATAGCTTACAGAATTTTTGGGAGAGCTGAAGAAACAGACGTAGGTTGAGCTTCTAGGAACCACGTCACAAGAGTGGGACTGAAGAAGTTGCCTGTCAGATCAGGAAGCTGCCTGCCGAATCTGGAAGCCGTGACCAGTGGCCAGCTCTAGAGCCACGCCACCTCTGCCATGCTTTGCGCCAGCAAAAATGGATACCTCCTGTCCTGCCCCTCTGCACATATAACTTGGTTCTGAGTAAGTCTCAAGTGAGTACATCTGCTTGATTGGACCAATCATATCTGAAACCCTACCTACAAGGGAGGTTGGGAAATACAGTGTTTAAGTTGCCTATCTCTGTGTTATAGGAATGCATGTTAAAAGCTGTTGAATGAATCGATCTACTCTAGCACCTCATAATTTTACATTACATTTCTCTTAACATTAATAATTTTTAAACTCTTACTCTTTATTTTATAAATTTTTAAATAATCATTGCATATTCCTCTAAACATACTTGGGTTTTTTTTTCTTAAGTCATGGATCCCAAAATTAAATACAGCAATTGAGAAAAGTTCTCCTTATATACAGCTTTAAAAAACCCATAAAAAAACACTCAACATAGTAATAGTGCTGTGTTTTTAGAGATGGAGTAGAATTTCTGTCTCTATTGTGTAAATTGTAGGCAACGTGGAAAAGTGGTTTGGAATATCCTTTTGTTGATGACTTCTGTCTGTGACCAGAAACTGCTAAGACAGGCATTCTTTTGAGTAAACTTTTTTTTTTTTTTTTTGAGACAGAGTCTTGCTTTGTTGCCCGGGCTAGAGTGAGTGCTGTGGCATCAGCCTAGCTCACAGCAACCTCAAACCCCTGGGCTCAAGCAATCCTCTTGGCTCAGCCTCCCAAGTAGCTGGGACTACAGGCATGCACCACCATGCCTGGCTAATTTTTTCTATATATATATTTTAGTTGGCCAGATAATTTCTTTCTATTTTTAGTAGAGACAGGGTCTCGCTCTTGCTCAGGCTGGTCTCGAACTCCTGAGCTCAAACAATTCGCCCGCCTCGGCCTCCCAGAGTGCTAGGATTACAGGCGTGAGCCACCGCGCCCGGCCTTGAGTAAACTTTTTTAGATGGTGAACCGGGGTTAAATCAGAAAGTAATTGAAGGAGAACTTAAGAACAATTTCAAGAAATGCTTTTTTGGCATGAGCAAATATGGGATGGATGTAGAAATAGCTCACAGTTTCCAGCAAATTTATGTAATTTATATTACTCAGAAAAGAATTATTAAGCCTAAAATTATTTATGGATTTAAGGAATTCCAGTTTTTGTGAGTACTGGGCATTTATGAGTGAATATTATTTCTGAGAATGTTGCAAATAGTACTCTTTTCAGCTCTGTTAGAAAGTATTGATCTTGTGTTTAATTTCTGTCATTCAATATTTCTTTAGTTATTACATAGTCTTTGTAAACCAAGACTTAGTTGTAGCTGACTTAGTAGTATATATTCATATTAATAAGTTGAAGTTTTGTTTGACGTGAATTTTCATGAAGCATATAGATTTTATAGTATACTGAAGTACAAGTTAAGTATCCCTTACTCGAGATTCTTGGGACCAGAAGTGTTTTGGATTTTGGAATTTCTCAGATTCTGGAATATTTGCATTATACTTTTAGCAGTTGAGCATCCCAAATTTCAAAACCCAAAATCTGAAATGCTTCAATTAATATTTCCTTTGAGCATCATGTCGGCACTCAAAACTTTTTGGATTTTGGAGCATTTCAGGTTTCAGATTTTCAGGTTTGAGATGCTCAAACTGTATATAGAATTAAAATTAGATCTTAAAAGATGGTAGTTCTCTAGAATATTTAACTCTCACTAAAGGCAACTGCAATTTAGAAGTAATGGTGAAAAATCCTCTGAGACATGGCTCTACATTTTTTAAGCCAAGATTTGTTTAAAATAGCATTATTTTTATGCTAATTGAACAGGTTTATATTACTAATAAGCCTAAATGAAAATCTGTCTTTCACATGAGGAAAAATATAAAGAAAACTTTAATGTTTTGTGACAATGTAATTTTAAAGATAGCCTAGCTAATTAAAAGAGGGGGGGTAAGAAATCTATTTTGTTTTCCTTAGAGTGAAATTTCGACAAGCCCAGTTCTGATTACCAAATACGTCTGAGTCTTTGTTATATAGCTGTGCAGTACAATCAAGAAGAAATGGAAAAAAAACCAGAGTTAGATGATGAGCTTCATCATTTTCATGCAAGATTTTTATTACCTGAAGAACCTACTGGAGAAGTCCAACTTCATGTTTAACCACTGGTGCCTCAACTTAATGCTTTTTAAATTCATCTGTCTGTGTTGGAATTGGGAGATAAAGTGTATTAAGTAAAATACAGAGTTTACTTTTTCGTTCCTTGTGGGTGATATAGTGGGAAGACTGTAATGACCACCTGCTTTTGAGATGTGAAATTTGAAAGAAATCAGACCTTTTCCTTGATTTTTTTTTTTTTAACACACTATCATTAGCAGGATTCCAGTCTTTCCCTACCCCACTTATTTATTTATTTATTTAAATGAGCAGTTAGCTATGAATTAGTAGCCATTTCTTCGAAAATCCAAGAGCTGAGCCAGAACAAGCAGCAGCAGCAAGTGATGAAGACACCAATTTGAAAAATTTGGATTTATGGTTTCTAGCACTGTCGACCTGTTTATTGAGATAAAAGCAAAGCAAAACAAAACCAATGAAACTTTTGATTTAATTTTAGGAATTTAGATTTTTTCAAATATTTCCTATAGAATTACGTAGAAAAATGACTACATTTCATGTTTATAAATATTTACATTTTTCACCGCAGAGCTTTTAGTATATATTTTCTTTAATGTCAGTCATGCTCTTGATGATGATGGATGCCAAGTACCAGCTTGGCTGTCAGCCAGCCCTGGACAGTGTACTTCTGCCTATGTGTTCACCCTTCTGGTTGCCCTCAAAGCTCTGCCTGCCCGTGTAAACAAGTTTTTTTTTTTTGTTGTTTATAATCTATTGTAAGCAATAAATTTGACTTTTGCTATGCAAATTTACTTACCTTATTTTATCTTTAGTAATAATATCTTTCCCAAGTCTTTTCAGATTTATGAATATACATCTCAGAGTGTTAAAATATTTATTTTACATTTCTTATAATTTATTTTACAAATTTCTTATAATTTTTTCCTCCATGGAATTTTTAAATGAGTAATGATTTGTTTTCCATGTGATTTTAAAATTATGACTTGTCCAAGTGATTTAAAAATTGAGAGGAAAAATAAAATCGCATCTTCTCTTTTCTATCTCCCGTGAATCGTATTTGGCATTATTTCTGTTCAATTTTTGTCCATTTTACATGTGTATTTTTAGTAATGTCACAATATGTATCATTTAATTCAATCCCTCTCCTCGCTTTAGATTCCCTGTATGTGGGGTGTGAAGCACATATATAGCCTGTGCCATCCTGTATTTGTTTTGTACCATGTTGCTTTGCCCCCTTTGCTGTCCACTCTGACCCTTCAGTTGTCAAAGTGATTTGGATTTGCTTTACTTTTAAATTTACCCTTTCTGTTCTTGGTGTTTAGTGATGTATAGATGATTTCCTTTTTAAAACACATTTACCAGCTGGGCATGGTGGCTCATGCCTATTATCCCAGCACTTTGGGAGCCTGAGAGAGGAGGATCATTTTAGGCCAGGAGTTTGAGACCAGCCTGGACAACATGGTAAGACCCCATTTCTGCAAAAAATACAAAAATTAGCCAGGTGTGGTGGGGTTGTCTGTAGTTCCAGCTACTCAGGAGGCTGAGGCAGGAGGATCACTTGAGTCTGGAAGTTTGAGGTTGCAGCGAGCTATGGTGATGCCACACACTCTAGCCTGGACAACAGACTAAGACCCCATCTCAAAAAAACAAAACAGACCAGGCATGGTGGCTCATGCCTGTAATCCTAGCTCTCTGAGAGGCTGAGGTGGGAGGATTGCTTGAGGTCAGAAGTTCGAGACCAGCCGGAGCAAGAGTGACACCCTGTTTCTACTAATAATGGAAAAAATTAGCTGAGCGTGGTGCTATGCACCTGTAGTCCCAGCTACTCCGGAGGCTGACTTGGGAGGATCACTTGAGCCCGGGAGTTTGAGATTGCTGTGAGCTAGGCTGACACCATGGCACTCTAGCCCAGGCAACAGAGCCAGACTCTGTCTCAAAAAAAAACCCCAAAAAACAAAAAACAAAATAAACAAAAAAAAAACCCCAACATATTTACCATGTCCTTTAATGGTTTAAACATTTTTATGATAGTATGTAATGAAGCATTTTTGTCAAACATGACCATTTAAAACCTCTATCATCTTTGTGTAGTGATTCCTCGTTCTGAAAAGCATTAAGTAATATATATCTTAGAATTTGCATATTAATTTTTTTCTGACGAAATCTCAGTTCTACTCCCATATGCATTTCTTATTTCTCTTGATATGTGTGTGTTTATTTGTTTATTCTCTTTGATGTTCATAGTATATTTCATTGAGATTCAAGGTTGATTTTGGGGAAAAGAAAAGCACCTTTGCAGAAAAGTCAGTTTTTAAAAGAGCTAGTTAGGCAAGCACGCATTCCTGGAATGGTTTCTGAGCACTAGGGAGAGTGCTTCTAGCCCTGTAAGAGAATTTCTGACTCATGGGGTGGGTCCCTTACTCCTCACTCCTTCCTTTTTTTTTTTTTTTTTTTTTTTTGAGACAGAGTCTCACTGGTGCCCCGGCTAGAGTGCCATGGCGTCAGCCTAGCTCACAGCAACCTCAAACTCCTGGGCTCAAGCGATCCTTCTGCCTCAGCCTCCCAAGTAGCTGGGACTACAGGCATGTGCCACCATGCCCAGCTAATTTTTCTATATATATTTTAGCTGTCCATATAATTTCTTTCTATTTTTAGTAGAGACGGCGTCTCGTTCTTGCTCAGGCTGGTCTCGAACTCCTGAGCTCAAACAATCTGCCTGCCTTGGCATCCCAGAGTACTAGGATTACAGGCGTGAGCTGCCTTGCCCGGCCCACTCCTTCCTTTTGACAGAGTAAAGCTTATGGGGCAAATGCATAGCAATCAGATACTGATTAATGTCCCTTGTTCAGTTCTTTGACTTTTTGTACTCTCCTTAAATAATAATACTTAAAAAGTAAGCAGAAGCCCATCTATAGTACTTCACACATCCCAGCAAACATTATCCCTCTTACCATTACTACAGGAAAACATATTTTTGATACAGAAAGGTTAGGACGTGAATTTGGAAATCTCCGATTAGAAGAAAAGTAACATAGTTTTTTGTTTCTTCATTACCTTTGCATGGATAATCTGAGTTTTACTCGAGTTCTTTCCTATGTACTCTCCATTTTTCCACTTTTTTATTGACTTTTCCACTATTAAATTTCTAATGCACCTGCTTAATCATCAGAGAAAACTTTGATGTTGGATTGTCGTAGCAGCACCATGTTCAGTCTTAAGTTTCATAGCCACCAGCTTCATGGGACTTTATTATCAGGCCTTTCAAATAAATTGTTGCCTTCACAACCCAGAGCTAGTCATCTTTTCTCTAAGGGAATCTGTTGTATTACTGATTAAGACTAGGTGACTTTATTAAAACAGAATCTTTTCTAAAAGATTTACAGAAAAGATAAAACAGGCTAAATACTTTATTTTAAGGACAACAATTTGAAGTCAGTCAATGCCCAGAAAGATTGTTTCATTCTTATGTGATGGTTCTGGTGACTTCCTGACAGTTCCATCTGAGCCACTCTGTCCAGTTTCAGGCCCTAAGAATGTGAGAGCTCTGGAGGCTGAAGGTGGAAGGAGCCCCTTTTCAGTGGAAGCGTTTCCTGTTCCTGAAGCTGTTGCAGGATCTGTTAGCACATAAGAAAGTTGTAAGCCTTTGCAACTTTAAAAGTAGTTTCTGTGTGGGAAATGCTACATACGTACCAATTTGTATAGGCTTTAACTGAAAGATCGTATTTTTGCATGAAATATGTGTGCTTATGTGTAAGCTTGTGCCTAAAGTAGGTCTGGATGGAAGACCATTCAGTATCTTCTGAAAAGATTGTCTTCTGGAATTAAAACATGAAAAAATTATTTCCCATTATTGCTTTTCCTTTTAATGAAGAAAACCAGTGCTGCATAATCCATATTTTTTCAATATTTATTGTGTCTTAAAAACCATTTAGGCTGGGCACAGTGGCTCATGCCTGTAATCCTAGCATTCTGGGAGGATGAGGCAGGAGGATCGCTTGAGCCCAGGAGTTTGAGGCTCCAGTGAGCTATGATGATGCCACAGTACTCTAGCCGGGGCAACAGGGTGAAAATCTGTATCAAAAAACAAAAACAACGGCAAAAAAACTCCATTTAATAATGATGGTTTATATATCCTATTTCAAAGTCAGGATTTGAAGACCTTTTATTTGTTGTACTGATTTTGGAGGGAAATTTTGAAAAATTTTCAGTTTAAATGTTGAATTAAAAATGTAACCTTTTATAAATATGTGGCTGAAAATGTTCTGTTAATTTTAAATTTTGGAAGAAATTCCAGCCTGAAGATTACTAAGATGTAATTCTTTGCTTATTTAGATATTTGGACTATTTTTAAAACTACAAATAAATAACTGGATTTTAATTTGATGGAGAATCAGAAGAACACAGAAACTTTATACAATTTTTGTTATATTTGAATTCATCTTATGAATATGTTATAAAAATTCTTCCAGTGCAATATTTGTTGGAATATATGCTAGTCATCGTTTGTATGGGTTAATTTTTAATTATATTAAATATAAAATCATAAAAATATGTAATATTTGCTGTAGTTTTCTGGAGAAAAAGACAAATTTGACAATGTTGGTAGAATGGATTATTTGCAAAACGCTAACATTTGCGGTCATAGAGCCTAAGGGCCTTAGAGATCATCTTCCAGTGAAAGAACTCCAGGATTCCTAACAAGTGGTTATCCAGCTCTGCTTCAGGTCTTCCAGTGACAGCATTGAAGTGCAAATTATGGTGGTTTCCAAGCTTCTCTGCATGTTGGAATCACGTAAGGGATTAAAACAATAGATGCCTGAGTCCCATCTCTATAGAGACTGTGATTTAATTCTTTTGGTGTGTGGTCTGGGCTTTGGAAGTTTTCCAGGTGATACTAATGTGCAGACGAGTTTGGGAACAGCTGGTAAATCGTGTGGGAAAGCACATCAACCTTTTCAACATTAGAGATTCCACTCTGGGGAGGAAACACGACTGATGTTAGGAAGGTTCTATAAAGCATTTAGATGTCACTAGAGAGGAGTTACGGTGTTTGTGTAATATATAGGAAATATTCCCATTTAAGTTCAAGAACCATTTAATAAGAAGAGATCACATATAGACAGTCCATGATGGTGGTATAGGGGAAAGTACTGGACTGGGAGTTAGGACTCTGGCTCTGTCAATCTCTGATTGTTTTTTTTCCCCTCTAGAGTCTAAAAGGGAAAAGTTTAGAAGTTCTACTGTGAGGGTTCAAGTTTTTTTTAACTTCTCAATTTTAAATAATTTCAGACTTACAAAAAAATTGTAAAAATAATACAAAGAATTCCTATATGCCCTTCACGTAACTTCCCCAAATACTACCTTGTTGAGGCTATAAAACAAATTCTAAAGGCAGTGAGCTGGTGAATGTAAAGAGAAAGATTTACATTTATCGGAGATTTGCTCCACACGCTGCCTGATTCTGTAATCCTTACAACAGCCCTGCAAGGAAGATTTTACTCTCTCAGTTTTAGAGGAGTGGAAACTGGCTGCGGATGTGAGGTACTTGCCCATTGTCCCATAATTAGCAGATGGCATAGCTGGCATTGGAGTCCAGGTTCTGCCTGTGCTTTTCTGTGCATTATATCCGTTTTAATGATATCAGGGGGAAAAAATGAAGTAGGACCCATGAGACAACGAATGCAGGATGCTGTGTATAGAGGGGTTTGCATTTAAAACGCACACACACTTACGATGCCATTTGGGTTCTGAACTTTGCAGTTAAATTGATTTTAAAACTGGCCTAGGCCAGGCGCGGTGGCTCACGCCTGTAAATCCTAGCACTAGGAGAGGCAGAGACATCACTTGAGCTCAGGAGTTCGAGAGCAGCCCGAGCAAGAGTGAGACCACCGCCCCCCCCCCCCCAACCCGTCTCGACTAAAAATAGAAAAAAAATTAGCGTGGCATCTAAAAACAGAAAAAACTAGCCGGGAGTGGTGGCGCGCGTCTGTAGTCCCAGCTACCGGGCAGGCTGAGGCAGGAAGACAGCTTGAGCCCAGGAGTTTGAGGTTGCTGTGAGCTAGGCTGACACCACGGCACTCTTACAAGGGGCGACAGAGTCAGACTCTGTCTCAAAAAATAAATAAAATAAAACAAAGCAAAGGGTGGAGAGATTCAACCAGTTAGTGTGAAAGTTGGAGATAAAGCTCTCCCAGAATATGGAGGCACCAAAGTAGTTCTAGATGACCAGGATTATTTCTTAGAGATGGTGACATTCTTGGAAAGTATGTAGACTTTTGATTCCATAAACCACTACTGAAATGGCAGGCACATGAAGCTCCCCATTCCACTGAAATTCTGAAATCTTTCATCACGTAAATAATTTCCATGTCTCTCTTTTATAATAAACCAATGATATCTAAACTCCTGAAAAAAAAATTTACTAAGCGTGCCAAGAGGATGACCCGAATCCCGGGCCAAGATGTCGCGCCCCTGGGGGGCGGTGGGGAGCGCGGTGCGGAGCGCGGTGGAGGGGGGAGCGCGGTGGGGGGGGAGCACAGTGGGGGGGGAGCGCGGTGGGGAGCGCGGTGGGTAGCGCGGTGGGGGTGGGAGCGCGCTGCCCGCCCACTGCCGGCCGGGGCCACGTGGCTTCCTGGACCCTGACTGAGGTGTGGCTGGGCCGTCACGTCCCATAAGTTTCTTCCGGTGTGAATCTGAGGAACCAAAACGACTAAGCAGAGTTGCCGAGGGGGCCCAAAGATCTAGGACTTGCTGATACGGTGTTAGTAATCTTAATGTGCTCCTACGCCTGGTCATTGCTGAGGAGCTTTCACACTCTTCAGGTCTGCGGTCCCAGCTAGTCCCGGAGGAAGAAACTTCTCCAGAGAGAGGGCCTCGGAAGTGCTGTGGAGATGGCTGGGAGGTCCGCGGCCTCCGTGTCCTGGGACTTCTGGCTGCTGCTCCTGGTCCTGGGGCGCTGGCTGACCACGGCAGGTAGGACCGCGGCGGGATGGGGGTGGGGGGCGGGGAAGGTAGGGCTGCTCGTCAGCGTCCTGGAGTTGTATTTTTCAAGCTCCCCTCTCTGAGCCCTCCTTTGTGGATTCTGTTAGATACGGAGCCAAGGGAGAGACATACGAAGCCTCTGTGTAGCAAAATGCTGTTTATTTTGGGCATCTGGATGCAGATGGGTGGAGGCGAAAAAGCGTCCAGGGAGGAGAAAGCCTTGGTTTTATAGAGGGTTTCTTGGGGGGTAGTGAGTACCTGGGCCAGAACAGCCGCTGCAATAAAATTTTTTTTTAAACAACCAATTTCTGGGACCCCTGCATCAGTCTCATCCCGTAGAGATAAGAGAGGAGAGTAGTTCCGTCCTTATGGCGGGGGTGGGGGTGGGGGTGGGGGTGGGGGTGGGGAGGAATGCCGCAGCTGTCAGATTTTGTAACCTCCGGGGACTCTCCAGACTCCTGCGGCTATTGTTTCACAAACCTCAGTTTTCTGTTAACCGCATTCCATCCCATACACACTTTTGGAGTTCCCACGTGGAACAAATCTAACAGATTCATCTACTAACTCAACAGATTTATACTGAAGGTACTGAAGGCCGGGCACTTGTACAAGCCGGAGGCAGTGCCTCCTTCGGTCTCGCGCTCTTAGTGCCTCCCTATGGGGCCTCTCTGACATCAGCGTCGCAGCTGGAGCTGGGAAGAAAAACAGGGAGGGGGTGAAAAATAAGAAAAATACTCCATGCCAGGCAGGGTGACTCAACGTCTGTAATCCTAGCACTCTGGGAGGCTGAGATGGGAGGATTGCTTGAGGTCAGCAGTTCAAGACCAGCCTGAACAAGAGCAAGACCCTGTCCCTACTGTCTCTACTAAGAACAGAAAAATTATAGCGGGTTGTGGCGTCAACGGAAAAGAAGCCAAATTCTGTAAAATAATTTTAAAGAGATTTATTCTGAGACAAATTTGAGGACCATGACCTGGAGCCATGCCCAAGAAACCTTGAGCAAGTGGACTCACTGTGGTGGAGTTATGGTTTGTGTTTTATACATTTCAGGGAGACAGGAATTACAGGTGAGGTCATAAATCAATATATGGAAGGCGTACATTGGTTTGGCCCGAAAAGGTGGGCCATCTCAGAAGCGGGGGTTTACAGGTTTTAGGTGGTTTTAAAGATTCTTTGACTTGTAATTGGTTAAAGACAGGAAGCTTTGTCTAAAGGCTTGGAATGTTTTAGGATAAGGAGCTCTGTTAATCAGAGACAACCTCCCCCCCACCCCCCATATATTTGTTGTGTAAATTGAGGAAATGCAGGTTTGTCTTGCACAGCCTTAGGCCTATTAATGAGTTAGGAAGGGCCGGGCCAGGTGCCTCACACCTGTAAGCCTAGTACTCGGTGGGAGGCCGAGGCGGGTGGATCGCTCGAGGTCAGGAGTTTGAGACCAGCCTGAGCAAGAGTGAGACCGCCCCCCCCATCTCTACTAAAAATAGAAAGAAATGATCTGGACAGCTAAAAATATATATAGAAAAAAATTAGCTGAGTATGGTGGCACATGCCTGTAGTCCCAGCTACTCGGGAGGCTGAGGCAGTAGGATCGCTTAAGCCCAGGAGTTTGAGGTTGCTGTGAGCTAGGCTGACTCCACGGCACTCACTCTAGGCCCAGGCAACAGAGCAAGACTCTGTCTCAAAAAAAAAAAAAAAAAAAAATGAGTTAGGAAGGATGTTCCCAAGAAGGGAGGGGGGTCATGATGAGGCATGTCTGACCTCCTTCCTCGTGGCAGGCTATTTAGTTTTAGGATATCTCCATGGCCAAGAGGGGGTCCTTTCAGTCAGCCGGTGGGGGGAGCCTTAAGATTTTATTTTAGTTCACACTGGTGACACGTGCTTTTGTAGGCCCAGCTACTCGGGAGGCTGAGGCAGGAGGATCTCTGGAGCCCAGGAGTTGCAGCTTGCAGTGAACTTGATGACGTCACTGTGCTCTAGAGAGCCAGAGTGATAGAGGAGATCCTGTCTCAAAAAAAAGAAAAAAAAAAAAAAAAAAAAAAAGGCTGGTCCCTGGTCTGAAGTGTGAACTAAAAACAACAAATAGGGGCCGGGCACAGTGGCTCACACCTGTAATCCTAGCACTCTGGGAGGGCTAGGCGGAAGGATTGTTTGAGCTCAGGAGTTGAGACCAGCCTGAGCAAGAGGGAGACCCCATCTCTTAAAAATAAATAAATAAAAACAACAAATATGGGTGCTTGTCCACTTGCTCAAGGCTTCTTGGGCATGGCTCCGGGTCACGGTCCTCAAATTTGGCTCAGAATAAATCTTTTTAAAATTATTTTACAGAATTTGTGCTTTCCTAATGACAAGGTCGAACAACAACAACAAAAAAAGACAAATAATAAAAAGTAATAAATAACATAAAAAAGAAAGGTTAAAAAAAAGGAAATAAAATTATTTTACAGAATTTGGCCTCTTTTCTGTTGTCAGAAGATGTAGTGAGTTATCTCACTTGATTGTTCAGACAGTTACAGATTGAATTCCTTGTTTACTACTTTCCCCCTTCTAACTACTGTACTTGACTAGGCTTAAAAAAAAAAAAAAAAACAAAACCTGAAACCCAAAACTCTGCATTCCACATGGGTTTCAGTGAGTTGGGGAGTGTTTTAACCCCATGGTGACATCCAAACGTTCTCTTTTACATTTCTGGGAACTGTGATGGACACATTCTGCCTAATATATTGAACAGAAAACTAAAAGGCTGAAACACATATGGAGAGATATTTAAACTATTTCTAACTAGAAGAATAGAAATTAAACAACAATGAAATATCACTTGACACTTACTAGACTGGCCAAAATAGCTCTGTGACGCCAAAGGATGGTGGAGGGGCGTGGGGATCAAGGAGACCTAAGCCACCCAAAGATGTATGCTCACTGTGAAGAATGGAGCAGCCACTTCAAGCAGTGGACTCCATACACATAGCAACGTGAAAGGATCTTGAGAATATAGTGCCAAGAAGAAAAACAATGAGACATTTAACTCAATACCATTTCTGTATAAGTTTGAGAAACAAAACAAGACACAGTCTTTAAAAGAATGAAAATATAGACATTAAACAACTTAGAATGGTTGCCTGACAGGCAAGAGAAATGAAAATAAAAAATAATAGTGTTTCTATATATTTGTAATGAGCAATCTGAAAATAAAATTAAGAAAAACAATTCCATTTACAATAGGATCAAAAACAATAAAATATTTAGGAATAAATTTAACAAAAAGAACACAAAATATACACTCTGGAAATGAAAATATTGCTGAAAGAAATTTAGGAAGATCTAAATAAATGAAATGGAAAAAAATTCCTGTCTTAGTCTATTTGGACTACCATAACAATACTGTAGACTGAGTGTCTTAAACAGAAATTTATTTCTTACAGTTCTGGAGGCTGGGAAGTCCAAGATGATGGTGTGGCTGATTTGGTTTCTGGTGAGGGCTCTATTTCTGCTTTGCAGAAGGACACCTTCTTGCTGTATCTTCACATGGCGGCAGAGAGAGAGAGATCTCCTGCCTTTTCTTATAAGTGTACTTATCCCATTCGTAAGGACTCCCCCTTTATGACCTAATCACCTCCCAAAGCCCCTACCATCAAATACCATCGCATCAGGGTTCAGACCTCAACATATGAATTTTGGGAGGACACAAACATTTAGTCCATAGCACATCCAATGTTCATAGATTGGAAAACTTAACAGTGTTAAGGTGGCAGTACTCCCCAAATTGATCTAGAGATTCAATATAATTCATATCAGCAGCTGACTTCTTCACAGAAATTGATAAGTCGATTCTAAAATTCATATGGAATTGCAAGAGACCCACAGTGGCCAAAACAATCTTATAAAAGAAGAACAAAGTTGGAGGGATCTTATGTGGATTGATAAGGGGCTGTGAACTAAGGGTCTCTGTACTGAGTCCTTCCACCCCTAAAAGATATTTGTTTCCAACTACATGATAGTGTTTGACAGTGTCAGGCCTATGTTTTTTCCAAGGGTCTTCCATAACTGTGTTCCATTATTGCCACAGATTTCCTGGAAGTGGAGATGGCAGGGAGAACCCAGATCGTGTCCCTGAATGACAATGTGACCATCTTCTGCAAGATCCCCGGTTCCCCACACCTGAACATCAAGATTATGGGTATTACCTGGTTTCGAAAGAGTCAGATGTCTGAAAAAGAGGTCAAGCTGTTTGAATTTTTTGGAGATCATCAAGCGGCATTCCGACCTGGAGCCATCGTGTTCCCATGGAGGCTGGAGAAGGGGGATGCCTCGCTGCAGCTGCCTGAGGTCCAGCTGGGGGAAGCAGGAGAGTACCGTTGTGAGGTGGTGGTCACTCCCCAGAAGGCACAAGGAAGGGTCTGGATCGAAGTTGTGGGTGAGGGTCTGAGGGAAATACCCTGTGGTTCCTGTGGTGCTGGGGTTTGGGGTGGAGACGTTAGGTGGGCCGAGGGGAGCAGAGGTTTAGAGCATGGGCCAGGGAGTTAGACAGACATGGGTTTGAGTCCTGGGCTTCCATAGACGTTGGACAACTTTGGGCAAGTTATCAATCACTCTGAATCTCAGTGCTCTTCCCTCTAAACAAAGGTAACGGTACCTACTTAGGAGGATTTTACAGAAGACTCTATGAAAAGTGCAGGTGAAATGCTTAGCACAGTGCTTGGTCCATTGTAAGTGCTCAGTGAAAGGCAGCCATAGTAATATTACATAATCCACCTATCCTGTGGACAGTCTTTACTGAAGAGGCACCTCTGAAAAGTAGTTGGGAAAGGAAAGAGATGCGGGGCTCTGGCTCCACAGATCTAAATCTTATTCCAACCTTGCTGCTTCCAAATGGAGTGAGTGGTTGGGCCAAGCATTTACTATTTCTGGGCTTGAATTTTCCCATATACAAAATGAGGTGTTAACTTATCTGCCTCAAAATAAGGTAACATGTGAAAATGCCCAGCTGAGTACCTGTTGTGAGGTGGGTTGGTTCTTAATCAAGGCTTATAACAACACCACCATCCTCCTAATACCTGTTTGAGCTCCACTTTTCTCTATTTTAAAATGGTCTGATAATATGTGGCTGAGCTTGGTGGGCATATTAATTTGCTGAGGCTGCCATCGCAAAAGGCCACTGACTGGGTGGCTTAAACAACAGCTATTTATTAATTTATTTATTACACATGGTTGTTTTTATTATCTTTTCTGGCTGCTCTGAGTTTAGATTGGGAAAGTAGCTGAACTTTCAGAGCAATGTGTTCATATGCAAGGAAGAAATCAAATTTCAGATTTGAGATTTCTCAGGGAGCAGGGAGAGGTCATATGAGCAGACAGGCAGAGGGATGATAAGAATGCAGTTTAGCTCTTTCCTAAGTATTCCCTTCTCTTTTCCCCAACTTCTGAGGAAGCCCTGAGCCACAGAGCTCCGCCCAACCTCTTACTGGATCAGACCCTGTTTCCTCAATGCCCGGGGCTTCCTCATTCAACAGCCATTTATTTTCTTATAATTCTGGAGGCAAGAAGTCTGAGAACAAGGTGTCAGCAGGGTTGGTTGCTTCTGAGGTCTCTCTCCTTTGGCCAACTTCTCCCTGTGTTCATGAGGTCTTTCCTCTGTCCACATGTCTGTGTCTTAATTTTCTCTTCTTATAAGGACACCCGTCATATTGGATTAGGGGCCATCCCAATGACCTCATTTTAACTTAATTACATCTTTAAAGACCTATCTCCAGATACAGTCACATTCACAGATACTGGGAATTTGGGGGGAACACATGAATTTTAGGGGGACAAAATTCAGACCATAGCAGAAGAGCAGTGTATATGAGCCCTCCATAATTATACATAAGACTTTGAACGTTTTGTATACATTAATTTTGGGGGTGGGGAAGTATATTAGTTAGGATTCGTTTCCTCTGCAACTGATAGAAAGCCTGGAAACAGTGGCTTTAAAAAAATTAATAGAGTTTATTTTTTAGGGCAGTTTTAGATTTATAGAAAAATTGCAAAGATAGTACAGAGTTCCTATATCATTCCGACCCCTGATTTTTAAAGGATAAGCCAGGCTTACATACCTATAATAAGGCCCTCTTGGTTGTGGTGTATAATCCTTTTTATACATTATTGGATTAGATTTGCTAATATTTTATTGAGAATTTTTACATGTATTTTAATGAGAGATATTGGTCTTTAGTTATCTTTTCTTGTAATGTCTTTATGTGGTTTTGGTAGGGTAATACTGGGCTTATGGAATGAGGTAGAATGTGTTGCCTCTGCTTCTACTTTCTGGAAGAAATTATAAAAAATTCATATTATTTTTTCCTTACATGTTTGGTAGAATTCACCAGTGAAAGCATCTGAGCTGGTGCTTTCTGTTTTTGAAGGTGATTTCTTTTTTTTTTTTAAATTGGTTATTGATTCAGTTTCTTTAATGGATGGATATAGCCCTATCCAATTTATCTATTTCTTCTTCTGTGAGTTTTGGTAGTTTGTGTCTTTCAAGATTTAAGTTATCAAATTTGTGGCCATTGAGTTGTTGATAGTATTCTTTTATTATCCTTTTAATGTCCACAGGATCACTAATAATCCCTTTTTCATTTCTGATATTAGTAATTAGTTCTCTCTTTTTTCCTTGGTTAGCCTACCTAGAAGCTTGTCAATTTTATTGATCTTTTCAAAGAACCAGCTTTTGGTTTCCTTGATTTTCTCTATTGATTTCCTATTCAATTTCACCAATTTCTGGTCTAATTTTTGTTATTTCTTTTCTTCTACTTGCTTTAGGCTTAAATTTCTCTTCTTCCTCTAGCTTCCTAAGGTAGAAGCTTATTAAGATTGTTCATTTTAGCACATCTCTCCTCTTTTTACATGTTTTCTCTTTTCTAATTTATTCAATGCTATAAACTCCCCTGTCAGCATTGCTTTTGTTGCATCCCACAAATTTTGATAAGTTGTATTTTCATTTTAATTTCATTTCATTCAAAATATTTAAAAAATTTCTCTTGAGACTTCTTTACTCATGTATTATTTAGAAGTATGTGGTTTATTGTCCAGGTAATTTGGGATTTTTCCAGCTATCTTTCTGCTTATTGAAATCTAGTTTAATTTCCTTGTGGTCTGAGAACATACTTTGCATGATTTCTATTCTTTTAAATACGCTAAGATGTATTTTATGACCCAGAATGTGATCTGTCTTGGTAAATGTTCCGTGTGAGCTCAAAAAGAATGTGTATTCTGCACTTGCTGGATAAAGAATTCTATAAATGTCAGTTAGGTCCAGTTCACTGGTAGTGCTGTTCAGTTTAACTATATCCTTACTGCTTCTCTGCCTATTGGATCTATCAATTAATGAAAGAGGGGCTGAAGCCTCCAACTATAATGGTGGACTTGTCAGTTTCTTTGGCAGTTCTGTCAGTTTTCTTCCTGCAGCTTCTCTCAGAATTTTCTCTTTGTCTTTCTAAAGTTTGAATATGATATGCCTAGGTATGCAGATTTTTTGGTATTTATCCTGCTTGGTATTCTCTAAGCTTCCTGGATCTGTAGTTTGGTGTCTATCATGAATTTTGGAAAATTCTCAGCCATTATTTCTTCAAAATATTTCTTCTGCTCTTTTTTCTTCTGGTATTCCCATTACATGTATGTTACACATTTTTTAATTATCGCACAGTTCTTGGATATTCTGGTGTTTTTTATTATTATAATTATTCTTTTTTCTCTTTGCATTCAGTTTGGGAAGCTTCTACTGACATCTTCAAGCTCACTGATTCTTTCCTTGTCAGTGTCAAGTCTACTGATGAACCCATCAAAGGCATTCTTCATTTCTTTTGTAGTATTTTGATTTCTAGCATTTCCTTTTGATTCTTTCTTAAGAGTTTTCATCTTTCTGATTATATTACCCATCCATTTCTGCATGGTATTTGCTTTTTCCAATGTTAATGCTCTTAATATTTTATTTTTGAATTTAATTTTATTATTTATTTATTTAGTTAGAGACAAAGTCTCACTCTGTCACCCAGGCTAGAGTGCAATGGCATCAGCCTAGCTCACAGTAATCTCAAACTCCTGGCCTCAAGCGATCCTCCTGCCTCAGCCTCCCGAGTAGCCAGGATGACAGGCACGCACCACCACACCCAGCTAATTTTTCTAATTTTAGTAGAGACAAGGTCTCACTCTTGCTCAGCCTGGTCTCAAATTCTTGACCTCAAGGGATCCTCCCATCTTGGCCTCCCAGAGTGCTTGGATTATGGGTATGAGCCACCGTACCCGGCCAATAGTGGCTTTCTAAAAGGCAGTTTATTTTTTTTTCACACTGATGTAGCTAGCCCAGGGTAGATATGTCAATTCTGTGATCATCTGGGAACCAGGATCCTTTTATGGTCATTCTGCCATCTTCAACATGTGGCGTCCACCTTGTGTTTAGAAATGGTTTCTCCATCTTCAGCCATCACGTGGCATTCCAGCCATTCCACAGGAAGTATGCAGGGGTCAGGGAGATAAGGGGACAGTTATTTTCTTTAAGACACTCTTTTTATTTAAGGACATGTCCTGCAAGTTGCTCATGCCATTTTGATTATATCCAGACCCACTAGACCCTAAGTTCACATGGCTACCCCAACCTGCAGTGGAGGTTCGGTGTTTTAGCTTTAACTTGGATATGTCTTGTCCAACTAAAAATGTGTAGAATGGAAACTGGGCAGCAATCTCTACCACAACAGTGTCCCAAAGCGTTCCTCAGATTCTGAAAGGTGGCTATAACACAAAGTAGCTTAAGAAACTCTGCTTTACAAAATCACAGCGTGTCAACACCCTGCTGGCACTGGCACTGACATACCCAGAATATTTAGCCTAAACAGACTTCCATTCAGTTCACTCTCATGTCCTGAAGGCTTGCTGTGGGTCAGACATCGGGCTGATAATGAGGAGTTCCCAATCTGGTACTGTAGCAATTCTCATTGCTGGGCATGGTTGCAGCCGTACCTATGCCTCAGAGTACCCATCGTTAAGCAGAGTAGGCATCCTGTGTTTTTTGTCTTGTCTGGCTGCAGGAGCAGTGATGCCCAGGCGTGTAAGTGAGGGAGAAGGCAGTTAGTGTAAGATGTGAGGATAAAAGGGTAGTTGGCTGCTGGGCTCAGCTCTGTATGACCTCTCTCCTCTGGCAGCTTACCCAGCCAGCAGACTATTTCTGGAGCGAGCCATGGTGAAGGGAAATGAAGATACACGTATTGTGTGTAAGTCAAGTGGATTCTACCCGGAAGCTATTAACATAACGTGGGAAAAGTGGACCCAGAAGGTTCCTCATCACCTAGAGATTTCTGAGGGCGTTATCACTAGTCCCGCCATCAAGAATGAAGATGGTACGTTTAATGTCACTAGCTACTTGAACCTGCAGTCCTCCCTGGAAGACAGTGTGACCATCTACCAGTGTGTGGTATGGCATACATCCTTGCTCACCCCCTTGAAGGTCAACTTCACCCAGACTGTGATAGGTAAGAGTCTTTCTGGACATTTTCCCTACTTTTCACCTTGTGGGGGTGTAATACAAGACTCTGATTCCCACGTAGTCTAGAGTCTTTGCTGGAGGCTGATGGGGAAGGAGAGAAAGCTTGGACTGGAGGGACTAAGCTGGGGTCTGGCCTAGCTCAGCCTGAATCAACAGTCCAGATGAGGTCCCTGCACCAGGGCAGATGGTCTGGTAGGTGGAGAGTGATGATAGTAGCTTTCAGGTGAGAACAGGCCTACTTGTCAGCTCATGGCAGCTTCAGGGTTCTGGGTGGTCCATATGGCTTGGAGTAGGAAGCTTGCCAGCTGGTAGGGGAATGGGGACAGGATCGTGCCCATGTCCCCTGAAGATAAGGGGCTGTTGGGGCCAGGGACCAGCCCTGCCAGCAGCCCTCCTAGTCAGGCTGCAGGTCCCCTGTAAACTGTTGGCTTGTAGAGGGCGAATCAGTAGTCCTGTCTTATGGGCCGTGTCCCAAGATGGGGAGGCTATAGTAAAGTGGTCCTGCAGATGCCCAGGGCTTTCCCTAGGCACACGAGGTCCTTAGGACAACACAACTCACTGCAGAACCCCTCCTACTGGTGGGGTGGGGCTTTTTGAACTCATATCCTGGTTGCCTGGTCACGGCTCTGGTCTTGCATGGGGATGACCCTACTGTTCAGAATTCCTGGGGCTGAAATGAGTAAGGAAGGCAGGGACTGACTAGGGCCCTTGGGGAATATGGTCAGGGTGTGCCAGGTAGGGCCTGGGGTAGTCCTGGAGGGAGAGAAGAATTGTTCTTGGAAGTGAGGATGAGGGGTATGTGTGGGTGGTGTGTTCTGGGGTGCAGGTGGGGTACATGTGAGGTATGGGGAGTATGAAATTGAAATGTGCTTTGTGTGTATGGCATGAGGGGTTTGGGTGGGATGTACATGAGTGATACAAGATGGTGTGTAGTATGGAAACTTTGAAGGTGTGGGTGGCACATGTATATATGTGGTGTTCAATCCTCCTTATTTTTGGCAAGTGCTCCATACAGTGTTTGACATATGGAGGTGTGTGTGATAGGAATGGAGATGCTGAGACACGTGGCAGAGGGTTGGTGGTTAGGTCTCTGACAAGGAAAATGACACAACCACACAGATGCTAGCAGCAGTTGTGTGGTCTCTCTGGCCCTTGCCAGTATGTTTCCTCTTAATGTTCTCTTTCTCTTTGTTTCTGCAGGATCTAAGAAGAGAGATGCCTCGTGGAGTATTCTTCCTCCTTGTCTTGGACTGATTTTATTATTAATGATTGGTTTGTGTTTTTGGAAAAGGTAAGGGCTCCAAAGCAAAGTTCAGCCCCTGTGTCTTGGAGTTAGCTCTAGGAATTCAGGGATCATAGCCATTGGATGGTGTTGGAGTTCTCAGGAATGATGCTGAGGTATCGTTAGTGTGGTACGTGTTTGTGGTGTGTGGCTTTTTCTGATGTTGCGTGGGGGAAAAACTTTGCCATCTGATCTCCATGTGGTGGTTTATGACTTTGGGGAGATGCATTGGAAAGCCTCCCTCTGTTTCTCCCTACTGAACAAGTTTCACTGTGAATTGAACCCGACCTTACTAGTTCAGACAGGACTTTGAACTCTGTGCGGGCTGCATTGCTGTTCTCACACATATAGAAACTCTGGCTCAGAGAGTGGAGTTGCTTCTATCAATTGCTCCTATTTTGTTTATACCTCAATGGAATAACTTACCACCAGATTTCACTGGTTTGACCAAGAATTTCTAACCCTCCCTCACTAGATAATTTCTAAATATCCAAACTAACGTGTTTCCAAACATGTTTATCCCTGACTGTGACCCAGATAGCAAATAAAATAGCTCAAGCTTTAGGGGCCCAAGAGACCAATGTAAAAGCATTGGTTAAAATGGTTCTAGGTAATAAAATGGCCCTTAATTACTATGGGCCTGCCAAGGCAAAATCTGTGCAATACTGATACATCTCTTTGTAAATGCTATAGGAAAAGTGGAATAATCATTTAATCAAGAAAAAAGTCTGTTTATCTAAAGTTGGCCAACTGGATTCATGGGACTATTCTCCTGGTTGGATCTAGGCCAATGAGAAAACTGGATATAAAGTGGGTTTTCAAATGTTTACTGTGATTTTTGTGATAGTTGTCATATTTCTTGCCTTTCTCTGATATCCAGGTACCATTGTGATAACCCCAAGAGCCAGCATTAATGCTTTCTTGTATTCTTTTTTAGACACCAGATCTTGCTCTATTGCTCATGCTGGAATGGGAGTGCAGTGGCACAATCAAATAACCTTGAATTCCTGGGCTCAAGTGATCCTTCTACCTCAGCATCCTGACTACAGGTGCACACCATCATGCCCAGCTAATTTATTTTTTTAAAGTTTTTTTGTAGAGACAGGGCCTCACTATGTTGCTCAGACTGGTCTTGGACTCCTGGCCTCAAGCAGTCCTCCTGCCTCATCCTCCCAAAGCGCCAGGGATTACAGACGTGAGCCACCTGGCCCATTGATGCTTATTGGAAAAGAAAACAAGTTGTTAGGGTCA
The DNA here is from genome assembly GCF_041146395.1 of Eulemur rufifrons. Taxonomy (NCBI): domain Eukaryota; kingdom Metazoa; phylum Chordata; class Mammalia; order Primates; family Lemuridae; genus Eulemur; species Eulemur rufifrons. The sequence goes on from NC_090988.1 coordinate 66,999,507, forward strand.
GCCTGGATCACGTGGTAGTTTGCAAAGAGGGCTCCAATCCTTCACCCTCTATATGTCCATGTCCATTGACGTGTAACTTTGCAGTGCCTTCCATTCACGTGACTTGTTTCAGCCAACGTAATGAGATGGAAGTGAAGGCGTGCCAGTTCCAAACCTAGGCCTCAAGAAGACTTGTGTGGGCCGGGCGCGGTGGCTCACGCCTGTAATCCTAGCACCCTGGGAGGCCGAGGCGGGAGGATCGCTCGAGGTCAGGAGTTCGAGACCAGCCTGAGAAAGAGCGAGACCCCGTCTCTACTAAAAATAGAAAGAAATGATGGGGACAGCTAAAAAATATATATAGAAAAAATTAGCGGGGCATGGTGGTGCATGCCTGTAGTCCCAGCTACTCGGGAGGCTGAGGCAGGAGGATCGCTTGAGCCCAGGAGTTTGAGGTTGCTGTGAGCTAGGCTGACGCCATGGCACTCTAGCCTGGGCAACAGAGTGAGACTCTGTCTCAAACAAAAAAAAAGAAGACTTGTGTGTTTCCGTTTGCTTTCTCGTGTGCTTCTGATGTTACTGAGAGAAGGACATGTCCAGGCTGCTGGAGGATGAGAGACACAGGCCATGTCATCCTGGTTGCTTAGCAGAGGCCAGGCTGGGTTAGATGACACTCACCCAACTCTATGTGAGCCAGTGTAACTGAGATCAGCAGTGCCAACAATGTGTGAGAATACATTTGCTATTTAAATGCTTTTGATGTACTTTTGAGAATATTTTTGATATTTAAAATATTTCTATGTAATACTTAACATGTTTAATATTTAAAATATTTTTTAAAAGCCACTGTTTTAGACTACCTTGTTACATAGCAAAAGCTAACTAATTTAGCACCTCAGGAAGCTGAGGCTTGACCGGAAGGAGTGAGGTAGCCACAGAGGCGCGCTCCTGAGACCCGCTTCAAGAGATCCTGCGTGAGGAGTGTACTGAGCCGGCACTGTCCGCTGCAGCCCCTCGGGGGGCTGCTTCAGTATTCGAGCTGAAGCCACGCTCTCCCTGGACTGCCACCGACCAAGCTCGGGTGGAGCTCCCAGTGGGGGTGGCTGAGACTGTCCAGGTTGCCCTCCTTGAGGTGGAACTATGGAATGATTTTGATTCTTCTACTTCCAAGGAAGATGGGAAACCAAGGACATAGTAGGGATTTAACAAAAAGGAATCTGAGTCGCGGTCAGAACCGCATTATGTTTACTTCTCTCTGGATTACCTTGAAGTTACCCCCCTTTCCCTGATAATAATGGCATTATGGGAGACACTGCAATTGATCAAATAAAAACCGAAAATTTGGTTTGCTTCGGCTTGAATGCTGATGGTTTGGGGATGAGGAGTTAGGGACGTGTTTGTGCTATAAGGAATGGCATCTTTTCATGAAGGGGAGGTACGTAACTAACAGAAAAGGCTTAACTTGAGTCTGTAAGCTGAAGAAAGCTGCTAGGTAGTCCTTACCTGTGCTACATACCTGTGAAGGTAATAAATTGTGGAGTTGCATGTGCGCTTTGTATGCCCCGTTCCACTCATTGGCATCAAGGCCCGCAAGGAAGTGAGGTCGAGGAAAGGCAGAAGTTCACCCTTCTGGACCCAGGGTGGCCAGTCCAGGCAGGCTGCTCTTCATGTCACTCCAGAGTTGGGCCTAGCCAGAGTAGAAGTAGAATATAGGTAGCACCGGCTTCCCTTTCCGTGCAGATAGACAACACCCTAAGCGGGTAAACCTGGCAAAGATACTGCCAATAACCTAGATTCCAGTGCAACAGAACCCACTTCTGGCCCAGCTCTGACCACGCCCACTGTTCTTCCTTTCCCCAGCTCATTTCAAGCTGGAATCAATGTGCTGTTCAGGCCTGCCCCAGTCTTGGCCCAACATGACTTTGATGTGCAGAATTCATGTCTTCTTTCCCAAAGTCTTCTGCACATCTTGGTACAACACAGAGTGTCTGACACCTGGGCCTGGGGAGAGCTCAGAGGTCCCAGGGAGCCCAGAGACCCGTGGGGAGGCTGCTGCTCTCCTCCTGTGACAGCAAGCCCCCTGGGAAAGTTCTCCCCAAAGCAGGGTGTGGAGGAGGAGCTCAAGTGCAAGACAGCTGGGAGGATGCCACCTGTGGAGAGGAAGTGGGTCCTGCAGAAGGTGGATGAGTCCTCCAGCAGAAAGTCCAGAGGTGCACATTAGTGGGTCTCAGCTGGGCCTCATGGTGAGATTGACGACTGGCTGGAGATGCCAAATCCATAGGCATTAGGCCTGGGCAGGTTCCGGTATGGCTAGTGGGCTAGCTTTTCCAGACTAGCACTGCTTCACTACAGAAAGGGTGGCCTGGCCTCCCTCTTATGTTCAGTTAAGGACCGAGGCCCAGGACACATGTCATACCACTGATGTGAGTTGGGGACAGGTGGGTGGCAGATGTGCCCCATCAGGCTTCATTGCCACCTGACTGGCTGGAAGAATAGCCTGGAAGGCAAGGATCCCCATCCTACAACAAGAGGGAAAGTGGAGGGCTCACCATGCATATGGGCCAGAGGAAGTGCCAGTGAAGTCCCTGACTCCGTGGGTGTTCTGGACACAATCTAGGGTTAGGTTGTCACTTAACACAGCTGAGCCTGCTGTCAGTCTCCAATCTGGGACCTCAGGGAGGCCCAGGGGCATCCCAAGTTACACTTTCCTTCTTGTTCTCAGTCTGGAGTCAACTCTCTCCCTGTGGTGGATTTGACACTCGGCCAGGTGAAGCCCCACTGAAAGCTGGAGCTCAGGCCACTGGGACCGTGTGGTGGGGAGGAAAGGGCAGGGCTTTGGCATCAGACTCAGGTCCAAGGTTTGGACCTGCCACCTACTAGCTGTGAGGTCTTAACAAATTACCTTCTGCTATAGACTAAATGTTTGTGTTCCCCTAAAATCCATGTTAAATTCTAATGCCCCAGGTGATGGTATTTGAAGGTGGGGCCTTTGGGAGGCGATCAGTTCATGAGGGTAGAGCCTTCATAAACGGGGTAAGTGCACTTATAAAAGAGGCACCAGAAAGAACCTTCTCACCTTCCACCACATGAGGCTACAGTGAGAAGACTGTTATCTAAGAAGCAGACCCTCACCAGACACTGAATCTTCCGGCACCTTGACCTTGGACTTGCTGGCCTCCCCAGAACTATGAAAAAATTTCTGTTGTTTATAAGCCACCCAGTCTATGGTGTTTTGTCATGGAAGCCCGAATGGACGAAGACATCTCCACTTCTGATCCTGTTTCCTCATCTACTAATGCGGAGTAGTAGGACTCTTACAGTACTGTCAGGCCACAGTAACACATGGTTCTTTGCTTCCCCTTTTCAGGGACTTGGAGTGGAGCCAGCCTCTGCAGACGGGATGTGTACTAGCTCAGACTGCTTCCTTTGCTCTCATGTGATGACTAATGAATGCAGTCCTGGAGGCAGAAAGGCAGAAACAAAATTCCCATAGAAGTTCCTGCTGGAGTGGACGGAGCTCAGGGGAGCTTCCTTGTCTAGCTGAGGCGAGTGCCTTAAAGAAAGGGTGCCCCCAGATGGAGGTAGCACCGTCAGTGGGCAAGAACACCTGGGGCGGGGGCAAGGAGGGCTTGCTGACTCTATGCTGCCCCTCAATACCTGGAGCTTTCCAGCTCCTCCCTGAGCTAAGCCTTAAAGCTGGGGGGCTCCCTTAGAGTTGGTGGAGAGCCTAGGACCAGTGGCCCTGATTTTCTGGGATCAAGTAGGCATTCTTGTGGCCAGGAGGTGGCGCTGAGCCCTCAGTTCTGCCAGCTTCAGCTTCACTGTCACCAGCAGTTTAAGGTCCATGAAAGGGTGGAGGAAGGTTACTCTGGATGGTGCGGGCAGGAGCTCCTCTTCAGTGAATCTGAGCCCTCATCTTGGCCTCTAGGACAGCCAAGCTGAGTCACAAGAGCCAGGTTCCTAGAACACTGGGCTAACCCCTTCGCCCTCAACCAGAAATGAGTCAGCTCTGCAAGGAAGGGAACCAACACTGGGGGACTGGGTAGGTTCAAGGAGAGGGCAGCTTTCAGACCAGCAGTAGTCACTTCCTGGCCCCCTAGGCAGTGCCTCTGGAACAGCCTGGGACAGACCCTCACTGATCCAGCTAAAGCCTTGTCTGCGGGCCTCACACTCTAGCATGCGCCCATCCATCCTTCATTCATTCATTTGTTCATTCATTCAGTACCTACTCAGTGTCAGGCACAATGCTGAGTCAGATACAGAACCTGACCTCAAGAAGCCATGGATGTGGGGATGGAGAGACAGACCCATAAACACAGACAAAAGGAGAATGCCCATAGTGCAGGCGAGGGAAGGGACCATCTTGTTCCAGAGAAATCAGGGAGGGCTTCAAGGAGGCATCAGTTGGCCTAGAGTTTTATAGATTTCAACAGACAGAGATGAGGCCTGGGCAGTCCAGGCAAGGCAAAGTCTCAGAGGTAGGAAGCTCCATGTTACATGCAAGGAGGGGACAGGATAGGAGGTAGCTGGGGAAGCAGGCGGGTGAGTGCAGAGTCCTGGCAAGAGAACAGTGGGCTGTAAGGCTGGAAAGGCGGCCTCAGCCTGAAATGGTGAGCTACAACGTCTAGCGTCCACCGGGAGGGGGTGGGGAACTACGGAAGGTGTTCCACGTGGCAGGGAAGGACCAGCCCTTCTAAGGCCAGCCCGGAGGCTGCGTGGCAGGTGAGCCTGGGGAGTGGGATAGGGGGGTGACCTGGAGACAAGGAGACCCGGTATCAGGTGCTGTCACAGCCCGTGTAGTCATGGTCTGAGCCGGGAGGGGGCGCTGTGTAGAAGGTAGGACCAGGCAGAGAAACACATCCCTGAAGGGAAATAAAGAAGCATCTTCTCTCTAGAGGTTTGGTCAGTTTTCTCATCATGTGGCTGATTGAGCAGCAATCACAATAGTTAACATTTATTGAGCACTTGTAGACCAGGCACTTAAGCATTGTACATATGTTTTCACTTACTCCCAAAACAATTCTATGAGGTAGGTACTACTAGTATCTTCATTTTATAGATGAGACACAGAGGGTTAAGTTACTTGACCAAAGTCATATAGCTAGAGCCAGGATTCGAACCCAGGCAGTTGGCTTGAGAGCTCATGCTCCAATCACTACACTAATGCCTACAGCATCCCCGCCCCCTCCCCAGCACCCCAGCCTTCCAGCAGATCCCTGGGAGTGCAGGCACCCGGGCTACAAAGGCTGGTAGGTGCCCAAAGGTTGAGATGCTGGGTCACCTGAGGCACGAGGGGAATGTCCCCCTGAGCTGGGGGAAGAGGAGCCAGCAGCAGGTCCCTTCCCTGGCCTCCCTGCTAGGGTCCATAGCACCTCTTGAATGTGGGGTGGCAGATGCCAGCCGCTGCCCTCCCTTGCCCCGAGCACGCTCACTGCCTCCCCAGCAAGAACAGCCCAAAGTTTAGGTCGTGAAGGGGGAGGCTTTATTGACGACAGAGAAGGCAGAATTCTGGGCAAGTACATGCAGCCCTGCTCCAAGAGTCCAGGCTGGAGTCAAGCCCGCCAGGACCAAGGGCTTCTTTGTCTCAAGGACCTCGCTCACCCTCACCATCCTGAACTTTCCAACACCTCCTTTTCCAGCAGCCCCAAAACACTCATCCTCAAGACCATCCTCTGGACAAAGTAATTAGCAGCCACCAGTGGGGAGCTAGGACCATCATTGTGGTGGGCATGGGGCCCCTCTCCCCAGCCTCTGGGGACAGAACGGGAGGGGGCAGGCACAGCAGCCCCAGTCGATGGGGCCGCCCTCACTGCAGGAGGCTGGTGTTGGGGACAAAGGCCAAGGGCATCTTCTCCCTGTGCCTGGGCAGGGTTCTGCAAAGCTGAACCTCTTCATGTCACTCTCCCCTGCTGTCTCCCCTCCCTGGCCTGAGCCTGCCCCATGGACAAGGCCCTGTCAGCCTCGGCCCGTGCCCATCTGTGTAGGCTTCGCAGCTCCTGCCCTCCAGCCGGAACGTGCTCTCTCATCCACTGCCCTCCCTGGCTGGCCAGGCCCAGTCCTTAGCCCAGAGCTTTTTCAGGGACCAAGTGGGGCTGGGACATGACCACAGGCATTTCTTATGGTCACAGAAACAGGGCATCAGGCCTCCAACCAGGGGACTGTACTTTCCCAGCCACCTGCACAGCTTGTGGCCAGTTGATCATGGGGAGCCAGGACTGGCTGGGGACCCCGCTTTAGAGCCCAGCACCTCCCATAGCCTCCCCAGCCTTGGGTGAGGGGAGAGGGACAAGCCAGTCCTGAGCTGGGGCTGGGAGGAGCAGGGACAAAAATAACCCAGTACAGGCTCCTGCTGAGGCCAGAAATAGCGTAGTGACAAGTGCCTTGTAACACCCCGGGTGAGCAGCAGGGGGAAGCTGAGCTGAGGAGGGCCAGCCTCACAACAGGCCCAGGCCTGGCTGAGGTGCCGTCCACACTACATACCATACCACACTGCCCGTGTGCACACACGCATGTGGCAGGCCCAAGGGACCGCAGCTCAAGACAGGGAATCCGGAGAGATGCTAAACTTGGGCTTGACCTTGGCTACGGCCACGCTGCGCTTGCGCAGGGGCCCTCGGGCTGAGGCAAGGGTCAGGGCGTCCAGCAGGCTGCGGTCCTCATCAAGCTGGCGGGCCGTGCAGAGTGGCGTGGGCACTTTAATGGTGTTGCCAAACTTGGAATAGTCCACGGAATAGCGTCCATCCTCCTCAGCCACAATGGGGACAAAGCGCTGGCCCCACAGGATCTCATCGGCCAGGTATGAGGTGCGGGCCTGGGTGGTGATGCCCGTGGTTTCCACCACACCTTCCAGGATGACGATGATCTCGAGGTCCTGATGGTGGTGCAGGTCGCCGGGCGCCAGGTCGTAGAGTGGGCTGTTGGCATCGATGACGTGGTAGATGATGAGGGGCGCCACCAGGAAGATGCTGTTGCCTCCCACGCCGTTCTCCATGGGGATGTCCACCTGGTGGAGGGGCACCACCTCGCCCTCAGGGCTGGTGGTCTTGCGCACCACCTGCATGTGGATGGTGGCGCTGATGATCATGCTCTTGCGGAGGTCGCCCACCCGCAGCATGAAGCAGAGGCGGCCGTGGCGCAGGGCGATAACGGCGTGCTTGCTGAAGATGAGGGTCTCGGCCCTCCGGTGGGCCTGGGCGGTCTTCATGAAGATGCAGCCCAGCATGATGGCGTTGATCATGAGCCCCACGATGTTCTGCACAATGAGCACCAGGATGGCCAGGGGGCACTCCTCGGTCACCATGCGTCCACCAAAACCAATGGTCACCTGGACCTCGATGGAGAAAAGGAAGGCAGATGAAAAGGAGTGGATGCTGGTGACACAGGGCTCCCCGGCGCCCTCCATGGGGGCCAGGTCACCGTGGGCGAAGGCGATGAGCCACCAGGCCATGGCGAAGAGTAGCCAGCTGCACAGGAAGGACATGGTGAAGATAAGCAGCGTGTGCGGCCACTTGAGGTCCACCAGCGTGGTGAACACGTCCTGCAGGAAGCGGCCCTGCTCCCGAATGTTCTTGTGGGCCACGTTGCAGTTGCCTTTCTTGGACACAAAGCGGGCCCTCCGCTCTCGGGCACGGTACCTGGGCTCGGTGGGGTCCTCTGCCAGACGTGTCAGCACATACTCCTCAGGGATGATGCCCTTGCGGGACAGCATGGCTCCAGTGACCCCCAGAGAGGGGCTTCCCCCATGGGGGGGACACCCCCTGACCTGGCCTAGGGCCTCACTGTGGCGTCCCCTCCTTGGGCACACTGTCACCCTGGGGCCACCCTCGGCCTGTGCTGGCCTCCCTTCTGAGATGCCGAGCCTTTCTCTCCTATACCTGGACCCTGCTTCACTTCTTTCTGTCAGCTTCACACTTCACCCCACCTGCCCATTGCCTACCGAGCCCCCAACCCCGCCTACTCTCACCTGGTCCCCTCCCAGCTCTCCTCCACCAGCTGAGAACCCCGGGGGCCTCGCTAAGACTCCCTCTCCCCACCCAGCCCAAACACCTCCGAACTTAACACCTCCGGATCTTTCCAACTAGCCAGACCTCACACAACCCCCACCGCGTCTCCCGCCTCACCCATTTCGGTCCCCGGCTCCCCTCCAAGCTCCAGCTTCATGTCCTCACCACCCCCAGTCTCTTCTGCAGGTATGCCCCTATTTCCTACCCCACCCGTCCCGTAGCGCCCCCGCCGCTCTTCGGATCCCTCTCCGGCGCTCGTCCTCTCCGTCTCCTTGGGCTCCTGCGCTCTCCGGAGTCACCACCCCACCCGGCTCAACTCCGGACCCCCTCGGCCCCCGCGCGACCCGGCCGGGCTCGCTCCGGGTCGCGGCCTCCCGGCTCCCGGCAGCCGCCCGCCCGCCCGCGCCCCCGCCCGGCGCTCCGTCCCCGCCCCGCCCGCTTGTCACCGCTGCACCTGCTCCTGCTCCTCAAGCCGCAGCCGTCGCCTCCCCGCCCCCTCCCGCCGCCCGGGTGCTCGCGGCGGGCTGTGCTCAGGTTTCGTCGGTCCGTCCGCGGGTCCGTGGAGACCGACCTGTGTTGGGTGAGGGTAGAGGACCGCGGGCGGGGGGCGCCCAAGGAGAGGAGCGGGGGCCGGGGGCCGCCAGGGGGAGCCCGACCTATTCCTGAGCGGGAGAGGGGGCGGGGACAGGCGCAAGCCCCGCCCCTCGCCTCGCCCTGCTCCCCCACCCCAACCCCCTACACGGCCTTCCTTCTCTGGACTTGCAAGTCTGGCCTTGGGGGTTTGTCAAATCTGATGGATCAAAAGAGGTTCCTTCTGCCCACGCCCTATGAAATTGGGGTGGGAGGAGGGAGCTGTGACCCGCGCCCCCTTGTCTGGGGACCGCAGCCACTGTCGCCCTGGCTCCCCTCCTCCAATATTCCCATCCGTATTTGGGTCAATATCCGCCTCTAGCGCAGCGCTGGGTTTTGCCGGTTTTCGGGGAAAGGAGGCACCGAGGGGCAGCGCCACCAGTCCCGGGGCTGGGGTAAATTAGGTGGCTCCAGGACTTATCAACTGACAGCTTCTTCCCTTTGGAGGATGCTCTTCATCTTTTCTCAGTCCTGAATCCTTTGAGAATCTGATAAAAGCTCGGACTCCCTCCCACTTAAAAAAAAAAAAGTGTCTCAGTAGGTGTAGGGGCACAGTTTAACACCTACTAAAGGGGATGCCGGATGCTGCAGCCCAGGACCCTGGGCGGTTCCATCTTCTCAATCATGAGCATCCCTACTTTATCTATTTATCTTTTTATTTAAGAGACAAAGTCTGATTCTGTCGCACAGGCTGGAGTGTAGTGGCACCATCAAGGCTCACTGCAGCCTCGAATTCCTGGGCTCCAACTGTCCTCCCGCCTCTGCTTCCTCAGTAGCTGGGACTACAGTCGCACCACCATGCCTGGCTAATTTATTTAAAAAAATTTCTAAGAGATGGGATCTTGCTAAATTGCCGAGGCTGGTCTTGAACTCCTGGGCTCATGTGATCCTCCTGCTTCAGCCTCCCAAAGTGCTGGGATTATAGGCATGAGCCACCGTGCCTGGCTCATCACTACTTTAAAGAGGGTTTGAGCTGCTGGCACCTGCTTTACACTTCCTTACTCCCATAGCCTGATTTCTTCCACCTTAGGTGATGGGAGGTATCTAGGTCTGAGCAGGTGTATCAGGGCTGGCTTGGGTACTGGGGCACGCAGGCTCTTGGCCCAGACGTGGTGCAGGCATCAGCCTAACGTTGCCCTGTGGCTTGTCCCCCCAGTTCTCAGGTGGGAAGAAAAGACTGCTAGGTCTTTTTTGGAACAGCAATGACTCCACCCCTTCTCTGAGGCTCAGATCCTTATGGAGGAACCCCTGACCTGTGTGTGACCATTTTTTGGAGTGGGGCTTTGAGGCAGAGGCTAGAAAGGTAGGGAGTGTGGGGCTGTGGGCCATAGAGGGGTGGGGCATGACTTTCATATTGGATTTTCTTTTCTCTCCCATACCCACCTGCAGGCTGAGTGTATACCACTACAAAGGGTGAGTATGATCTTGGGCTGTATTAATAGAGGTGCAGGCTGGGCATGGTGGCTCATGCCTATAATCCTAGCACTCTGGGAGGCCGAGGCAGGAGGATCCCTTGAGCTCAGGAGTTCGAGACCAGCCTGAGCAAGAGTGAGACCCCATCTCTACTAAAATAGAAAGAAATTAGCTGGACAACTAAAAATATATATAGAAAAAAATTAGCCAGGCATGGTGGCACATGCCTGTAGTCCCAGCTACCTGGGAGGCTGAGGCAGGAGGATCACTTGAGCCCAGGAGTTTGAGGTTGCTGTGCTAGGCTGACACCACGGCACTCTAGCCCGGGCAACAGAGTGAGACTCTGTCTCAAAAAAAAAAAAAAATAGAGGTGCAGTGCCGAGGGTGGGAAGGGTAAAACAGGATGAGTACAGTGGGGGGCAGAAGGAGATAGGGTTACATGGGAAACCTCTGAGGCAACTACATCTATTCAGACATCAGAAAAGGAGCCTTGGAGAGTTTATTGCAGAAATACCCAACGCTGAAGGAGGATGGACTAGTAGTTTCTGTGGCCCAAAGGACAGAACAGAGTGGAACAGAGGCAGGCTTTGATTTCACATATGCAAAAGTCAGTTCTCATAACAACAACGACAAGAGACGGCCCACCAAGGCTGGTGGCCCATCAGTGATGTTACAGATGGCCTTGGGCATCCCTGTGACACTTCACTGTGAGCCCTGCCCTGCCCCCTGCTACTTCCTTTCAGTGGGGTGGCTTTGGGGTAGTGTTAGCCATATGGAGTCCTCTTTCTGTTCCCTGTCTCTGCTCCTGGGAGATCACCAGTGGAGGGAGCTGATGGGCTCCCCAGGGCATGTCAGAGCTGGAAAGGCCAGGCGCTGATTCCAGGTGTGGCCCTGAGGCCTCAGCGGTCCCCTGCTCCACCCTTCTAGGGGGGTGAGTCCCACACCCAAAGGACTCAGTCTTCTGCTCTGCTCCATCCTGCACTTGCTCACACTCATCTCTCCAAACACTGCACGTGGCAGGTCCCTGCTTGCTCCAAACCCTTTTCCACTCCCCTTTTGTCCATAGGCTTATCTCACACTCCTGTCTTGGCATTCAAGGTTCTTTGACTTGCTGCCCTCCCTGCTGCCCTCATTTCCCTCTCACCTCCCTGACCAGCCATCACTCCCTGGCTCCTGCTGCCCTCACCCCCACCCAGCCCTTTTCTGTAACGCTCTGCCTATCCAACCCCTACCACTCACATGCCCAATGCAAATCCTGCCTTTCCCAGACAGCCTGCCTGACCTCACAGTGCTCTTACTTGGCTCCTGGAACATCTAGGACCCCATTAGAGGGGTCTCTGCTGGGTCCTTCTTCTAATGACTGGTGGGTTTTCCTTATGTTATGTATCTCTCACCCCCTTGCAGCCAAGAGGGAGGCAGGCCCAACTCCTAGGTCTACCCCACAGGGCCTGGTACAGCCAGTGTTGCAGGTGCTATACAAATGATAACAAAATGAGATGTAGGCCAGGCATAGTGGCTCACTCTTACACTCCCAGCACTTTGGGAGGCTGAGCCAGAAAGATAACTTGAGCCCAGGTGTTTGAGACCAGCCTGGGCAACATAGCGACACCCTGACTCTACAAAAAAAAAAAAAGGGAGAGATGTTCACGAGCACCTGCCATTTCTTGGCTGAGGGTGGGTGTGCACTCTTGTTTTGTGATGCAGACAGCATCAGGACAGTTGTTTTGGTCTCCCTGCTGTCTGGGCCCCAGCATCTCCCAGCCACATCTGACTAACCTGTGGGACATGCACTGTGCTTTCCCTCTGAAGGACCACCCTTGCCCCACTTCTGAATGCCCCTGTTTGGGGGATGGAGACGGGGACATGTGATCCAGGCCTACCCAGTCAGTGTATTCTAGTTTTCTGACCACAGTGATTGGTGGGGATGAAGATGTGACCCAAGTTGGTCCCTTGAGCTTTGTTCCCAAGATTTTTGCTGGAACTATTGGGAAAGAGCATCTTTTTTTCCTCTTGGGTTGCCCTGGAGTAGGATGTAAGCTGGAGCTGCTAGTGGCCATCTGTCATCCAGGAGGGAGAAGAAAATGGATTCCAGAAATGGAGACACATCCCTGCTGTGAAACACCTGGATCTGGCCAGGCCTGAAGCAGTACACCTCCTGGGCTTTTCAGTCACATACCGCAATAAATTCAAGTTTTTGTTTAAGCCACTATGAGTTGGGTTCCTGTCATTTGCAATGAAAATAGTGCTAATGCAGGGTACCCAGGCCCCACAATTGTACTCCAAGAGTGCAAGTGAGAAGAAAGGGGGCCAAGCTATACAGAAACCTATTACCTTATCTGATGAGGTCATCAGAGAAACTCTTGCTGTGGACTGAAGTGTGTCCCCCAGATTCACAGGTTGAAGCCCTAACCCCCAATGTAACTGTATTTGGAGATAAAGTCTGTGAGGAGATAAGGTTCAGTGAGGTCATAGGGATGGGGCCCTAATCCAGTATCACTGGTGTCCTTATAAGAAGAGAGATAGACAGGTCCCAGGGATGCATGTGCACAAAGGAAGGGCCATGTGAGGACACAGCGAGAAAGTGGCTGTCTGCAAGCCGAGGAGAGAGGCTTCAGGAGAAACCAAATCTGCAGCACCTTGATCTTGGACTTCAGCCTCCAGAACCGTGAGCAATAAACTTCTGTTGTTAAAGCCACCCAGTCGTGCTATTCTGTTGTGGCCGCCTGAGCTGACTAATACAGCCCCCAGTTCAAAGATGAGGAAACATACTCTTGCCCACGCTCACAGGTCTGCCTGATGCCAAAGACAGGCTGGCTCTACAGCACCCACTGTCCTCTGCCAGCCGCTGCCCCCAGACTCAGGGCCTCCCATAGGAAATAATCAATCTCTTTATTTACAAGTGATTTACAGTTAGAAAACCCAGGCAGGGGGTGGGGCAGGGTGGGCTTGTGGGATGGCACTTGGGCTCTGGTGGGTTACTTGTCTGCACGGACGAAGGAGGCGAAGACGCTGTCCTTCTGGCTGAGCAGCGTGTCTGGCTTGTCGAACTCGAGGATGGCGCCGCGCTTGAGGACGATCACCAGGTCTGCACTCAGGATGGTGTGCACTCGATGCTGGGCGGCGGGAGGGGCAGGTCAGGGTGGTGGGAGGGGAAGGGGCCAGCAGCTGAGGGCATCCCTCCCGCAGCTTGAAGGAGGGGGAGGCATGGGGTCACAGTGTCCTGTCTCTGCGGTGACTGCCCTTCCTGGGGTGGCTGTGACTTCAAGCCCTGCATCCACTAATACTACCCTTCTTCCCTCTCCAAGTCCCACCTTTGCCCCACCTCCAGGCTTCAAGACTCAGAGACCCCCTCCCCACCTCCTACGGAGAAGTAACCCCAGCCTAGCTCACAGGGCCTTGGGACGGGGCAGACCTTGGAACCTGGAGAAAGAGAGGGGAGGTCTGAGGGAAGTGCAGGTGCTAATCCCCCCGCACCCCAATTCCTGCAACCCAGGCTCCCTGCAAGCCCTTCAGACTTCTTGCCCCATAGGGCATCCCTCCTGCAGCACCACGGGTCTTTCTTGATTACTAGAACCAGGTGAGCCCTCTCTCTGGGTGTCCCCTGCACCCCAGCAATGGGCCCCTTACCGCGATGGTGACCACGGTGCGGTCTGCGAAGGCCGTCATCACCACCTTCTGGAGGATGTTCTCCTGCCGGGTTGGGGCAGCAGCTGTTGACTCACCTGCCCAGTGGGTGAGTCTCGCCTGGTTTCCTCTGGATGTGGGGCCCAGTCCTAGCCCCACCCCCACCCTCTAGCTGGCCCTAGTCCCATGGGACTGACCAGGTTCCTGGAAGCTCAGCTCCCTGTCTCTGTGTGTTGTGAGTGTGCTGTGTGTGTGCTGTGTGGTGGGCGACGGAGTGAAGACTATGTGGGCGTGTGTGTGGCTTGTGTGTGTGCATGTGTGGGGTGTGTGTGTGTGTGTGTGTGTGTGAACATTCCCTAGGACCAAATGGAGTCAGGGTCCGCCCCCCCCCTTTACCTTTTCTGCCACACACAGCCCCGAGGCAACGTGAGCCTCAGGGCTACTTTGTGCAAACTGCTCCCTAAGACCCCACTGCAACCCTCTCCCAGACTGCCATCCCACGGATGTGCCCAGGACCGACCGTGGCCATGTCGATGGAAGCTGTGGCCTCGTCCATGATGAAGATGCTGGTCTTCCTCACGAAGGCCCGGGCCAGGCAGAACAGCTGCCTCTGGCCCTGGCTGAAATTCTCCCCGCCTTCCGTGATGATGGCATCTGAAAACGGCCCAGGAGACGGGCTGAGTTAATCCTGTGCTGCGAGTGGAACAGATGGGATGGCTCGGGGGGCTGCTGGGAAATGTGCGTATGGGGGCAAATGTGTGGGTGTGTGTCCGGGAGCACAGCGTGTGCAGGGCTCATGCACCCGACACAACGAAACAGAGGCCATCTGCGTGGACTGCAGTTAGAAGGGCGCCCCCTGGGGGTGTGTGCCGCTGCGGCCCTGGCCAGTTCCGGGAGGGGTGCGTGCACTCGGCGTGGGTGTGCTGCATGCGTGTGGGCCTTGGGGTGTGATTCAGGGAAGCCAAGGCTTGGCCAGCCCCCACTGCTCCAGGAGCTGCAGCAAACACACCAAGGCTCTGCCGCCCGCTGGCCTGGGGGCAGGGTCTTCCCAGTAGCCTCAATGAGTGAGCTGTGTTTGTGATTTCCGTCTGTCCTCTCCTCCCCCTGGGCAGAAGTGGGTAGGTGGGCTGAAGGGGCAGGGCAGGGCTGCAGATACCCCTGTGGTACCCGGCATTTGCAATCTCTGTCTCACAGTGACTCCTACTGTCCCATCAGGAGGGACCAGACCCTGAACTGACCAGTTGTGTGACCTGGGGCAAGTCACTGCACCCCTCTGGGCCACTGTATGGTGAGAGGTAGACTAAGTGCTCTCTGGGGTCCTGCCAGACCCCAGACTCCAAACGCAGAGCAAACCTAAAGTGTGGGTGTGAGGCTTCCCTCCCTGCCGTTAAGCGCCCAACGCCTGCTCGGCCAGGAGCAGTTACCGAGGCCTCCCGGCAGCGCCTTCACCACCAGCTTCAGCTGGGCTATCTCCAGGGCCTCCCACAGCGTGCTGTCCGAGCACTTCTTCTCTGGGTCCAGGTTAAATCTGGGGGTGCACAGAAAGCCCCAGTAGGGAGGGAGCGGGGTGCTACTTCCACCCCCCGGGGTCGCTGGGAGGCTGAGGCAGGCGAAGGGACAGTGAGTGACCACCGACTGCCTCGGGGGCCTCAGGGACCTGGCTGCGGGGAGAGCACTGAGGTGGTGGCAGTGGGTGGAGGACAGCATCTCAGACCCGTAGGTGGGGATCCCCTACCAGTGCCTGCCTGGTGGGAAGGAGAAGGGGATGAGGGGGCACTCCCATGTGTCCTGGTTCCTCCCCACCGCCCCTGGAGCTGGGGCAGCCCTGGCGGGGTGGTGGGGCTCACCGGATGGTGCCGCTGAAGAGGACGGGGTCCTGCAGGATGATGGAGAGGCGCGAGCGCAGGGTGTGCAGGGGCAGTTTGGCGATGTCAATGCCATCGATGATGATGCGCCCTGCATGGAGATGATGTCACAGGTGGGGCGGCCCTAGGAGTCAGGGTGGTGCTGGGGACAGACCCAGCCAGGGTCATAGGTCCCAGTCAGGATACAGGGCAGGGCAGTGACTGGGGGCCTCCCATGACGTGTAATCACACAGGGGGACTGTGGGCTGTGGGGACACGTGGGGTGCCCCCATACAGCTCACCTTCGAACATGTCCACCATGCGGAAGAATGCGAGCGAGAAGGAGGACTTCCCACTGCCTGTGCGGCCGCAGATCCCGATCTGGAAAGAGCAGCAGGCACGCCGCTGGGGCTCCGGCTGCTGGGAGTGGCCCCTAGCGCTAGCTCTGGGGCGTGCACGGGTGTGGGAGGTCACAGTGTCTCTTCCTGGTCTGGTTTCCTGACCAGCTTCTCCCTCTCTTTTTTTTTTTTTTTTTGAGACAGAGTCTTGCTCTGTTGCCCGGGGTAGAGTGCCATGGCGTCAGCCTAGCTCACAGCAACCTCAAACTCCCGGGCTCAAGCGATCCTCCTGCCTCAGCCTCCCGAGTAGCTGGGACTACAAGTGCCTACCACCACACCCAGATAATTTTTTCTATTTTTAGTTGCCTGGCTAATTTTTTTTTTTTTTTTTTCTATTTTTTTCGTAGAGACAGGGTCTCGGTCTTGCTCAGGCTGGTCTTAAACTCCTGACCTCAAGCAATCCTCCTGCCTCGGCCTCCCCGAGTGCTGCTAGGATTACAGGCGTGAGCCACCGCCCCCGGCCCAATCAGCTTCTCTTTGGCCACACAGGTTTGGGCTTATTTCCTGTGGTGGGTCCGCAGGGGGCTCACAAGGGGACTGGAAGGCAAGCGCAGGGCGTAGATGTCCATTTGCTGGGGCCTTGGTGTGGCTCTGGGTGTGTTGGGTACTTGGCTGCAGGGGAGTTGGGGACACTGGTGTGTCTCTATGTGCACGAGTGTGGCAGGAGGACAAGGGGGCAGCCAAGTGTGGTGTGCAGGGGTCTGTCTGTGTGCCCTGCCTTAAACTGGAGCTATCTCTGACCCCATTGCCCTTGGGTACCAATAGAAATTACAATAAAGGACCACTACGGAGACAGAGACAGTGACATCAAAAGACAAGAGAGGCAGGGACAGATGGTAGGAGACAGAGGCAGGGACAGAGGTACATCCCAAGGTCAGAGGTAGTGAGATGGACAATGACAGAGTGAGAGAGACAGACCAAGAGACAGAAGGGGAGTGAGGGGGACATGAGGAGAGGTGGCCCAGAGCACCAGGCAGGGGCTCTCTCCCCGAGAACAAGGATGGCCTCACCCTGCATCCCAGGCCCCTGCCCTGGAGCTTGGGGCAGTGTCCTGGGGAAGGGCCCTGGCCATCTGTGGGGAGAGGGCTCTGACAAAGGTCCACTAAGCTGGGGAAGTCTGGGGTGTCCGTCTCCTTGGGGGATGAGTGAGGAGACAGGGCCTGAGGCAGCAGGAGGAGAAGGGGAGCGGGGAGAGGAAAGGTGGGCTGAACCCTGATGGGCCCAGGGCTGGAGATGAGGGTCTGAATGGGTGAGGCCTGGAAGGGCCCTGGTGGGCCCCAGGGTGACTCTGTGCAGCTGTCTGGTCCCCGCCCTCCCGGCCCTGCTCAGCCCCATCCTGCAGAGTGGGGGCAGGGCACGGGCTGGCCTGACCTTCTGTCCCGGGGAGATGAGGGCGTTGACGTGCTTGAGCACCGGTTTCAGGGAGCTGTCGTAGCGCACGCTCAGGTTCTGGATCTGGATCTTCCCTCGGTCGGGCCAGTTCTTCGGGATCAGTGATGGTGCTGGGGGCCGGGCTGGGGCTCAGCCACCAGGTGTGGGCCACAGCTAGCATCCAGGGATGCCACCCCATCCCCAGGCTCCCTCGTGGTCCCCGACCCAAACACACTCCTCCTCTGGGCCCTTCCCCCTGGAGCCCTCTCCCTGCGCCCCTCACCCAGGAGCCCCTCGTAGCTCTCCGCCTCGGTTTTCAGGAGCCCGTGGATACGCTTCACGGCCCCCAGCTGCAGCTCCATGTCCGCCAGGTTCCGCACCAGCCAGTTGAGGTAGTTGGAGACCTGCGGGGAGCAAGCCAGACACAGACACTCAGTGACCACCTGGTCCTGTCCTTGGCCTCGTGGCTCTTCCTAAAGCTGGAGAGGGGGGTGGGCCCCAGATGCCTGTTTTTTTTTTTAAAGACAGGGTCTTGCTCTGTCACCTGGCTAGAGTGCAGTGGTGTCATCACAGCTCACTGTAACCTCAAACTCTTGGGCTCAAGCAATCCTCCTGCCTCAGCCTCCTGAGTAGCTGGGACTACAGGCATGTGCCACCATGCCTGGCTAATTTTTTTTAGAGATGGGGTCTTGCTATGTTGCCCAGGCTGGACTTGAACTCCTGGGCTCAAGCTATCCTCCCAACTTGGCCTCCCAAAATGCTGGGATTACAGGTGTGAGACACCGTGCCTGGCCCTCAGATGCCTTTTGCTGCCCATCAGTGGCCTGCTCAGAGTGGCCCTCCCAAGAGCCTTGGGGAGTGTCACAAGGAATGTGGCTCATCATCCACTGCCTGTCTGGAGCCTGGGCCCTGGGCCCGGCCTGTCAGCCTTCCTGCCCACAAGGTCCTTCTGACATAAAACTCAAATGAGCTTGGGGTAAGGCCTGGGGGTATCCCACGTCTCAGCTGGGGAAGGTGCCCCGGGATTCCCCACGTGCTGGTGTCCGACCCTTCCCCGGGCCTAGCCCACTGCCACTCACCATGAGGGCGTAGGTGAGGCCCAGGCCCACCAGGCCGGCAGAGAGCTCCCTGTGCAGGGAGTTGGAGATGGAGGTCACGGCTGCGATGAGCACCACACACGCTCCGATGTACTCCTGCGGAGGGAGAGGAGCTAGCCTGGGCGCTTGGGGTTGAGCCTCAGGCGCCCCCGGCCCACCTCGCTCCCTTTTGGTGAAGGGAGCAGCTCAGCCAAGCCTCCACCCCAGCCCCGCAACTCACGCACACATCACCAGACACACATGAAGCCTGTGGGGGTTCCAGGAGCCACCATGTGCCCACCATGTGCTCCCCCATGCCCCAGCCACCTGCACACACCTGCACACGCGTGCCACACCAGCTGCCCCCCCATACAGCACGTGTGTGTCACATGACCCACTGCAGACACACACTTACCACAGTTACAGATACAACTGTGTTAGCTACGGGTGCACACTTCAGACACACAAGCCCCCAGGCAGATGTGGGGAACAGGGGTGTAGGCTGGATGTGGGGGACCACCAGGGCCGGGGAAGCAGGAGCTCAGTGTCCACGCAATCTGGTATCCCAGCCTCTCTGCCCCCGTCCGTGTGTGCCCTCGCTCTGGCCCCACACTCCTATCAGCACCCCCCTTGCAGGGTCCCAAGCTAGGGGTGATGGCACGTGCCATTCGGACTTCCAGCCATCTGTTGGCAGCCGTGAGGAAGAGGGAGGCAATGTTGTTGGAGTCCGTGTATTCGAGCAGCTTCTGCTGGAACCGGGCCTCGTACCTGGAGGGAGGATGAGGAGGTTCTGGGGGAATAGAGTCGGTCCGTGGAGCTCCTGTGGCTCTCACTACCTACAGAGGGGCCGCCTGGGGCTCCCAGCCCCCAGACATGCCACCTCTGCCACCTTACTCATGCTAGCCCTCCCTGCTCCTTTCTGCTTATTCCTGTCCAGAGCCCCACCTCCTTCAAACTCTTGTTTTCACCCCAAAACCCGCTCTCTCTAGGTCTTTCCCATTACAATAAAGGACACCTCCCTCTACCCAGCTTCTCAGGCCTGAAACCCAGGAATCATATGGATTCCCATCCAGTCCCTCAGCAATCTCCTCCGTCTACTTCTCAAATCGTCCTTCCATCCGGAGCTCCCTGCTTCCTGCCCTCCCCCTCCCGCTCACCCGCGCTTCTGCATCAGTTCCCTGATAGTTGTCCCTGCCGTCTCCCTGCAGCCCACTGTCCGCACAGCAGCCAGCAGAATCTTTCTTTCTTTTTTTTTAAATTTAATTTAATTTTTATTTATTTTTTTATTTTAGAATATTATGGGTGCACAAAGGCTTTTGTTACACATATTGCCTTTGCACCACCCAAGTCAGAGCTACAAGCGTGCCCAATCCGAGACATCACAGAATCTTTCTAAACCACACATTGAGTCCCATCTCTCCCCTGCTTAGTATACCAATGACCTCCCCTTGCTTTTAGCATAAAGAACCACCTCCTCTTCCAACCACCCCCTGCCACAAACTCCCTTGCACACTATGCTGCAGCCACCCCAGCCTTTTGAAAGTTTTGTGACAATGCCACAGTCTTCCTCACCCCAGGGCCTTTGCACATGCTGTTCCCTCTGCCTGGAATGCTTTCTCCCTTGCTCGTTACAAGACTGGCTCCTTCTCAACCTTTGGGACTTCCCTTAAATGGTACCTCCTTAGAGAGGCTTTTCCTGCCACTATCTCACCTGAAGTAGGTTTCCCCTTTTATCCTCTGTCTCTGCAGCCTGTGTGCTCCATGGTGTCTGCTCCGACATTCATTTCTTTTGCTGTTTATGGTCCCTCTCCCTCCCTAAATTCCATGAGGATGGGGCCATGTTCACCAATGCAGCCTGGAATCTGTCACTATCAATGAATGTTTGTTGAATGAGTAAGTGAGCCTTCCCTGACTGTCTAAAGTAGATGGGATCTCTTCGTACAAAGAACTCTGGATGTTTCTTTCCCACCCTCAGGTCCTCATCATGTTCTCCCTGTGTTATGAAGCATGGACCTGCCTCCTCTCTCTGACCAGCCTGGGCTCCCGGCACCCTTCTCCTTGGCCACCTCCCTCAGACCTTGATGGCACGGGCCCAGCCCAGAGGAGTACAGGAACACTTGTCTGATGATGAATGAAGAAATGAAAGAAAAGCTGTCTCATCACTGCTGATTTGATAAAGTCCAAACTCAGGGGACTCAGAGGGACCCAAGTTGGGCTTTATTGGGCACTTGCTGTTCACTCCGGGAAGGTGTTTATTCAGCTTTGATTATTTCTGGATAGAGGGCATGTGTCTGAGGAGAGCAAGGTGAGTCTCTGAGGTGGGAGAGAGTGTGCGATTGCATAGCCAAGGGGTGGAGGTGTAGGGTGGGTGACGTGTCTGAGGCCAGCGTGAAACTGTCCGTCTGAAGGGTCTGAGTAAGTGCGTGTTGACAGGAGTGTATGTGCACAGGCGTGTGCGTGGTGATAGGAGTGTGAGGCACTCGTCGTATGTGGGTCTCAGGGCCGTGTGTGAGTGACAGGAGAGTCTGAGGGGTGGGCATGTGTCAGATGGGGCTTCTCCATGGGTGTGTGACAGCGGCCTGGGGACTGGGGAAGAGCTTCAGCTGTGGGGCCGCGCAAACCCAGGTTGGAGTCCGAACATCATGACTTCCTGCATTTGTATCAGAATGGAGACTCAGTTTTCTCATCAGTAAAATGGGGACAGTAATAGTAACAGTTCCTACGTGGACTGCAACAACCTCTGTGCCCAATACTGAGCCCCGTGCCGGGCACTCTTCAGACTCTTTTGGGAAAAAAGAGGGCCTTTTGGGAAAGTCTAAAAGGCCAGACAAGTCTGGGTTCCAAGGGCAGCAGCAGTTCTCGCAGTCTGTGTTACCGCAATGGGTGACCCAGCCTCTCTGGGTCTCATTTCTGCACCTGTAAAACGTGGCTATGCGTGCCTATGTCATGAGACGCTTGTGAGGATTAACTACAATAAGGCACACACAGCACTTAGCACGGCGCCTGGCGTGCGGTAAGTGCGCAATCAGTGACCGCTAATCAGCTCTCAACAGGGCAGGCCGCTGGGCTAAAGCCAATGACTCAAACACATATAGAGATGATTAAAAAATCTTTCATTCACATTTAAAAATCACTCACTGTGTCAGTGCGGGGTGTGGAAGGCCTCGCTGGCAGCAGTTCCTCTGGCTGACCACAGGCCGGGCCTGAGCCACAGGCCTGCTCTGAGGCCGGTTATAGGAAGCCACCCGAGGGTCTGACCCATTCTAGGAAAGTCACAAACTCTCCACCCCAGGCCCAGCCCCAGGTCCTCAGGGACACCAATTAAAAGAGGGACATCACCAAAACTGATAGCAAAGGCCAGGCCCAGGGGTGTTGAGGGACCTGGAAGATGAAGGGACAGGGGAAGGTCAGGCTTGAGAGGAGGAGTCTGGGAGGAGACTCTGGAGTCATCCGCCAGGCTCCAAGCAGCTTCTGTGTGGACGCCAGCGCAGGCTTGGGCAGGGGCTGGGAAGAGCTCTGCTCTGCTTTGATCTGCTCAGACAAGACCCCTGAGAGGCGGCCTCCCATGGCCCCTGGGGCCCCAGGGAGTAAAGAGAGGCTGCAGTGCTGCGCCAGGGCCTGGCCCCTCTCCCAGGGCTGAAGCTGGACATGAGAGGCAGGAGATGCAACTCCCTCTGGACCCTCCACTGGCCTTTGAGCCCTAGGCTTCCTCCTGGACACGGGGCTTGGTGTCTCATGGTTACTGTCACACCCCGAGCAGCTGTGCCATCCTAAAAATAGCCTATCATCATCATGCTCTGGGTGAGGCTTAGAGACAAGAGCCCAACTATCTGGGGCAGGGGTCTCTGGCCTATCTGTCTGGCGGAGAGATGCTGGAGACTTGGGGACGGGGGAGCAACAGCAGCCTCCGATGCTCTCATTTGCTTTTGTTTTATTTTATTTTATTTATTTATTTATTTATTTTGAGATGGAATTTCACTCTGTCACCTGGGCTAGAGTGCCGTGGCATCAGTCTAGCTCACAGCAACCTCAAACTCCTGGGCTCAAGCCTCCCGAGTAGCTAGGATTACAGGCGCAAGCCACCATGCCCAGCTAATTTTTCTATTTTTAGTAGAGATGGGGGGTGTCGCTCTTGCTCAGGATGGTCTTGAACTCCTGGCCT
Source organism: Eulemur rufifrons (assembly GCF_041146395.1). NCBI lineage: Eukaryota > Metazoa > Chordata > Mammalia > Primates > Lemuridae > Eulemur > Eulemur rufifrons. Next base: position 67,022,004 of record NC_090988.1, read on the forward strand.
CAAGGATCCTCCTGCTTCGGCCTCCCAGAGTGCTAGGATTACAGGCGTGAGCCACCGCGCCCAGCCTCATGCTCCCATTCAGCCCAACATCACAAGTCAGGGTTGCGAGAGGATGGCAGGGGCATGTGTGAGATGGGGGCTTCTCCGTGGGTGTGCGACCGGCAGGAATTTTCAGGGAATTCCTCCAGCCTGGTGAACTCTCACCCATTCTTTGAGTCTTAGCTCCGATGACACCTTCTCCATGAAACCTTCCATGACTGTCTCCCTTCTATGCTCCCACAGCCCTCGTGCCCTCTTCGTTCAGAGCACCCGGCACATAGGATTTCCCGGGTCTGCTCAAAGTCTGGGCTGTAAATGCCTCTAGGGCAGTGGCTCGTCTGACTCCTATCTGTTGTGTCTGGCAGGGGGCTTAGCACATGGCAGATGCTCAGTAAATGTTTGTTGAATAAACAAGTAGGGTCAAGTCTGGGCTTTGTGGGACCTTACAAAGATTATATAATCTCTGTGTGCCTCAGTTTCCTTATCTGTGCAATGGGAATGATCATGCTCAGCACCCAGGGCTGCAGAGCAGAATGAATGGGGTTGGCACGAACAGTACTCAGCACCGTGTTGGGCACACAGGACATCCTCTAAAAAAGAAGGCCTCAGGGCCAGTCCACATGATCTAAGGCCCTTTCTAGCATTGATACGGGAAGACTTGTCCCAGCCTTGGTGCTTTCCATACTCTGCCTTAGTTCGCAGAGGCCCTGGGCTTGTCTGCGGGGCAGCAATTTTCCTCTCTGGAACACACAGCTGGAGCCCATCTGGCCTGTCCCCGCTGGTGGACATCCCCTGGGTCTTGGGGCTTGAGCGGGGCGTTGAGAGCCATGTGTCCTAAGTGGATCCCTGAGACTCGAACCTCATGACCTATGACCCTGGCCCTGCTCTACTCCACTTGTCCCTGGGGGGGAATCTGGACTCGTACCTGAAGGCCCGGATGGTGGTGAGGCCTTCCACGGTTTCAGCAAAGTGCGAGAGCAGCGGGAGCTGGGTGGTGTCGTCCAGCTGCTGCAGGTCCCTGTGCCGGGGAACAGAGCAGAAACGGTTAAAAGGTCAGGCTTGGGGCTCAGCCTGGCCTGAATCCCAGTCCGTCCTACCACTGTGTGAGCATGGCTTCACCTCTCCAGGCCTCAGTTTCTCACCTGTGAAGAGAGACGCAACAGTACCACCCCTCAAGCTGCGGTGAGCACTGAATGAGATCGTTTGTGTAACATGCTTAGACACTGCCTGCAACGCACAGTTACTGTTGTCCTGGGCATCGTCCACCTCACGTCTGTGACCCTCCCTGGGCTTCTGCCACACAGCCTCGTGCTGGGGTAAGGCTGGGCAGGCAGCCTTACTTCCATTTTTACAGGTGAACAGCCTGAACCTTGGGGCAGCTGGCCAAAGGAACGGACAGACCAAACTCGAAGCTTCCAATCCCCCCTTTCCTGATAACCACAATAGGTTTCATCACATCACAGGCCAGGATCTAATTCGCTCCTTGAGGGGGTAAGGCCAGAGGTTTCCATGGCAACAGAATTGCCTCTCGAGCCCCACAGCTGCACCTTGACAAGCACGTCAGTGCCAGGAGGCCAGTTTGGGATGCAGGAAGTAGCTTTCCTGGACAGACCGTCTCCAGGGCCAGAGGGTGCCAGAGGAGCAGGGTGGTTTCTCTGGCAGAAGAAATGAACTTTGTAGAACAGCTTGTACTGTGTTTAAAAAGCCACTGTAATATTGTGAATATCAACACGCTATGTTCCTCCTGTGGGTGCTGGGTGATTCTGGATCATTCAAGCAAAAAGCCGTTTATACAAACGTTGATCCTTTTGGGCAGGTAATTGTGGCCAAAATGCATCTAAATGTAATTATTGTTATTGCTAATCAGTATTTTGACTCTCGTTTCTAACCAACCAGCTATGTGCACTCAGGAAAGGTACTTTTGTGACCACAACCTGCAGTCAGAAATACATTTTATGTTGCAAATCATTACATACACAACTACGTGATCGAAACAAAGGTTTCATGAAGCAAAGCTGCTGTTACCATATGAATGCAGTCAGATATTTTCCGTTCTATTTCATTTTTTTAAAGTGCTGGTTTGGATCCATGATACTGAATTCAAGACCCGCTAATGGGCTGTAAGTGGCAGTTTGAGAAACTCTGGCCTAGAGGTTCTTTAAATGTTTCCCTGTAATTCTTTGAATCTATGAGTTTAACAGAATCACTCCCAGAAAGACTTCCTAGAGAGCACTCTTAGGAAATTCCTAGAAGGAAAGAGCTGTGCGTGACTGCAAGGCTCACGAGGGCAAATGTGATCAGTGAGAACGGCTGAGGGAGGCCCCTCCAGCACGGCTTCTGCCACGCCCTGCGCCCGAGTGCGCTGGGAGGTGAGACTGACGTTACAACGCTCAGGTCAGGCGCCCTCTGATTTCACACATCGGCAGTCGGCCTGGCTGCCGGAATCATGCAACACTCCTGGGAAGCATTTTGGCAAAATGAGTGAAGGGCAGAAATGAGTGCGCGCACGCTGGCCCGGCAGTCCCATTGCTGACCACATCTCCCAAGGAAATAATTCAGAAATCAACTGCAGTGTGTGTGTGTGCGGACAGATGGTTGTATTAGGGTAGAGGAGTAGGATGTGGATATTTCTATTATAGTTTTTATTTTTCTTTTTTGGGGGGACATGACCCTACCACTTTTACGATAATAATTCCAGTAAGTGTACCAAGCTGCCCACTGCAAAGCACCTCCCACCCCTCACTCACCCCCCGACCATCACCTGGATGCCACCCGGAAGTACTTCTGGGTGAAGTAGCACACGACAGCCAGGGGCAAGAGGGCCACGAGGAAGACAGGTGTGACATAGGAGATGACGGCCACGGCCGAGACACAGAGCATGGTGGAGCGGCTCAGGCACTCCAGCGTGGATGGGATGTGCTGTGGGGGAGGGCGAGAGAGCAAGGTGCGTTCAGGTGTTTGACTACGTTCAGTGTTACCTGCGCCCTGGGCTCTCTCCCTTTATTGCAGGCGCACATCTTATCTCTCCCGCTGCACAGCAAGCTCCCTGAGGGCTGCAAGCAGGACTGTGCTTCCTCACTCTCCAGTACAATGGTAAAGAAACCACACAAGTTGGGTCAAAATGAATATCCTCCGCACAATCAGCCACCTTGGTTCAGAACACACTGGAACCTTGCTAGAGTGAGCCAGTGGGTCTGGGGCAGAAGCCAAAGGGGTCTGGTTTCCCTTGGCCTTATTACGAAGGTCGCACCCAGGAGGCCTCAGGCCCTGCAGTGGCATTAACATCAGATGGGGCGCTGGTTCCTCCCACAGGGCTTGGATCACCTGATCTGGGGAACTCAGCGTGGGACAGGAAAAGCTCCCAGGGGCCTGGCCTCTCTCGGGACTAGGGGAAATGTGACACAGTCCTCTATACCTGGTCGATGGTGTTACAGTCGGATGAAAATCTGTTTAGGATGCTCCCAAGGGGCGTGGTCTCGAAAAACCTAAGGGGCGACCAGAAGAACAGTTACTCATTTGTCTATTGATTTACATCCTACTTATTGAATGGGGTAGTTATTTATTTGTCTCTGGAGTCCTTCGTGGGTCTGGCTCCCCGGGAACGGTTGCCTTAGTGTATCTGTAGACATCTGGCCTGTGTCCTGAGAATCTCCAAAGCCGCCCAAAGGGGTGCTGGCCCCTCGTTAGCCTCTCTGACTCTCAAGCCCATTTGTGACCACTGCCACCTATCTCAGCTGCTTGCTGGGCCTGACTCAACAGCTGTCCTCCTGGGACACAGAGTCCTCTGTGGAGGGACAATATGCCAAGGGGAACGGGGCCCTGGGGACAGCCTGTTGGCTGGCTGGCCCTGAGAGGCCACTCTGGCCATCAGCACTCTGGCTGTGACCCAGAGTCAGTCTAACCCCAACCAGAGACTCTCAAAACCACAAATTTGGGGCAAATAGAGGATAAGTAACCTTGAAGGCCATATCTGTGGGCCACAGAGAGCTCACGAGGCTGGAGAGTAAACAGTGTAGTCAGATGGTCGGGTCTGGCTTCGGTAAGGGGCCAGATAGCCTGTTTGCCTACTGTGTGTGAGTGTATTTTTTTTTTTATTTTTAAAATTTTTAATTTTTTTTCATAGCCCAAGTCACAGAAGCCTATTGTGTTTTTAAACCAAGTTGACCAACCATTGGGCAGTGATGATTTTAAACCTCTTTCACACCAAGAGGACTTTGAGATTTTTATCCATCCCATTACAGGAAATTGGAACTGCAGTGTCAGCACCTGCAGGCTGGCGCAGAGAGAGAAGCCAGGGCGAGAGAGGAGGGCGGGGAGCTGCCCTTGTGGGTGGGGAGGGCAGATGGCACCCACCTAGGGAGGGGAAACTAACCTTTACCCAGACCTGCAGATGCTCGTGTTGAAGGGCTGTTGTGACAATTAGATAAGCTGCCCATGTAAATGCCTAGCTCAGTGACTGGCGGAGTAAATGCCAGTTTCTTCCTGCTTCTCGCTCGAGGAAGACGCTTTTACACACACTGTCTCCTTGGGTCACGCCCACGAGTCTGTGACAGAGGTCGTATATCCCCATTTTGTAGATGGGAGAACTGAGGCTCAGAGAACAGTGACTTGCCCGCAGCCCCAGTATGGCCAGAGGGGAGGGGTACCTCATGGGAGCCAGGATGATCTGGTTCAGCAGGCTGTGGTGCAACGCCTTAGCCACCTTCAGCCCCGTCCACTCCACGGTGACAGACGTGACAAGGCACAGCACAATGCCCAGGCTGCAGAGCACCGTGAACACCATGGCATAGACAGTCTGGTCGAGCGTGCACTCCTGGGTGGGTGGAGAATGGGGTGGGGTCCTGGGGTGTCCAAGGGCTCAGCCCCCCACCTCACCCACCCCCAGCCGCTGCAGCGGGGCTGCCGCCACACCTGGCTGAGGGAGCAGTTCCTGGCTGCGGGGCTCAGCATCAGGGCACTGTCGGTCCACTTGGCCAGCCAGTAGTCGATGGCCACCAAGACCATGTGCTTGAGCAGCTGGGAGAGGACGAGCAGGGACAGGAGCAGGATGCCAGCAGAGGACAAGTACTTGGCACAGGCTCGCCACGGGATCTTGGCACGCTGGTGCAGCACCGACGACAGGTTGTCATCGTCCTCGCTCTCAGCTGCCTCCTCTGTGGGCCGCAAGAACCCACCCTGTGGCTTCACATTTCACATTCCTCTACGGGTGAACCAGGGGCACTTCATCCCCACTTACAGATGGGGAAACTGAGGCACACAGAGGGGAAGGGATTTAATCGCAGGTGGACTTTCTCACTACACCCGGGACCCCAAACCTTAGTCTCCCCATGGCTGATCAGACCTCGGGCCATAATTTCACTCCCAATCACATTGTCTGTACCTTCCTCCTCTTCCTCATCTTGCAGAAGGCCATCTCTTGAGGACATGGCACGGGGCAGGCCCTGGGGTGGCTCTGGGGCGGCCTTTCTCTCCATGACAGTCTCCTGAAAGACAGATGGGGCCTGACCATTGTTCCCAGGGTGTGTGGGGGGAAACGGGAGGTTAGGGGGCAATGACCCTGGTGACGACCAGTGTCAGGTTTCCAGGTTGTCCCTGCCTAAAGGAGAGTCAGAGACACACACGTTCGTCCTGCCAGGATTTACTCTTTCCCCTTCATAAGCTACTAGCACCCCAATATCCCTGTGGGCAGCTACCCCTCCCCTATTCTTAGTCTCAGGGATTCAGGTGGGGCTGGCTGCGGGGGAGGGCACCTGGCCCAGGACTGGCCAATCCTCACATTCTGCATCCCTGGCCACAGTGGTCTGTTCAGGGTGGGCACATGACCGAATGCGACCAATGAGAGTCAGCCCTGGGACTCTGGCCAAACCACTGTGGAAGAGGCATTCGCTTTCTGGCAGAATTGTTGAGCCGGGAGACGTAAACTGACACTGCTGGTGGCCCTCACTGCTGCCATGAGAATGAAGCCAATTTGAGGGAGCAGAGCCAGGGGATGAGGAGAAACACATTCCTAAGACATTGTTTGACCACCTGGATCCAGCTACACTTAACGCTGTGACACACCTTGACGTTTTGGTTTCATGAACCAACATCTTTAACTCGCCCTCTTTTCTTTGCTAAGCCAGTTTGAGTAGATTTTCTGAAAGTTTGCAACTAAGTGGTATCTGACTACTTCAGCTTAAGGGGAAGTCGCCCACCTGATTCTGCCCCGGGTACCTGGCACAGGTACCAGCTCTCCTCCAGTAGTAGCAAGTTCATGCCTCGCTCCCACACCTGCCCTCTGGGGGGCCTCCTGGGGCAGTGAGCACAGGAAGGCCTCTATGAGTTCAGGCTCTAGCGCACCGTCCCATCCGGGGGTCTGCCTGGCCCCCAGGATATACCCACCTTCTCCAGCTCTTGGTCCTGCCGGTTCATGAGGGTCTTCCAGTGCTCAAAGAGCTGGCACTCAGACCTCTGGAAGTCCTTGAGTGTCCCCTCCCTCTGGATGGTGCCATCCTTCATAGCAATGATCTGGAAGGGTAGAAACAAACCCAGTGTGCGGGCTGGCTGGGGAGGCCAAGTGGTGGTCACACCCTCCTGACCGTGGAGTCCGAGATGGCGGTGCACACATCCCTTCCCCCACTGCGGTGGGCCAGTAGTGACAACCTGCCACCCCCCCACCCCCCGCCACAACATACATCCAGGACTTAGAGTTCGGTACATCTAGGGGGAGCAACTCTCAGTGGTTGGGTTTGCACAGCAAATCCTGGTCAAACTGGCTGGTCACCCGCAAGGACTCCATCAGCGGCAGCTGTTTTTATACACTTAACGGGCTAATTACACACACCCATAGCTCCTCCTGACGGCAGGTCTGGGCGGCCCCATCAGTGCTTAGCAAAGCCTTGTTGGTCTGTATGGCCACAATTCTTTGAAATCAATAAAACTTTTCATTTGAAATACTCGACGACACCATCACATAGACCTGCCGTTAATTCAGACACCCACCCCTGCTGCCGTCATCCCCACCCACCCCATGCTGGGGTTTGGGGAAGATGCCCAGGAGTCCTGCTCACTGACCCCTCGAGGGACCTGGCACCTCTGTATCTGCCATCTTTGGACTCAGGATTGTTCTGAACTGCCTTGCCGGCCAGGGTCACCACAGAAACTCAGAAACAAACCTTCTGCACTTGGTTTCATAGCTTTTTTTTTTTTTAATCTGGATTTTTTTTGTCTTTGTCATAGCAGAAGAGGATCTCATTACACATGGAAAGAAGACTTATTTGAGGAGAAATTAGAAGAGTCATTTGGCACAGGCTTGAAGCTCAGAGAGGGCTTCAAATTTTGGCTGCTGTTCAGGGGAAAAATTATACAGGAATAAGCAGGGCCTGGATTTCAAAAGTCACACGGTCTTAAAATTAAGTGCTTGCCAATTAATTGAAAAGTAACTGGTTTTTTAATTTACTGAAGAGTATGTGAATTTATTTAATGGGGTTTCACAGCATTGCGTTCTAGTGACAATATTGAAGTTTCTAGTACTACTGCTATTGTTCGTTTCCATAGTTCTTATATGATCCCAACTTGAATCCACCCAGCCCAGGAAGGTCAGAAGGTGGGAAGATGGTTCTTCCATCCAAATGGGCACTCCCCAAGGCCAAGGGGTCGGTCATCAAACTGGGCAGGAATCAGAAGTTTCTTCCTGAGGTTTCCTGGTGCCAGACTTGAGTGCACCAAAGGGGTCCCAGCCAGGATGGGGAATGTCTGTGGGTCTAGGTGATACCAAATTCCTGGCCTGTACAGGGTCTCCCTCAGCTCACCCTGCATGAGGCCATCCCATGCTGGTCTCTTACACTTTGTGGCCCTCAGCAATTGCTACTGAGATACCCAATTGAGTCCTTCAAAGATGCCTGACTGCTTCCCCACCTCAGCCCTCCCCCCTTGTGGCCTGACCCCTTGTGGCCCCTCACCCAGTCTGCATGGGGCAGGTACTGTAGCTTGTGGGTCACTAGGACCACTGTCCTCTTGTCATCCCGGAGCAGCTCAAGGATCCCGGCTTGCATCAAGTGGTCACTGAGATGGATGTCCAGAGCTGAGAAGGGGTCATCCTGGGTAGAAGGGAGAAGGTAGGGGCAGGTGTGGGGGAGAGGTCATACCAACTCTGGTCTAGGGAGTGAAACTAGTTAGCTGTGTGGCCTTGGACAACTCACCCAACTTCTCTGGGCCTCAGTCACAGAGAAAATGGGATTCTTATCTGTTATCGCTCTCAAATAGATGGAATGACTTCACTTCCTGACTCCTGGACCTTCAATGGCTTCCCATTGTCTCCAGAGCCCAAACTCCTTAGCATGGTATTCCAGGCCCCTTACAACCTGCTCAGTCTTCCTTTCTAGACTCCCTTCTGGTCTGTGCTTCCCAAACTCCCTACTTCCCAGGTTCCCGAGGAGCTTGCCATTCCAGGCCCAAGCTGTTCCCTCTGCCCGGATGTTCTGCCTTTTGTCTATCCAGCGAACTCCTATTCATCCTTCACTTGCCCAAGCACTAGTTTTTCCTGTGTCCTGTCCTGACGCTCACACCTACTCTTCCTTCCTCTCTGTTCCAGCGACACCTTGCACAAAGCCAGTTCTGATAGTGATTATGTTTGTCCACACCTAACCGTGAGGCCCTAAGAACTGAGACTCCTTGTGCCTATGCCTGGTATAGACTAGAAGCTTAATAAAGGTTTGTTAGAATAAAATCCCATCTTATTTTCCCTAACATGTTTAAATCTCATGTGGGATCATTAATGAGCTCGTACTTTGTAAAGTGCTGTGCATGTATCAGATGGTGACAGAGACCATGAATCTTCACAGTGTGAAGCATCTATAGTGGGGAGTCCTTGGATGTGTGTTGTAGGGAGAAGGGAGGGAACAGTTCTGGGATCAGAGACCTGACGTTCCTTCTTCCAACTCCCTGTCCACATGGTCTCCCTCTTTCCTTCTGTTTAACTCTCTTTCCAAGGCCCTCCTCCAGGAAGCCCTCCCTGATCACTCCAGCCTTCACAGTTGTCTCCTTGGACAAGGCCCTGCATAGCCTGTGCCACTCAGTTTGGCTTTGAACTGGGCTGTGCCTCTGGAGTGTAGGTAAGCTCTGTCTCCCTAAACAGATTTTAAATCTTCGAGGCCAAGAGCTGAGTCTTAGAATTCTTCTGTATCCATCAAGGCACCTGACACACAGAGCTTGGCATGAGGTAGGGCGGGGATGGCTAGTAAGTTTTATCTCGTGTTTGATTGCTAGTGTGTACCTGGAGTGCTGTGTTGAGGAGGATTCTGAAGCCAAGTCAAGTTCCATGGGAAATAATGTTGTAATCAATTAGCAATGTCTGCCCTGGCCATAGACAGGGAGTGGCTGCACACATATTCCATGTATTTGCCACTCTTACAGTCGAGCTGCATGAGTGGCGGTAGGTTGGGGCCGTCCTACAGAGAGGAAGGGTGGAGCTATAGCTTGCCTGCCCTCCTGGCTACTTTAAAGCTTAGTCTGAAGTCTGCAATGGGTCATTTCTGCTACCCTTGCCTGCCTTGGTTTCCCTGACAATAAGATGAGTAGGCTATAATATCTCTGGCGGGAGAGGTTTGCTCCTGGAGAGGGAGGTTGTTGGGTGATGGTATGTGTGTGTGCGTACACACGTGTGTGGGCCCCAAGGGAAGTGCCAGCTGGTGCACTCACCAAGAAGACGACGTTAGCGTGTTGGTAGAGGGCTCGGGCCACGCTGATCCGCTGGCGCTGACCACCAGACAGGTTGATGCCCTGTCACCAAAAGGGAGGAACAGATCATGCCCTCAACCATTCAGGGGACACTGTCCTGGCCTCTACTGGACTGTAAGCTCTTTGGGATGGAGGCCTGGTTCTATCCACCTCTTTGCCCCTCCTCACCTTGCAGAGAGAAGGAACCTGTACATGTTTACTGAATTCATTCAGAAGAGGGGTACAAACCAGTGCAAACCAAGACAGGGGAAGGAGGGATTTAACTCACACACAAGGATGACCATCGAGGGAGAATCCTATTTGTCTAAGCTTGTGGAGGGGCCCCCACCTGCATCACGAACAAAAGCAATACAACCCTGGGCCTAGCGCAGTGCTGTGTGGACTCTCAGTGTACACTTGGGGCATGGAAGGAGATGTTCAGTCATCCCCAGCCTGGGAAGGTGCTAAGCCAACCTCACCCACCAACCAGGACTGTCAAAGAACCATCATCAACGAAACCACGTTTGACCCACTGCAGCAATTCTTCAGCCTTCACCCTCTCCGATTTCCCGGTTACTCATTCTCCCTGAGAAGGGTCTCGGGGCATGGTGGGGGTGATGGGTGGGGATCAGGGGAGGTTGGGGGTTTCAGCTTTGAGAAAACTCCTTTGAGGCTGCTACTAACCCGTTCCCCAATCTGAGTCTGGTCTCCATGGGGCAGGATGTCGATGTCCGGCTGCAGGGAGCAGGCTTCAATGACGGTCTTGTACCTAGGGTGGGTGGGAGTGGGGGAAGCAGCTGATCAGCCTGGCCAGATTGTGTCCCAGCACTTGGAGAGGGTCATTAGTCTCTGGGTGAGACTGTGCCCAGGGGAGCAATGGCTTTGATGGGCCTCCCGCTTGTTTGCAAGCAAACACCACGTGAGCTTGAAAAGAGCTGAGGTCAGCACCTCGCGCAGCCTTGGGACAGGTTAAATATTTGAAGGATGAAATTGGATGGGAGCAAATACACCGAGTAAGTGATGAGAGGGGGCCCATGTTCCCCGTACGGTGGGAAAAGCTGCAGCCAGAGCCCAGGCTCGGGGCACTGCCTGCCGGGGACAATCACTGCTGGTTGATTTAGGCAGTAATGATGATGGCTGGTCAAATATTTGCCCAGCCTGTTCCTCTCCTACTTCCTTGGCCAGCCCTTAGCCTGGGCAGGTGCCAGGCAGGGTTCACGGAGGTATCAGAGTGTCTTGGCAACAAGCATGTACTTAGGTGTCGGATAGCTTTGGATTTGAGACTCATTTCAGTGACTTACTGGCTGGGTAAGTTACCTAACCTTTCTGGGCCTTGGTCTCCTCGTCTATAAAATGGGGAAACTAATAGTACCTGCCCGCTGAGGTTGTCGTGAACACTAGAGGAAACCACGAGCACTAAGGGCCTGGTGCTGCACCGGGCACCTGGTAAGCGCTCAGTGGGTGCTAGTCCTTGTTACTGTCCTTGGAGGGAAGACAGTGCGGGAGCCATGAGGATGAGAATCCTGCAGAGCTGGTCAGAGAAGCAGCCGCGCTCGCTCCCTTCCCTCCCCTCCCGCCCTCTGCCCACCGGAGCTGGACTGCCCGAGGCTCCCCAGATGGGCCACACAGGGAGCAGCACAGCTGGGCTGGCGTGGGTGGCGTGGGTGACGGATGGAGGGCTGGGGACTGGGCTGGGCTGGCCAGTGCCAGAGACCAATTCCTCCCCCAACCCCCCCACACAGCCCTCCTCCTTAGGAGAGGCTTTTACCGTTGTTTGTTGAAGGGACTGTCAAAGGTGATGTTCTCCTCCACGGTGGCATTCAGCAGCCATGGTTTCTGAGAAGCATAGGCCACGGGGCCTCTCTTCCTGAGGGGTAAAAAAGCAGAGTGCGGCAGGGGAGGGGGCATTCCCAGGGGCTCCCTGCCAGAGCAGTCGCCAAGCTGGCAGCTTAGATTGGGCAGGGGTGGGGGAGGTGCGGTGGGCAGAAATCTGCCTGGTGTGGCCTCTGGTGGGCTCTCCTTCCCCCAGGGCCTGAGGCAGTTTGGGAGGTCGAGTCTCGGCTGGCTGGGAGATGGGACTCGGCCCCTCCCTGCCCTGCACCCAGCCTGCCCGGCCTGCCGTCTGTTCCTTCCTGAGTGCATGCCCAGGGCCAGGCAGCAGCCACGGTGCCACCAAAGCAAGCAAACACTCAACCTCTGGCTTCCTCCCTCCTTGAAGAGTCCTTGAACCACTGGACTGTGAAGTCCAAAGAGATGTCTCCAAACGGAAAAAAAAATTTTTTTAAAGCAGAGCCAAGGAAACCACATTTTGTGTGATTTTGAAGGCCCCCCACCCCCCAAAAGGAAAAGAAAACTACCAGACAAAATGCCCTGGTGCGAAGGGAGTAGCTTGATGCACAGAAGCAACTGCTGCCCCCAAACCACCTGGAGGAGCACAGAGCCCCTCCTGGGCCTCCCCCAGCAGCTGGGCGGACACGGGGGCTGCCCTCGGGGTGACGTGGCTCCCTCAGGCCTGAGAGCCCTCTGAGGGCGCCTGCCCTGGAGGACAAGTGTTCCCAGGACCTGGTACCTGATGTCCGAGTCGGCGGCTGTCTCCCGCTCTGGGCTGCAACAGGGAGGAACGACACTTCAGGTTTCACCGAAGACTTGAGCTCCTCCAAACCCGACCTGAGTGTGCCTTCACAATCAATCCCTGGGACCAAGTCTGCAGCCACAAGTGCCGCACACAGAGGTGTGGAAAGTGGGCGTGGCCATCCTGGGGGCGACTGCACTGCCTGACCGCATACGTGGGTGTGCAGGGAGGGCCCTGGGGGACCCGATGAAGTTAAGAGGGAGAATGGGGCAGGGGCACGACTGGCGCAGGCTCCTGGGGGAAATTTCCCAGGCCAGAGGAGTATGAGGCCCAGCAGTGGCTCCTCCGGACTCGGCCTCTGCATTTGGGCCGAGAGGAGCAGGCCGAGGTTTCAGGCTGACAGCAGCACAGACAGCTGGGCAGGGAGGCCAGGAGGGCCACACCAGCACCTGCACTCTGGGGGTGGGAACCTACAGCCAGTGGAGGCGAGAAGGGCTCCAGGCATGATTTGTGGCTCTGAGTGGCCCTGTCAGAGGACAACTGTGGAATTCAGGGGATCTGCCAGGGAAGATATGTCAGCTGCGGGGCCATGTGTCCTGGACTGCCCAAGCCGCCCTAGTGGCAAACATTCTGCCACTTTGTTCTCATCCACACCTCAAACTTGTCACATGCCATGAGGGCTGATTCTTGGCTCAAGAAATACGGCCACTGCGGTTGGAGAGGCTGGGCCTGTCATCACACCCCGGCACTTGGGGACAAGGTGGAAGAAAGGGCGGAGGAAACGCAGGGAGTGAAGCCTCTCTGGTGTTGGAGGGTGAGGGCCCCAGGCTTACGTTTACTTGCACAGCCGAGCCAACCTTCCAGCCCTGACTTCATCTCCCCTCTAGTGTGTCGCAAATGTGCTTGGAAGAGGTGAGGATAGGGAGGGTGGCTGTTCGTTTTAGACTTGCACATGGAACATAAAGCAACAAGACTGAATTTTCCACTGGGCCTGAAGGACACTCGCTGTCTCTTCTTACAGTCAGGTGTCCCAACTTTGGTTCCATTATTACCCCTAGAACTTTTATAAACGTACTTTTTGTAATTGACTTTTCCCTGCCACTTTTTTTTTTTTTAACAATTCAGTGTGTTTTAGTATATTCACGGGGTTGTGCAACCATCACCACTATCTAATTGTAGGACATATTCATCCCTCCAAAGGAAACCCTGTAGGCATCAGCAGTCACTCTCTCTTCCCTCTGTCTCCCACCAGCCCCTGGCAACCACTAATCCACCCTGTAACTCTATCCACAATGAAATTTTAATACCACAGATATACTGACATCTGTTTGGTGCTTCGCACGGCCACAAAGCCTTGTAATGTCTAAGTGTTTTCTCCCCCCCAAGAACCAAATTTTGCCCTCCCTGGAAACGCATGCCTTGGACTCATGCCCCTGAAAGTGTGTAGGCTGCACCTCCTGGAATCCATGCTCCCCATTCCCCACCCACACCCCCCACCCCCACCCCACCCGCTCCTTCCCTTTGTTGGGACCCATTTCCAACCCAGTCCTAAGGCTCTACCTGTGGTCTTCTCCGGTCTCGCTGTCGGGAAGGCTGCTGAGACACAAACGGGAAAGGCCAACACCAGTGACTTCCCACCCCACCGCCTTTCCATCACGCCGGCTCTTAGGGGAGAAGCTCTCCCCACCCCTCCCACCCTCCCACCCATCCCCAGGCTTTCCAGATGGCTTCCTTGGGACAGAAACTGCTCTTCTTAGTCTCTGTCCCTCCCACAGCACCGGGATGGGCACCCCGCAAATAGCATGTGCTAAATCAGTGTTCCTGGCATTGACTCAGAGCAGCAGTGAGGCTGGCTGGGCGTCAGGAGTGTTTTATGGTTGGAAAAACTAGCACTCAGAGAGGGCAAGTGACTTTTCCAAGATCACGATCATTTCATATGGTGTTTCCAAACTGTGGATAGGGACCCAAGAATTGAGTCTGAAATAAATAGGCAACAAGTGCATTAAAGGGGGAAAAAAAAAGGAATAAATGATATCAGTGTGCACTGCATGCAGTCAACATCTGTATTTTTTTGTGCATCTTTTTCTGTTATCTAACAATGCATAAATGTAGTGGACTATGATGTAAAATGCATTTCGTACTGTGGATTACAGTAAAAATTTAAAAAACCCAGGTGAGGTAACCTGAATTGACTGTGGTGCCAACCTTGCCAGTTCTCTTTCCCCTGCCTCATGCCACCTCTCAACCTTCCAGAAGCAGCCCCTTGCCACTGGAATGTGTACTTCTGGCATGTACATTCGAGGAAAAACAATCTGCTTTATTTCCACACAGACCTTGCTTTAATAATACTAAAAAGAGCTGAAATTCATTGTGAGAAGCACGTTCATAGCATTGTCTCTTTTAAAGCTCGAAAGAACCACGTGAAGGAGGTTTATTTTATTGTCTTCACAGATAAAGAAAGTGAGGCTCAGAGAGGCTAAGCAACTTGCCCAATGTCACACAGCCAACAAGGAGCAGAGCAAATAGGTCTGACTCCGTGCTGTAAATGTTCCCACTGCATTACTTCCCTGTGATTTCCCACATCACAGCTCTGACAAATGCCTCCCGTCAGGAAGACCAGGATGGACAAAAACAGGGATGGAAAGAAGCCTGATCCCTGCTGCGAGGGCAAGACTCTGATGGATAGGTAATCCTCAGGCCCCTCTGTTCCGGTTCTCTGATCTTTGTGGTCTCGCTTCATTCTCTTAACCCAACCTAACCTACATTCCCCAACCACCAGATTGCTGTAATTTACAATTTACAGACAAGCTGGTAAAGCAGACAGATGAAAACCCTGAAGCTTACAAATTCCAGCTCCGTGGCCACAGCTCAGATAAGCTTATCTCTGGAGTCTTCCTGCTTCCAGAGTAGCAAAGGTTGTTATTTACGCATGCGGCATCCCTGGGGACTCCGGCATACGGACGAGCTCCGGCCCTAACTCGGTTTGCTTCATTGTCTGGGCTGCTCAGTTAGCCCTGGTAAGGGACTACTCTACTCTCTAATCAGCTCCTCTGGGAGTCTCTCGTCCCCAGTGGGGTTTTAAGGCAGGAAGAACATCTTTTTCAGCCCCCATGGTGCTTAGCACACGACAGATCTCTAATAAATGGAGGTTGTGAACGGACATATTAATCATGTGGGAAGAACAAAGGGAGGGACTAGTGCTCATTTCGGGCCTTCCGCATGCACCGTGAGAAGTTGTTTGCACTCGTCATTTCATCCCTATAATAACCCTATAAATCCTATCTCCATTTCATAGATGGGAAAACTGAGACTTGGAGTTTGCATAACATGCTAACTGTGACAGACCTGGGAGGAAGGGAAGCTGGGGTATGAATCCAAGTTCATCTTCTCTTTCCAGTGTAGCCCCAGCCTCCTAGAATGGGCCTCCCTGAGGCTTTGTATCTGTTTTGATCTGAAAAGTAAAGAATGGTATATCTGGCAGGCACTTGATCTTATTGATTGCTGGGGTCTTAAATGAGTGTTGAGGGTATGGATTCCCCTTCTGCCTGCACTTTTGGGACCAAGCACTGGGCCGAAAGGACCATTCCCCTTAGTTTTCCAATGCCACACCCTTCCCTCCAGCCACCTAGGAGCTGGCACATGTGTGCAAACCTGAGTCAGGGCACAGAGCCTGCCCTCTAGGGGCTCATAGCCTGGTAGGGCGAATCAGATGGGTACCAAAGTCAGGAAGTTACATGGGCCAAAAGAAAAGTAGGAACAATAAATATTAGAGAAATTTTGGGATGAAGTACACACAAACACCTACACAAATGCTAGAGAAAAAACAGAAGACTTCTGGGTGATAGGCTATTAGGTGATTTTTATCTTTATAATTGTATGTTTTCTAATTTAATGTACATTCTTTTAGACTCAGAGAAAAATGTAATTTGTTTATTTATTTTTAGAGACGGATCTCACTCTGTCGCCCAGGCTGGAGTGCAGTGGCATGATCATAGCTCACTCCAGCTTGGAACTCCCGGGCTCAAGTGATCCTCCTGCCTCAACCTCTTGAGTAGCTGGGACTACAGGTGCATGTCACCATGCCTGGCCTAATTTTTAAAAGTTTGGAGAAGGAAGAAATAGGAGAAAAGGCTCATAGGAGAAGCCGCAGGTGAGCCCAACCCTGAAGGGTGGGAAGGATTGGAGCAAGGGAATCGGAGGCTGGAAGAAGACGCAGTGTATGAAGACAGGTAGTGTGGAGCAGTGGGAAAAATATGGGCTCTAGAGTTGCAATCCGAGACTTTTCTACCCATTGGTCGTGAAGGCTGAGGCAAGCCCCTTGACTTAGAGGAGCCTCTCTTTCCTTATTTATAAAAACCTCACGATGCCACTGGGAGAATATATTATAGACACAGCTCATAGCTGGCTGGAGGGAAGGTCGTGGGACCGCAGAACTAGAGAAAGCGTCCTTTCAGCTCAGTGCTTGGTCCCTAAAGTGCAGGCAGAGAGGGAATCAAATACCCCCAACACGCCTTTAAGACCCCAGCAATAAGTAAAAGGGCAGAAGTGGAAACTGAGGTTGGAATTGTGAGTTAGGACTCACAGGGTCCACAGCCCATTCATCCTGCCCAGACAGGCCTGTCGCTCTCCTGAAATGCTACCTTTCATCCATAGCATCCTCTCCAGCTGATGTCATTGGGTCCCAACGCCAAATCTCCAAGAGAGCAAAGAAAGGGTCTTGCTACTGTCCAGATGAGGAAACTGTCTCAGAGAGGTAAAGTGACCTGCCCACGGCCACAGAGCTAGCGAGCGGCCGCATCTGGACTACATCTGGAGGCCATCTGGTTCCCAAGCCTGGCCTGTCACTTCCTCACAGTGTCCCTTCTCCTGTCTGCCACTGTCTCGCCACACCTGCCTCCTCCAGGAACCCAGGTGCACCTGAGCCCCTGACCCCCTCTCCCTGAAGGCTCCAGGAACTGTATGGGCAGATGGGACCACAGGGCAGTGCTGAGAAGGCTTTTTCTCACCTCCTGGGGAATCAGGGACCTCGGCAGGCAGCCTTCACACCAACTACCACAAGGCAACAGCACCCTGAGGCAGGCCCAGTGCAAGCCGGGCGAGGCGTCCTGAGTGGGCACAGACATCACAGAGTCCCCGTGGGGGAGCCTGGGCAGGTGGGGCAGGGGCAGGGGGAGCGCCCGGTGACACTGGACTTGCAGCTCCTCCCCACCCTGTGCCTTCCTCAGGGCCCTGCTTCCTGCTGGCTCCCTGGGGGCATTTACAGTCATTCTACTGCAGATATTAATGGCCCTACTCTTTATTTCCTGGGGAAAGAATTTTGCCAGCAGTATCTGCTGATACTGACTTTTTATCGAAATGTTCTCTTCTTAAAGATTAAAGAGGGAATGGTAAATTCTCAGGTTGACAGTTCCTTGAAGCAGAGAGCCGGGGAGGGGCAGGTGACGCTTATTAAAGTGAATGCTTGGGGTCCACGTGGTTCTCTCTGAGACCAAGAGCCAGGCTGCTGACACGCAGGCTCCACTCAGGGCTCCTGTCTGCAGGACCCCTGCTGGTGGACCCTCCACGCCCACCCTGGGGCTCTGCAAACCTCTGACCACCGAGGACTGGTGAGCTCCCCAAGGGCAGAGGCCAGGCCCTTTCCTCTGTAGCCTACACAGAGCAGTTCATAAAATACACGTCCTGTACTGGGCAGCTGGGGTATGACATGGAACAATCCCTTAAGAATCTCAGTGTAGTGGGGAAGACATGCATTAGCAAATAATCATAATACGGTGCAAGGCAAGCACCAATAAGATTCATTCATTCCCAATACTGGTAGAGAAATTGGGTAGTGAAATTCTGGGTTAGGGGCTAGCTTGGGCAAAGGCATGTGGGTGGGAAGGACAGAGATGTCAAGACATATTTATAACTGCGGTCTCTTGAGGTCTTAAGTTATTTCTGGTTCATTCATTTAGCAAATGAATTCATTAAGCAAAAGCACTATGGATACAATGAGACAAATAAGATACAGTCCCTGTCCCCAGGGAGCTCACTAGAGTCTCTCCTGGGAGACAGGCTGGAGCACAATGAAAGACCAGTAGGGGAATTTTGTTCTTGGCAAGGAAGTACGCTGCTGAATAATAATATTTATAATAATATTTATAGGGCACTTACTCCATGCTAGGTTAATCGTCACATCAGTCTCACGGGTAATAAGGGAAACTGGTACAGAAAGATTATGGAATTTTCCAAAGCACAGAAACCAAATATGAGCCCAGGCAGCCTGGCTCCAGAGCCTCTGCGCCTCTCTGCTCAGCCATCCTGCGCATTTGGCCATCGGAGGAATCATTGAACAGTTGTACAAAAAAAGCACCCATCTCTCCAGAATATTCTCCATTCTGTGCCTCCTAATCCCCCAACTTGTGCCTCCTGGACTCTTTCTGGCTGCCTGGTAACCAGGTCTCAGCCCGGGTGTGGCTAAAAGCACCGGAGCAGCCTGGCATCACCCTCCCTCTGGCTGCAGATGTGCAGACTCAGGAGAGGCCACCAGGTCAAAAGCTATTTCGCTCTTGGCTCACACTGCAAGCATATCACCTCCCTGGGCCCAACATCTGAGGCATGGAGCTCCTGCCAGCAATGTAGGGGGCCCCAGTGTACAGCCCCCAGGATTAACTCCTTGGCCAGGATAGGTGGGCCAGAGAGAGTCGTGTACATGTCCAGGATTTTGAGAGACAAACAGCAGATGAAGCCAACTGAGTTGTTTCTGCCTAGACTCCTCCCTCTCCCAGCCACCGTAATGTGCTCCTAACTAGCCTTCCTCCCTATGGTCTCTCTCTCTCTCTCTCTCTTTCATCCATCATCCTTTATCACAAGCATGATTCTTCCACAGCCTTCAGGCTAAATCTTACTTCCTGGTCCTGGAATTTGAATCTAAGCCAAGTTCATTTCCCCAGTCTTGTCTCCCACCATGCAGTCCACACACCCAGTCCTGCAGGCACACAGAACCATGTTCTTTAATATTAGCACAGCCTTGCCCATGCCATTCCCCCCTCCCTGGAACACCCTCCTCTCCCACCCCCGCTTTTCCATCTGATGAAACCACATTCATCCCTCAAGGCCCAAACTCCACATCCACAGTGAGCCTTCTCTCCTTGACCACAGAGTTAACTGTTCCTCTCTGCTCTATCATGGCCCTAAGCTCACTTCCCCTCCCTTAAAAACAAGGGCCGATTCAGCAGTCCCATTACTGGGCATCTACCCAAAGGAACAAAAGACATTCTATAAAAGAGACATCTGCACTAGAATGTTTATAGCAGCACAATTCACAATATCAAAGATGTGGAAACAACTCAAGTACCCATCAGTACATGAGTGGATTAATAAAATGTGGTGTATGTATACCATGGAATACTACACAGCCACAAAAAACAATGGTGATCTAGCACCTCCTGTATTATCCTTGATAGAGCTGGAGCCCATTCTACTAAGTGAAGTATCACAAGAATGGAAAAACAAGCACCATATGTACTCACCATCAAATTGGTATTAACTGACCAACACTTCAGTGCACATATAGTAGTAACATTCATCGGGTGTCAGGCAGATGGGAGCGGGGAGGAGGGGATGGGTATATTCACACCTAATGGGTGTGGTGCGTATCGTCTGGGGGATGGACATGCTTGAAGCTCTGACTCGGGTGTGGCAAAGGCAATATATGTAACCTAAACATTTGTACCCCTGTAATATGCTGAAATAAAAAAAAAACAGGGGCCACGTCTTAGTCATCTCTGCATTCCTGTTGCTGTACCCAGGGCCTGGTACACAGTAGGTGCTCCATATTGGGTGAGTGAATACATCAATGTAGAGAAACTACAGCATGAGTTGAGTCAGGAACAAATTCTCACAATTTCCTAGGGCTGGCTGCAAGCTAAGTGATGCGTCCCACTGTGCCTGGGGGTGGGGGGAGCTGGACCATGCAGGAGAGCAAGGAGGATCCTGGGAAATGAGAACCTTTCCACTACTGCCCCTCCCTCAGCCTTGAACAGAGCTTGGAGCTGGGGCCTGGGCTGCCTGTTGAGGAGGGAAGTGTTGGTGAGAACAGAGCCCAGAGGACTCACGAGGTGGCTCTGCTGAGGAGGCGGGCATGTGTATCATAGCCACAGTGGCTGCTGGCCTCTGGACTGTCAGGCTAGCTATGACTTCTTCAGGATGCTCTTGTGTCCCTTCCCTTTCAGCACACAATGGAAAGCCCATACCCTTGAGCACCCAGGTGCAAATCCCACTTGTGCCATTTAAGAGCTGGGTGGCCTTGGGTGACTTGTCATCTGTTAAATGGGGATAATAACAATACCTCTGCATGAAGTCTGATAAGACCGACTGAGACAGTGCCTGGCACATAAGAGGTGCTCAGTTTTAGCTGCCCTGGAGAGCCCCTGTATCCTCTGGGCTGGAGCAGAGGCTTCTGGAGAGAAGGGGCAGCAGTCGGACCCTGAGGGCTGGCACAGCTTGGAGAGGAGGTGTGGGCCGAGGCAGGGCAGGGCTGGGCCCTTGCCAAGCATGTCTGCTGCCTCTGCAGAGGACAAGAAGAGGTGTGGTGCTGGCAAGAGAGTGTGTAAGGGCAAGGTGGGCGGAGGGGGGCAAAGAAAGTGGGGCAATGGGGCCAGGTTCAGAGGGGCTCTGACTTCCATGCTGAGCAGGACGCAGACAGGGGAATCCAGGGCAGCTCCAGTCTCCGAGCTCTGCAATCCCACGTAGAAAAGGCCTGCCCTGGGGGAGGGCCTGGATCTAGCCTGCCCTCTACATGGAACTTCCAGAATAACCCCTGCAACTAGGACCTGGGGGCCCCAGCCTGAGGCGATGGCCAGGCTTGAGGGAAAGAACCCAGGCACAGAGTCCTTGCTCCACACACTGACCGGTATAAGTCACCCAACCTCTCTGAGCCTCAGTTCCTGCTTCTGTGGAATGGGGTAATAACACCCACCTCTTCGGTTTAGGGGGAGCCTTCAGTGAGACCACGCTTACAGTGTGCTTAGCAAAGGGTCTGGCCCACAGGAGATCCCTGAGAAATATTGGTTGCTTTCCTCAGCTCACGGTTCTCTGGGGGCTCCTGTCTTCTTGTTGCAGACATGCAGTTGGACAACAGGCAAGGGCTCCTCAGTCCAAAGCCCTGAGGGGCAGTCGTATAAGGGTCTGGCAAAGTGACCGCAAACCCAAACCGCAAACTGGACCTTCCCAGTCAGGCTGTATTGAGAGATTCTCTCCCAAAAGATGGAGACACAGAAATCCCTCTGCCCCCAAACATAGCACAGTCCCCGACGGAATTAAGGCTCAAGAGACTGACTGAGGTCGCTGGAAACCTGAGGGGCTCACCTGCCGGCCCACAGCCCCACCGAGGAGGAAAATTTGCCATCTATTGGAGGTACCACTCAGGGATGTTTTGGCAAAGCAGGAAGGGGGGTGCACGCTGGTGTTCTCCCTGCTAGTTCTGCCGTCAGGCTTATGAAACGTCTGACATCTTGGATGATAATTTCTCCCTAGAAGTGATGAATAGGAAAAGCCTGCCCTTCTGCTGAACTGGCTGCAGCCTCTATTCCCAAATGAGTGCCACAAACCCCGACCAGATGCCCCTTTCCCTTGGCCTCTGGCGGGCTCAGAGCCAGGTGTTGACTGCCGTGATTGTCCTCCGCCCAACTTCTGAACACTATTAAACATCCTCTTCATTGCTCAGCTCTTCATTTCTTTTTTTAAAAGGTTCTATTTTATATGCATCTTTTATCAACGAGTTTCAAATGCTTTTTGGAAGTATGGAGGTATAAATAATAGATTAATGATTGACTCAGCCTGGGGTTCTGACTCTTTAATTAAGATAGTGATCTCTGCCCAGAAACCAACATTTGTCTGGGATATCTCTGGATCTTCAAAATACCCACTGACTGTGTCAGACTGCTGAGGACCAAGCCGGAACCAATGCCGGTGCTGCAACGGCCACACTGGGAGGCAGTGCCACTTGGCGAGCACGGGATGTGGAGTCAAACAGAGCTGAGTTTGAATTCCAGCCCTGCCACTTATTAGCTGTATGAATTCAGGCAAATAGTGTAACCCTCATCTGTAAAATGAGAATGGATAACAGTACTTACTTTGCTAGCTATATAAAGATTAAATGAAAAAATGCATGCAAAGCTTTTAGCAAAGAACCTGGCGAGGAGTAAGGGCTGACTAAATACCGATGATGATGAGACCAACAATTAACGGCATGTAGTAAGCACTCACTGAACACACAGTGGGCCCTCCAGTCAATGTGTGATGCATCCTCCACTGAGAAGGATGGTTGAGGGGAGGGTTCCCCACTAACTGAGCCCTGAGGATGCATCTATTACCTGTTCCAGAAGATAGCTCCCGAGACCTTCTGCATCTCCCCCAGCGCGGCTAGGAGGAGCGAGGACTTGCCGCAGCCCACCTGCCCCACGATCATGGTCAGCTGCCCTACAGGGAGAGACGGGGGCAGGTGGGAGTGGGGCCAGGGGAGTCTGAACAGCTGTCACCCAGAAACACAGACAGACAGATACTCCCAATTCTGGGGCCCCCGTTTCCTTTCCTCCTACCTAGACTCCCTAAGAAGTCCTCTCCCGCTTTGAGCCTTTCCTTCTCAGAGTCAACATCCTCCTCTGGCTGCTCAGGTCCTGCCTCCACTCCGATTTCCTGCCTTCCACCCTTCCTAAGCATTAGCTTCTTCCTCTCAGTGCCCAGCTGTCCCAAAAAACGCCACCCTGTGTCCCACCCCCAACCCACCTCTATACTGTACTCATGGTGCCACTCCTGCCAGAAGGTCCTCCTGCTTCACGACCCCAGGGACCTTGCTCATTCTCAGAAACCCCACCCCTTCCACACCTTCCTTGGCTACTCACATCTGATCTACTCACATCAGTCGCCCAGACTGTCTGCAAGGGATGGTTTGACATCAAGGCCCGCGGTCTCACCCTGTCCTGGCTACTGCACTCTCACCCAGCACACGGATGTTGCGAGGACGTAGCCCACCCCGTCTAGGGTTCATACCCCAGGCCCCCACCAAGATAAGCAGAGAGAGGTGCTCAGTCATGCGCATTTGTCTTTCCTCTCCGTGTCATTCAGTGGGACAGGGGAGGGGTGTGCTGGAGGGTGGGTGGCCATACCTCGGGGGATACGGATGGTGATGTTGGACAGTGTGGGGATCCCATCGGGGGTCCACGTGAAGTAGCCTCCGATGATCTTCATCGCCCGTGCCCCACCGCCAGAAGAGAACAGAAAGGCAGCTGGTTCTCAGTGTGAATGGTCTCTGGCCTCCCCTCCCCCATGAAAGCCAAAAGACGCTGATTCCAGCCCCTGGCTCACTTCCAGGACAGAGGAGAGGGGGACTGGCCTTCTCACGCTGGCCCCTGCCTGAGGCACCCTCCCGAGAGGAAGGCTGGGGTCCCCCCTCTCGGTTGTCCCTGATTTCAGGACTCCTACCGACCTGCCTGCAGCAGGCAGGTCACCTCTGTGCAGAGGACCCGGCACCCAGGTCTCTAGCATTCCAGGTGCTGAGCTCCCCCGGGGAGACGGTGGAGGGAGGCCTGGCGTGGGGTGCAGGGTCCAGGGCTCACCTGGACGCAGGAGTTGTCAGCGTCCTCGTCGGCACTGGGGGCCAGCCTCTGCAGCGGGCCTGTGAGGCAATCTTCCCGGGCTGGGCGCTTGCGGTTCACAACCTTGAGGGGCTGGGGATGGTGAGGAGGTGAGGGAAGGAGCCCCTCCTCTTGGGAGAAAAGGTGGAGGCGCGATGCAGCAGGGCACGAGCTTCAGGCCTTAGAGGGGAAGGCTGGGAGCGGCAAGGGGAGGCCGGGCACTCACCACCGCCTGGTACTTGCTGGCTTGGCCCTGGGGTGTGGGCTCACGGGGAGCACACTGCTCCTCCCGGATCTCTGCGCTGGACAGGAACTCGCTCAGCTTTTGCACGCTGCAGAGGAAGCACAGAGACACCCCTCACCCCTGCCAGGGGTGGGGGGAAGGAGAGTGTGGACTGAGAGAGAAGCTCTGAGAAGGTTCCAGTCCTGAAGTGTGGCCCCACGAAGCCCACACTGGAGGGGGACAGACCAGCGGGTGTCCCCGTGGGGGCAGGTGATCGGTGTAACCAGGGTTTGTTAGGGTTGACCAGTCAGCAGGAGTGGGTTGGGGTATGGATTGGAGGTGGGATTGGTTAGTTTTAGGGTTAGATTAATGTTAAAGTTGGTTAGTCTGGGTTAGACTGAAGGATGGTTGGTGCTGGGCTTTATTAATTACTGTTAGAGTTGAGGTTGGTCAGTGTCAAGGTTAGTTAGGATGAGGATTGGTTATTAATAATAGCTAATATTTTGTGAGCACCTACTATACGCCAGACGCCGTGTTAGCTGCTTCGTAAGCATTACATAATCGAATCCCCATAACCACCTGCTGCAGGCGTCATTACTCGGGGAGGAGAAGGCTGCTCCTCCCCCGAATTTCCCTGTGGACGGGAGGAGGCCCTGGAAGCTTTGCTATTTCAGTTCATTTTCTCCCACCCCTGGAGGTGTGGATGCTGTCGGGGAAGCTCGAGCATTACTTGTGTCCCCTTTCTTAGCTTTGGCTAAATGTCCAGCAGGCCTGGGGCCAGATCAGCCATTCTGACCCTTAAGGCAACGGCAGTGTGGGACTGTCACACTGCGGGCTCTTCTGCTCTGTGTGCCGCCCCCTCAGAGGGAGTGGCAGAGTGCCCGGCCTCCGCCTGCGTCCCCTGACAGGTGGGGCTGGCCCTCATCTCTTGGGGCAAAGCTTCAGGTAGTGTCCTGCTCCCACCTGCAGCCCAGGGCCTGAGCTCCCTCATCAGAAAGGCGGAGGCGTTCCGTTGCTGGAGACAGTGGGATTCACAGTGTTTGAAATGTGAATGCCTTAGGATCAGCGCAACGGATTTCTGGACGGTGCAGTATCCTTGCATCTGTGGCTTCCACACAGAATCACAGGGCTGGAGTGGGGGTGGCAGGAGGAGGGGTGATCCTTAGATGTCACAGTGCCATGGCCAATAAACTGAGTCAACACAGCTGACCCTGGAAATGGGCTAATCCCTTTCCAGCCAGCTACTCCCTGCTCAGATACTCCTTTGACCGTAATTTCACTGAGTTATGTGCCCCTTCCACCTTTGAACCCATGCTAGAGCTTCCTCATGCAAGCTACCCCTCTGCAGCTACTTCATTCCCGCAGCCACGCCTTCCTGTCAGCTGCCCAGGACTGCCAGGGGCCCTCGAGATAGGGGTGTCACCTTCCTCAAGGCTAAAGACACAGAGAACATGTGTTACTCACTGGTCCCTCTGGCGATGGGTAAGGACACAGCCAGCCCTCCCCAGAGGTGTGACAGGCTCTTGCTCTCCAGGAGCTATTTCAAGGGCCTGGGGAGATCTTCACACCCCAGGTATGGCATTTCCCAGCCACAGCCTCAGCCTTCTGCCTCCGGACTTTCATTCCCAAGAGGGCCATGCTTCTGGGAGAGTGGCAGTGTCACTTCTGGGGCTCTAGAGCCTGGAACTGGGGGCCTTGCAGAGCCGTGGGCCCACTGGGCCAGGACCTGCAGGCGCCTGGGGGAAGCTGCTTCACTGACAAGGCTGTGAAGGCTTGGGGACTGTGGAGAGAACAGGGATGCTCAGCTGACACCTTCTGATATCCAAGGGGCTGTCATGTGGGCGGGGACGACACTCATTCTGGGTGGCTCTGGAGGGTGGAAATAGGAGCAGTGGGTAGAATTTAGGAGAATGCCAAGCTTGGCTCAACATTGACTTTTTTTTTAAACAGAGTTGTCTTGGAGGTGACAGCGAGTCCCCTCTCCTTGGAGGTTGCACGCAAGTCCCTTCTCAGGGATGGCGTGCTGGGAAACCACACGTGGCCAATGTCCCTCTGACCAACCACGACCAAGGTCAGGGAGGCGCAGATCAGCGGGGGTGTGTGTCCTGGGACCGAACAGCTGTGGTTCCAGCAGTCACTAGAGCACGCCCTGGGGCCGACACAAGAGCTGCCTGTCCAGTGCCCTCGCCCAGACCCTCCCCTCACCTCACTAGAGCTTTGACTGTAGACCGGAGCACGCTGGACAGCATGAACAGCGGCGTGACCAGGATGTGGAAGAGGGAGAGGGAGGCAAAGGCCACCGAGGGCGAGAAGTCGGTCTCTTTGAAGAAGCTGGCGTGGCCCACGAAGGTCTGTGGACAGAGGCACGAATGAGGCTGGGCTGGCCCAGGGCGTGGGCCCCTCCCACACCGAAATGCTCAGCCCCGGGAAGGAGACGAGAGGGCTGGCAGGGAAGGGCACCTAAGGGGACCTTTCGGTTAGCGACATCTCTGTCATCCTCACACTCGTCTCAAGGAAATGTCCCAGCAAGTGCTAGAGGGCAGGGGCAGCTCCCTCCGGTCCTGCCCCCTCCTTGCCCGGTTAGGTCAGCACTGCCCCCTCCTCAGACAGCAGCTTGGGTGCACCTTTCCCTGGTCCTCCTCGAATGACGTAAACACAGTCGTTCCAGAACCATCGCCTGCCCGGCCACCTGGCCGCACATTGGCCTCTGTTACTCACGGTTCCCCAAAGAGCTCCAGGGCAGGAAGCAGCCCAACAAATCACATCGAAAATGAATTCCCACGTGTGCCTGACAGGCTGTGAACTCGACACAGCTCAGGGACACTGGCCCCCAGGGAAATAAATAGATCTTTTAAAAGAACTGAGGGCATCACGGAAGCCCGGGTGGGAGGCTGGGCCAGGGGGCTGCAGGCGTGGGGCCCCGGCCTGCACGCTGCCTGCCCCGCACCGCTGCGCTCACACATTGCTCTTGTCAACATCGCCTTTCGGATCCACATCGTGATATTTAATGATGTGGAGAATTGTGTGTGGCAGATTCTTACATTTAAAAAAGCAGGTTACAAAACTGCATGTGCAGCACAATCCTATTTTTGTAGAAAACGACATATCATATGCTTGGAAAGAAAAACATTAAAAATGCTACCAGTGGGACTGTGGGTGACTTTAATCCTCTTCGTGCTTTCCTTTCTGAGTTTCCCATCATTTCTACAATAAACATGTTTCACTTTAATCATTTAACAAATTTCATAGCTATCTTTTAAAGTTTAATTTCTCTAAACACTAAGCCTCAGGTCCTCCAGGCAGGGAGGCAGCCGCCCTTGTCTGTGGGGTAGAGGTGGGACGTGTGTCCTGCTGCTCAGCCTGTCTTCCCAGGTCCCTGTGCTGAACGGCCAACCCTGGGTGGCCTCTCACTACAGACGCCCTCCCCCTCCACCCACCCCCAGGAGCTGGACAAAGGATCCACTTACTATGAGGACAGCTGCAATGGGGATGGCTGTGTTCATGAAAACTGCGGAGAAAGCACAAGGGTGAGTTTAGTGGGAGGAATGAGACGGCTGCACATGAGGATGCCCAGGATGGTCCAGAAGCAGCGCAGCCTGGGGTGGGTGGACAGCTGGGAGGCGGGTAGGGGCAGAACTCCAGCCCTGTGGCACTTTCAACTCCATACCCTGTTTCCCTCATGACTCTTGTCCCTGGCCTCCGTCTCTGGAATTTAAGCCTGTAGTCACTCCCTGTGGACAGGGTGAAGTTAGCCCTGTGGGAAAGTGATGGGGAAAGGATTGGGGAGCTGCCTGCCTGTGGCCAACTGTGAGGTCAGCAGCGTGTGTTTCTGGGGCACCAAGCTGCTACTCCTTCCTCTGCCTTTGGCTCCTGCATCCCCTCCAGCCAGCCTCTCTATGAAGCTTAGAGGCTTCCTGTCTCCCATGGCTCTTGGGAAGGACTTCAAACCCATTCACACTGAGGTGTTAGTGACGAAGGACGGCTTAAAGCAGGATGTCCCTTAGAGTCCATGCCAGGTGGGGCAACTGGTTTGCTGCACCAGAGGCTCCCTCCATATTCTGTTGAAAGTGTGGCCCTCAGATCCTTCATGCAGACTCCAGAGAGCAAAGACAGCGGGACTTGAAGTCAGAGAAGGACGGAGTCCCGGTTAGTTAAGCTTGGCATGTCATTTACCTTCCCCGTGCCTCAGTTTTCTCACCTAATGTTTGTAAACTTGCACTTACTTGTCCATATACCCCAGCTCTTTCCAAGGTCAGAGGGGATGATGGAAGTAACAGGCTCTGTGAGTCCTAAGTGCTGCCTGAATGTCACGCCTCATGGGCTACTAGCTTAGCCCTGCTCCACAGGTCACCTCTGCTCTGTCCCCGGGTGTGTGAGCCCTGACTCAAGGCCTGAACATCCAGAGAGAGCAGCCCCCCTGGAGTAAGAGGTGATCATCTCAGCTGCCACCTTCCCATCTCATCCTCCTCCTTTCAAGGATGCTCTCCAGGCCAGCCCAGAAAGGGGTCTGGTTCTGTAATTAGCCTAATTACAGCAGAAGGACCAGGAGCCAGGAGCCAGGAGCCAGGAGCCAGAAGCCAACGGCTCAGCTTGTGCACATGGCCCCTGTCTAATGAATAGCGAAGTCTTTTGACACTCCGACATTTGACTCAGGTTGGTCAATGTGGATCCAAGAAGCTGACTGCCCACTTACTCCAAGAATCCTGCACCAGCTGGTACATACAAAGTCTATGCTGGAGACATGGCCCCCAACTACACGGAACCCCGGTTGGGTGGAAGGACATGGCCTCTGCCCTTAGGGGACTTCCAGTCTGAGGAAGGAGACAGGAACTATGCTCCTAGGAAGCCCCAGATATGATGGAGAGACAGAGAACATGTCACTGGAAAGTTCCCAAGCAGATAGGAAAGACATTGTCCCCATCCTTGGGGAACTCCTAATCTGATAGGGGAGACAAGGTCCCCTGCCATTGGAGAGCTACCAGACTCGTGGAGGATACAGGCTGGAGCCACTTCTGTACTGCTAATCTCCCTGACCATAAGGCTTTTCATCAATACCAATATCACACATGACTGAGCTTTAACTGCACTTCCCGATGAAGGCTGGATGGTCTCCAGGTACCCACCACAATGCCACAGCCCTCCTTCCTGCCCAGTTCCTGGCAGGCAGCGGTATAAGCATTATTGGTTTTCCTGCATAGGACCCAGATCTGGGACACAGGACATAGTGCGGCCATCACTGGCCAGGTAGACGGAGAGGGAGCAGGACGCCCATCAGGTCTGAGCAGCCATCACCACCCACATAGTTCTAAACGTGAGGCATCCTTGCCCACCCCTGCTAGGGCCAGTTATTCCAGGGAGCTCCCTCAGGCCAGGGGCCTCTCCTCCTCCTTTCCTGCCATCTGCACAGATAACCAATGGAGAGGGGCTCCAGCCACAGGGGGCAACTGTGCCCTGAGCCTCCTGCTCCAGGTCAAGACCCCTCTCTCACATCCCAGCTGAAGAACAGGCTGCGAGTTGGATTGCAAATTGGAACGACTCTCTTGGAAAGCAATCTAGTGCTTTACAGCTAGAGCCACACAAAGTTCAGATCTTCTGATCCTATAATCCGCCTCCTGGGAATTTATCCTGAATAATCATTCAAGAGAGGCACAAAGCCATCGGCAAGATGGTGTTGGCTACAGCACTATCCATCACAGCAAAATAAAACCACAACCACAGCAACAAACCACCCAAAATGAAACAGATTAGAAACATCCAACAGGAGGGGTTGTTTTAGTACATGATGGCACATCAATTCTCCGGGAGATTTTGTAGTCAGAAAACATGTGATAATTGACATTTTAGCATGTTTTCCTTGGTCATGATTTTTTTAAATATATATATATATATATATTTTCTATTTTGTTGTCTTTATTTTAGTAGCTGCCTGAACTCCTTTAAGGAATGAGACAAGCTATAAATAAATTACCAAATGAACAATCCAAAGCTGATGCAGCAACATGGGGCATGCTTCTGATATAATTAATTTTTGTCCTGCCTGGCTGTTGTACGGAGACGCCAAAGAATGAAAATGTGATTTTCTATTTCCCTCACCCTCCCCTGCCTGGGTGCAGGGAATTCTGGGTCCCCTTCGGGGTGGGGAGGGGGTGTGGGAGTGGGATCACCCGTGGCTTGTGTTTTAAAGGCCTCTCTGAAGATCATCCCATCGGGTCCTGGGGGATGGGGTGTGGCTGGGCCTGGGATGTCAGTGCTGGAGACTGGGAGGTCTGGGGATGCTGCAGGTGCTGGCGCCTCTCGGAGCACGGCAGGTGGCCCTGTGTCTCTGTGCCCCTGTGCCCCTGTGCCCTAGCTGGGGCTGGGGCAGCAGGGCAGGAGCTGAGCACTCAGCATTGTGGGCAGCGATGGGAAGCCCTGCCCCCACTTTCCTCCACTCTGTAAGATTCTAAGGTGGTGGTGGGTGGTGGGGGGGTGAGAAATATGGCCAAGAATAGATTTCTCTCCAACATGGGCACGTGACTCACCTTGATTTGATTTGGAAAAAACAAAAACAAAAAAATGAAGAACACGACAATGCTCAAATCTTGAATGTTAGGGAGCAAGAAATACATTAATGTTAAGTGGAACAGAAGATTCCAAACCTCCTTGTGTAAGTGTGACGCCGCTATGGAAAAGTTTAGTTGTGTGTAGGCAGGCCTGAAAGGCTGCCATCAAAAGTGAAAGCCCTTCTGTATGGTGTAGAGACACGGGTATTTTTTTTTAATCCCCTCCAAAAATTTCCTTTCAGAGTTATTTATTCAAAGATTATTTTTTGAGGGTTTCCCTGTTCCAGGCATCGTGCTGGGTTCTAGGGGGTGTAGTAATGAGTGATTGTGTCAGTTTTTCATCTTCTCCTTCTGCCCCAAACAAAACAAAACAACAAATTAACAAACCAGAGCAGGGCTCAGATCACCCCCACCCCCTGGCTTTGCCCAGGGAATGCTGTCTGGCTGTGTGGGCGCCAGCCTGGCATTACAATCCCAGGACCTTTTCATTTCCAAAGCATCGACAAATATTTCGGAAGCCAGGGAGGCACAGCCAGCCTTTTGTGCCTCTGGTTAACTTCAGCTTTGGTGCCCGCAAAGGGCCAGGGGAGGGGCGTGCAGGCTCACAGCCTGGGCCTAACTGCAAGGTGCACCTGTAGGAGAAGGAATGTATTACTTCCAGGGGCTATTTCCCAGTTAGCCCGGTAGTCAGCACAGTCAGCAGAGGGGGAAGGAAATCAGGTTACCGGTGTGTCTGTTGCTGGCAGCTGAGGAAGTGCGCAGGAGGCCACAGCCAGTCTAATTTTGGCCTCCTTAACTGATGAGCATAGGCTCTCCCTCAGCCACCCTCCTCACCGAGCCAGGGTATGCATAAGCAGCCCACTGCGGCTGCACCAACGAGCGGAAGGAAGGACAGATAT
The DNA here is from genome assembly GCF_041146395.1 of Eulemur rufifrons. NCBI lineage: Eukaryota > Metazoa > Chordata > Mammalia > Primates > Lemuridae > Eulemur > Eulemur rufifrons. Next base: position 67,053,590 of record NC_090988.1, read on the forward strand.
CGAAGAAGAATTTCAGAGACGCTTCTGAGTCAGGGCCTCCGCCGAGGAGGACGGAAGGGAGAGCAAGACTTGCGAAGAAAAGCCAGGCCCCGGGTTGTGTGCCCTGTGCATGGGGCTCACCAGCACCATCCTGTCCCCCAACTGCCCGCTGATGGCTGAGGTGGGTGTTTTGGTTTGTTTTCTGTTTTTCAGGACACAGCATGAGGCCAGTCCCACTCATCCAAGGAGGCCCCGCCAGACTGTGGTTCCAACCCGACGGGGAACAGGGAAGAGCTCTGAGCACAGAATAGTGAGAGAGATGCAAACTCATCTTCTTTTACTTCAACTTCTTCCGTGGCTCCCCCTGGCCCAAGAGGAAACCCAGGGGCCTGAGCACAGCACGCAGGGTCCCGAGTGGGCTGGTCTTGCTACCCTCCCCTCATCAAGTCACCTCGAGTCTTGGGCCTTTGTGCCTGGGCCACTGCTCCCCTCGTCTGGCTAACTGGTGGTCGTCCTTCGGGAGTTAGCAAGAGGACTGGCCTGTGACCAGACTTCCCTGACACCCACTGCTCCTAAGACTAGGTCGGGTGCAACTCATAACTCCATGGATGCCCAGAATGTCCCTTTCTGTTGCTGTCACTCATGACGCTGTTGCGTGTCTGGCACCCTGTGGGCTGGGACTGATCTGTGCCCTCCCACCGCATACCCCGTGCCCAGCACAGCACCTGGCGCAAAGAAGGTGCTCAGCAGGTATTTGTTAAAGAAGCGAATGCAAGAAACAAATGACCCAGGGCCGGGCGAGTAACACAAAAGAGAAAGCGGGGTATTTGGAACTGACCGTGTGGCTCTGCCACATGCACAGCCACCATTCATGGGCTTGGTCAGTCTCCCACAAGACCGGGAGGGCCGGGGCCATGCCTGTCTCCTCTTTAATGTCCAGGCCTTCCGTAGAGCCTGGCGCTGAGAGAAGGCTCTAGAATGGGTGCTGCACAAAGGACAGAACGAACTGGCAGCATATCGGGCATTTGATCAGTAGGAGCTGGGACTCCTTTGTCACCTCTGCCAGGTTTGTCCTCAGATACCGAGGAAGCACCTAGAGTCACGCTGCTCTGCAAGGAAAGAAGGATCGAACTGACTTGTAAAGGGAGTGGCCACGGCATTTGCCTCCAGCCTCCTCCCACTTTGTCCTCTATGCACGGAAATCCTACCATCTTGCAAGGTGTAGGCCCACACGGATCTCTGAACTCCCGGCCCACATGGGCCTCCTTCTCTGTGCTCTGCCATTTACTGGCCGAGGACCTTATCGAGTCATTTTGCCTCACTGAGCCTCAGTCCTCTCTGCTGCAAAATGGAACAGTAGAGCAACATGCCCCCCAAGCTGTTGTGAGGACTAAGCGCAGTCGGGCTGGCCAGGCAGCCAGCGCAAGGCTGGCCACGGCTTTGGGCTCGCTGCCACCCTGCTCTGTGCACGCCGGCCCTGACTTCTCAGCAGAGCACAGACTCCTCGAGAAGGGGGAGCACATCTTGTCCCTTGCCTCCTTCCTGGTGCTTAGCACAAGGTGGGGCACACGGGTGGGGGCTCACTCAGCACCCACTGAATAACTTACATCTCTACTTGTCTTCAAGGGGAAATATCAATTCTGGATTTTGATGTTGGGGACAATGAACCCGTTTCCGTTTCGGTCCCCCACACTGCCCTGCACCAGCTCAGGGCTGCATATACAGAAGCCCTCAGCGACACTCATGCTGAGGCCATCAGATAGCGTGTCAGAGGTAATGTCATCTGCCCGGCAGCCTGATGGCCTGGCATGCAACCGCCAGACTGAAAGCCCAGCAGGCATCCCCAGGACGGGCCCATCAGGAAATGTGACTCTGCAGCTCCTCTGCAGCGCCCAGACCCCATGACTGGCGCCAGGGGTGAGAACAAGAGATGCCCCATTACCTCATGCCTAATGACCTGTGTCTTGATCCCTGGTAACAGAAGGCAGGAAGTACGGGAGGAGGTAAATGAAAACACACTCGAAGCATATGCCTGCAGCCAGGAGGAGCCCTCTTCCTGCCACCGTCTCTCTCCCCCTCCACTGCTGACTAGCACACCCCAGGAAGGGCAAACACACTAAGCAAACAGCACTGGGCTTTCAAAGCTCTCCCTGAGGCTCTTCCCTTTCCCTTCCCCACTCCCCTCTTCCAACCTGGGCTCCTCTGTGTGTCTGACTAGGTCGCTTGGACAACTGAGGGGCCCTGGGTAGGCTCCTGCTTGGCTCCAAAGCCCCTTACTTCTTCCAGAGTCATCTCAGCTCTTGACAACATGTCCCTAGGTCCTCCTGGCCCCAGGCCCATCACAAAGCAATGGCTTGTCTTCTGAGGGCCCCATGGGACAAGGAGTGCCTACTAGATAGGCTAGCCGGACACTTAGGCATCTTCTGATGTTGTTTACAGAGGGAAACAGCCCAGGTTGCCATTTGGAATGCTGGAAATGAGTGTACCTCTCCTTGGAGCAGTCAGAGTAGCTGCCACCTGCCCCCAGCTACGTGACCCGAGGTTGCCCCCACTCTGCTGCCTGGTGTGCCAGGAATCTTGGGGACCCACTGTCCTTGCTGCTTCTCTTCCCTCTCTTCATCTTAGAATGGTGAGCCTGCCCTATCCACCCTGCCATGTCATTGCTGGGAGAGCAAGTCCCCTCGTCATTGGGAGAAGCCCTCCCCTACCCCAGCAGCTGCTCTGACTGCTGGGAACTGTCTGTGACTCTGGGGATTGCGCACAAGTGTGGGGCTACTGCTCACTAACCACCCCCCAGGGGCAGGCAGGGCTGACAGAGAGAAGGCTAAAGTGGGCCTGGCACTGCGGACACTGGCTTTTCTGAGCTCCTAGATGTTCCTTCCCAATCTCCCCTGTCTATAGAGTGCTCAGCCTGAGTCAGGGATGGGGATAAAGGAGAGAGACTGGGAACTGGGAGTGTCTTGGTGAGGAATCCAGCAAACAATGGCTGCCTGACACGCTCACAGCTCCATTCTAGAAAATCTGATCTTAGCAGACTTCCTGCATAAAGATATGGCTTGTGCCATGTATGGTGGGTGGCTTAGCCACTAGACTGGAGCAGGGCCCAGCCTGAGGCATAGGACAACATGGTCTGGCTGGACACAGGAGGCTGGACACCTGGGGTGATCAGTGTCAGCCCCATGAGAACCCTCGTCCAGGGTGGCGGCCACCTGGCTCCATCAGACCCTCTCTCCAGGCAGCACGAATGCCAGGACACACAGACGACCTGAGCAACCATCTCATTCTCCACGAGGCTTGCTGTACAATCCTCATTGGGAGATATTCCCAGCATACCCTCCATTATTGTCCCCCACAGGTGTGTCTCTTCTGGGCACACTGAAAGAACAAATTTTAGCCGGGGGTGGGGAGGGTGGTCAGTAGCCTCTCCTAATTTCCTCCCCTATTTTCCACTCCTGGCAGAGCCCGCTCTAGATTGTTTCTCTTCTAAGAGAAAGTAGCCTCACAATGGTGCCCTGTGGTGTCCTAAGTCTTCTTCACCCTACATAGGTCCCCAGCTCTTTGTGGGGGACCTCCGAGACTTTGGAGGATCTAGACTGAGCCATGCTGTTAATCTCAGGAGTGACCTCAGGAACACACTCCCCTCTGGGCCTCGATTTCCCAGCTGTTCTCTCCACTTGCAGAAGACCTTTTTCACTTATTCTCCTTGCCACAGATCTGTGTTCTAGTTCACAAATTCTCTCTTCAGCTATGCTAATTCTTTTAACCTGTACACCGAGGACGTTTTGGTTTCTTTTTTGTTTTTTCTGTCTGAGAGCTTCCACTTGGCCCTACTTACCACGATGCCTCTTAAACTGGACAGGTCGGGGAACTAGGGTGGGCTCTGCCAGCTGCTAAATATCTTTACGCCCCAACTATGCACTTGGGAAGTATCCACCGTGGGGTGGATCCACGAGACCACCTGTGACATAAACTTGGGCCGGGATTCCAGGGATCACCTGACGGCCACGAGCCCTTACTCTCTCCCGGTGACTATTGTTCTCTGAATTAATTTCAATAACTAAAATGTTACCTTCTGGAAATTCTTTTGGATCTTTTCCCTTAATGCTTTCCTGTATTGCCTTGTGGGTTTTACACCTTTTTAAAAATCTCTTTAATTATTTAAATTTACTTATTTTATTATCTCTTTTCGATTATTCTATCATCTCCAGGTATTGAGGGACTAATTCTATTTTTTGGCATCTGCTGACTTTCACTTTGGTGGTTCATTTTCCTCTTGTGGACTTTTATTTCTTATTGGCTCATTCTTCAGCAGTTCAACAATTTTGCCATACGAGTCCCATATTCTTTGTAAAGTGGTTTTAATATGTGTGTCTGCTGGAACCTTAGGAATTTTACCAGTTTTGGCCTTTTTTTTCCTTTTGGCTTGGGTTTCCCAAACCACTTGCTTAATATAAATTAGTCCCGACACCTGTGAGTACCTTAAGTTTGGGCTTCTGATCTTTAAGGAGAACTAACCGTTTTGTTTTGCATGGCCCCAGGGGGACAGAAGTTTCCTAGTAGCTTCCCCAGGGCAGTGGCAGCTCAGTCTGACTTACTGCAAACTCCTAAACCATGGTCATTTATTTGCTTACTGCCACCTGTCAGTAACGTAACAGCTCCAGGAGGAACGAGACCTCATCTCTCTTTCTCACCACTGTACTCTGAGGGCCGGCACAGCGTCCAGCACATAGCAGGCTCTCAATACGTGTTTGCTGGATAAATGAATGAAGAATACTGGGATAATCCCAAAGCGTCCCTGTGTCTGTCGCCCTCACCCCCTCACCCACGCCCTGACGCCGCCTGCTCCTTGCATGTGGGCAGCAGCCCCGGGGCTGGCTGCTTGGGGCAAACTCACTGGAGATGGAGGTGTAGATGGCAAAGGCCCTGAGGCTGGTCATCTCCTTCCTGCGGGTCTCCTCCACCCGCGTGCGGAAGATGTTCTCCCAGGCGTACAGCTTGAGCAGCTTGATGCCTCGCAGCATCTCGTTGGTCTGCTTCAGCCGCTCGTTGGAATACTCCTGCAGGGGTCACTGGGTCAGAGAGGAGATTCCTCTGCCCCCAGCCGACGCCAAGTCAACACCCTCACCCGGCTCCTGTCCCCACAGGGAGGCTCCCCGCCCTCTCCATTAACCCCCTTTCACAGACACAGAAGCTGAGGCCTGGACAGGTAAAGTGTCCCACTCAAGGTCAGTGACAGTGTGGGTGTGAGGGAAGAGACCTGCTGCCGTGAGGGGGGTGGGCAGATAGATGCCGGGGAAGGATGGGAACAGGGAGACGTGCACACCTCTGGACACTCACCAGTGTGCTCCGCTGGGCCTGGGAGAGCTTGGTGGCCACGAAGTACTGGACAGGAGCCAGCAGAATGATGACAGCTGCTCCGATTAAGGCACTGACTCCAAGGATGTAGTAGAGGAGAATCACACCCACGATGATCTGGGGAAGGGGGTGTGGGGATGAGTTCCCTTTGACCTGGCGGCCGCCCTGCAGGGGCTATTGGCAAAATCCCTCCTTCCCCTAGAGTGGGACGTGCCTTGGTGCCCAGGTTTCCAAACTGTCTTGTGGAGGCAGTGCACGGAAGGCGGTATGACAAAGCAATAACACGATCAGAGAGTTTCTGGGCTGGTAACTAATTGCATTTATCTGCAAGGCTGGCTGAAGCGTTAACTCTCTCCAAGGCTACTTTCCAGAGAGAAGTCTCAGAGCTGAGACTGCACAATGAGTGTGACAGCACCTTTTGTTCTGTCTTCCGTCTATCACGGCTGACATTCCATTCTCACTGGAAAAAAACCAGGCATGAACGAGGGGGCACAACCGCTGCGTCCAGCCAGACAAAACCAGCCGGAGTCTGAGGGTTTGCTTTGCATTCTTATGCTCCTAGTACCTTTAACGTTTTAATGAATCTAGCAAGTATTCTCTGATAATTAATTCTGTTTCTAGCTTTATGTAAATGACTGTCTACTTCTGAATATTTATGAGAAGGTAAATTGCTCTTGCCAGTTCCCAAAGCAGCAAGGTGACAGTTTCTCAGGTTGCCTTCAAAGGCAGGCACTCTTAATACAGGGTTTATTCTCAAAGAACAGATGTGCTGGCTTCCTTAGTTGAAAAAAGAATGGGGGTGGGGAAAGGCCACCTGGTCTGGCCCTGCACCAGATTGGCATCAAGCTCCCTGCACCACCTCAAGGGCAGAGGAGTAGGTGGGAGGCTCTGAAAGTTCTGCTAATCACAGAAAGCCTCCTGCATTAGCAGGTATCTTAGAGGCTGGGAAGTGGTCCCTCACCATCTGCCTCTCAGTGTTTAATGGATGGGCAGAGGACCACTCTAGGAGATGAAGACCCCTTCTACCCCTTCCTGCCTGCTGCCACCATGCTCCTGGACAGCTATCCCTGGCATTAGCTGTGCTGCATGTGGAGGCAATCAGGGTGTTCTGCAGCCAGTTTAGGTTGTGCCAGACACAAAGAAAGATTCCAGGATGCCCCAGCATCACTAATAGGGCACCTTGGGGGGCAGCACCGTACCCACACCACTGCCAAGGGGCTGGCAGTGGCTGGGGTTGGAGCTGGGGATGCAGCTGCTGCTGCAAGGCTCCTCGTCGTGCTCCCCCTCCTTGTGCTCCCCAGCCTCCTTGGTCCATCCCTCTCTTCTGCAGGGGTCTGAATGGTCCTCATGGGGGAGAATACCAGAAATTAGAGATGCCGGGTGTGCAAAGCAAATGTGAGAAAGAAAGGTCCATTTTGTCTCTTAGTTACAGGTTAGGAAAGCAGTCTAGTGCAGTAAGAACACAGTCCCTGGAGTCTATGGCCCTGAGTGTGAAGGCAGCCCCAGTTCTTAGCTGTGCAATCTTAGACAAGTTACTTAACCTCTCTGAGTCTCAGCTTCCTCATCTCTAAAATGGTGATTATAATGCCCACTTTGCAGGCCTGTTGTGAAAATTAAATGAACCTCTGTGATAAGCACCTAGAATAGTGCCTGGCATATAGCCGGAGATCAATACAGGGTGGCTAACCTTCCTCAAAAACAAACAAACAAAAAAGCCTCATGGGAACCCTGTCAGGAGGCAACTGCAGAAAGGAGATGCGTGGGTAAGATGGTCCTACTGGAGCATCCTTGCTTACACTGTCATTCGCTGTATGGCCCAGGGTCAGGTCCCTGCCCTCTCTGGGCCTCTGACACCCATGAGATTAGGAAACACAGAGGTGTCCACTGTGGCCAAGTTCCTTAACTTGGTCCCCTTGACAAACTTCAGGGGGGGCCATGAAGCTGCTAAAATTATAGGCAAAATGTGTGAACAAGTGTTGGTTTTTTCTAAGAAAGTTTCATTAGATTTTTCAAAAGTAAGTGTACATTAGTGGTCACATAGGGCTGGCAGCGGGGATGAGGAGTGACTGCCAATGGGTATGGGCTTCTTTGCGGGGGTGATGAAAATTGCTAAATTTTTGATGATGGCTACACAACTCTGAATATACTAAAACCCACTGAGCTACACACTTTAAATGGGTGGATTTTAAAAAGTGCATGTGACTGAAAAAAGATTACGAACCAGGGAGAGCCCTCAGGGGTCTCCTGTGGTGATTTCAATCTTACAAAAAGCCTCACGTGCCCTGTGGCTAACCAGGCCGCACATGGAATCCTGAGCATGTCAAGTTTCTTTGCCACGGGGCTGGGATTGTATCAATTCCTGGTAGTCGAGCTCTTGAGTGCCGGTCAAATCTATAAGTGGCAAAGGTATGGTCTTTGGTGAATTAAAAACAGAAAACCAAATGACACTTCATGATAAATAAGCAAGGGAAAGTAATCATTGGAGATAAAAATCTCTCTCTTTCCTACCCCAAGTGTTGTGAAGGTTAAATTACACAAGTGAGAGGGGCTGGGACAGGGCCAGGCACACGCAGGGGTTGATGCTTCATACTAGTTAGCACTATTAGCAATGACGCATGTGCAAGAAACACTATAAGTACTACTAACAATAGTAATGCAGCAGGTTTGGTAGATAAAATCGTACGAAATAGACTTTTCAAGGGGACACAACAGGAAGAGTCTTATAAACTTTCGAGTGCTGTGTACTTGTTAGCATCATCCCAGGCTGTCTCTCTCTGCCCCAGGCCCTCACAGCCTGAAGTTTTAACTAACGAGAGCAGCATGGTCAGAAATATTCGTCTCTCCCGGTTTTTAAAAATTTTTTGGAGATGGGGTTTCACTATGTTGCCCAGGCTGGACTTGAACTCCCAGGCTCAAGCAATTCTCCCATCTTAGCCTCCTAAGTAGCTGAGACTACAGGGGTGTGCCACAGCAAACAGCTTAGAAAGGGTCTTATGGAAAAAAGGCTGGTAGGTGACTTTATTATTAATAGATGAGCATTCCAGGCCTTTCTGTAGCTTTTGCAGTCATTGATCCGTCTTGGCGGTGGGGCCGGGGAGCAGTCTGGGCGTGAGCAGGTGGTAATGGGGGGTGGCATGTATGGCTGTTTCTGTAAAAAAGGACATCAGATTCTCTACATCCCCACCTTACCTAGCTGTCTCCCTATGTGAGCCCCTCCTCCTATGTTCTTTTAATATTATCTTTTAATTCTAAGACAGGGAGGACCAATAAAAATCACTCAAGCTTAAGGTTTATGAAATTTGCATCCCAAATATTGGAAAAGTCTTGCTCACACCAAACGTCTGCAAGTTAAAGGGATCTGATACTCACTAAGTGGCCACGCTGCTGGGCACTCTGCTTGGTGCTTTACTTACACTACCTAACTGAAGTGTCACAGCAACTCCAGAGATGAGGCATCATCCCCATTTCATAGATGAGGAAACTGAGGCTCAGAGAGGTTAAGTGTTTGTATCAGCCTGTCTCACCCAGGTATAGACCCTTTCTGCAACACCAGAAAGTCCCTGTGGAATCTGTAGGCCCTCTGGGAATGGGGCTGGGATTCTGGCTTCTGGTCTGGCACCAGTGTGCTAAGATTCATTCCCAGGCACAGGACAGGGGTCAGGGGTCAGACTCCATGGTGGAAGGTCTCTGGATGGGAGACAGAGTAGACAAGGCCAGGGCTCAGGTTGACCAGCTGAGGATTCTCCCACTATTGCTGGGGGAGAATGTGCCTCCTCCTGAGCCAGCCCCAAAGATTGCCTGGCTTCTAAAATTACCATGTTTTTGACGTCATGATTATTGGAGAATTTAGAAATGCATAAAGAAAATAAAAATCGCTTGTAATCCTGCCATGCAGACTTCTAGTTCTTTTTTCTGTGTGAATCTCTGCAAATCTATACGTACATTTATTTCAACTTAGTAGTAATCATACAGCATATACTAATTTGTAACTTACTCTTTTTGTTTAAAAATATATCATGAATACTTTTTTTTTTAAGTTTTTGTTTGTTTGGTTGTGTTTTTTTTTTTTTTTTTTGAGACAGGGTCTCACTCTGTTGCCTGGGCTAGAGTGCAGTGGCATCATCATAGCTCACTGCAACCTCAAACTCCCGGGCTCAGCAATCCTCCTGCCTTGGCAACTTGAGTAGCTGGGACTACACACGTGCGCCATCATGCCTGCTAATTTTTAAATTTTTTGTAGAGACAGGGTCTTCCTATGTTGCTTAGGCTGGTCTTGAGCTTCTGGGCTCAAAGGATCCTCCTGCCTCGGCCTCCCAAAGTACTAGGATTACTGGTGTCAGCCACCGTGCCCAACCATGAACACTTTTCAATGTTAATTAAGTAATTTGGTAATTTGCCTCAACATAACTTTTAACATCTGCAAAAGTGTTCCATGTATGATTATCCTATAGTTTATAAAGTTGGCTGCATTTTTAAAGGCTTAATGATAGTACCTTCTCTGGTAATCAAGAGATGACTAGATTTCTTGCAGAATATAGGACAGTATAGAAACCTCCATGGGGTACATCCCATGGAGACCCCAAGAGGGTGGAAGGTACAGGGAAACATAGAATGGAAGATGGTGAGTTCCCAGTCTCTGGACATGGACCAGCAGATTCTGGTTTTGTGTCCTGCTGCCACCCCTCCCTGTCCCCCCACTCCCCAGCACACATCTGGTACCTGTACTGGCATAGCCCAAAGGTTTGGGCACAAGAAGAAAAACCACATGAGTTGGTTGGTGTCGATGGCAACCAGGTTACAGATCTGCCCGGCAGTCATTTCCCCCATGGACAGGTTGGAGGTGGACAGGTGCATAATTTTATTGTAAATCTTGGTCTAGAAATGAGAGCAGAGTGTTTCACATTCATCATCATCATCATCATCAGCCTAATTGCCACCCCAGATGCCACGTGTCTACGATGTGCCAGGGGCTTCTCAGACATCCGCCATGGAGCCCTAGAGTAACTCTGCAAGGGGGAGCTGTATCACCGACCCAATTTTACAAATGAGGTAACAACAGCTCAGGAGGTAAAGGGCTTTTTGTTATAGACCAGCAAGTCAGAGAGGGAGCATTCAAACGAGGAGTCCATGCCAGCACGGCAAGCTACTTCCCCAGTAAGCGAGGCCTTTCCCTTGGGGACAGGACTTAATTAGTTCTTAAATCTTAAAAGCAGATCTTCATGTCCAGCCAGTTGCATTCTTGATTTACCAGAGGCCAGTGGAGAGCACATTTCAGAGCCATAAAAATGATGAAGTAGGGCCCGCTGTCTGTTTTAAAGTGGCCATCTCAACCTGGGGAGGGTTAGGGTTAGGGCTAGGGACGCTGTGGGACCAGGTCCTGTCATAACTGAGCCTTGAAACAGAACAAGGGTTTAGCCTCAGAACGTCTGATGTGTTACACAACCTGCAGTGCCGGTCAGCCCCAGTGCCATCCCGAGAGTTGTTCCGGTGGCAGACAGGCAGCAGCCATGGCAATGACTGCCCCTGAGCTCTAAACCCAAAAGCTTTATGTACAGAGCAATCGTGTTGCCCACAAAGATTGCAATTTCCAGGCCATGCACGCTTGAACTAGGAAAAATACATTCCTGTCTTAAATGTCCTGGGGATGCCTGCACTTGAATGAAATTCTATTGTGCATTCTGCTGTGAGGTGGATGACTGGCCCTTAATTCACCTTTTGTGTAAACCCAGGCTTTTTTTGCAGGTCAGTGTTTCTTAAAGCACGAACCTATTCTATGTCTTTCTGTGAGTATATATAAACCATGGTTTAAATTAATGGCAAAGGTTTATTGACAAATCTGTGCATCTTCTAGGTTATGTGAAATCAGGCTTCAAAAGATAATCACCTGGTATCAGTGAAGTAGGGACACAGAGTAATCTACAGATAATGCAATATTAAGTAAAGAGCGGTATACACAGAAGTGCACAACGGACTGATAGCTAGTATATTGTTTTATAAACTATACATATAATTCAGGAATTTTCCTTAATACCTTTTCATGCAAAAAAGTGTGGTTATTCTCAAACTCACAAGGAGACAGACTCTCATCTACAAGGGTAAATTTGCTGTAAATAATTTTCTGGAAATCTCTGAAAGGAAGAAAATTTTTTTTTCTTTATTTGTTTCCATAAGTAACGCTAGTATTTCCTTTCTGTGGCATAGTAATTAATCTCTCATTAATGCAAAAGATTAAAACAGTTTGATAAAAACAATTACATGTTAACACATTAAAAAACCATTTTTTGGCTCTTTTAGTGTAATTGGAAAATACTGGGCTGGTATGTGATTTACAACATACAAATAGTAAGTAGATTTAATTGCAAAACTGTCCAACCACAGAATTGGCTGTTGTTTATGGTGGTGCATGTCTGCCTGTCACTGGAGGGGTCTGAGCAGAGGCTGGGATTTTTGGAGAGGTTTTCTGAATGGAGCAACAATTTGGTTCCTCCTAGCTCCCGGCCCCATGAATCTTAGATGGTCTTGGGTTTTCCTGGCCTCTTTCCACCATTGTCACATGATGACATCCCTGAGGAGGTGCTTTGCTTTTCCAGTGAAAAACCACTGGGGATGGGCAGTGTTGTCATATACAGCTGCACAGGTTGTGCACTACACAATTTCAGGGGACACCATTGACATAGACTTTCCCAAGATTGCTAGAGTTTGGACCCTGACACTCTCCTCAGCCCAACATATACTCTTCTCCTCTCAGTCCCTTTTTTATAAAGCTTCTGATCCTGGCTCCCACAGGACCAGGCAATGTTAATGATTCTAAGGAACAGTTTTGAAGAATGAGGTAGCTTTGGGATTTTGCCACAGCTTCATGAAAATCACTAGCAGAATCTGCTAGTTATTCCCCAACGTCCATTCTGCCCTTTGTGTAGAGAATTTCTACCATGGCATATATGTCTGTCAAGAATAAAGACCACACTTTCTAGCCTCCCTAGGTATGGCCATCTGGCCAATTTCTCACCAACAGGATAGGAGAAGGTATGTGCAACTTCCGCATTATGATTTTAAAAGAAAGCACCATTCTTTCCTCTTGCTGACTTAAATGTAGACATGACAGTGGCAGTTTCAGTGGCCATGAGACCATGTAAGAGGGCTGGCAAAGCAACATTATAGAAGAAGCCAGGTCTCTGATGATTGTATAGCTGCTGTGTCAGCCCTGACTCTATGTGAAAAATAAAGGAACTTCATTTAAACTGCTCTCATACAGGGTCTCTCTATTCCAATAGCTGAACCAAGATTCTAATTATGACTCTGGGACTTGGGCAACTCTCTCATCACTTCTTCAAAGGGGCCCTGAATACTCCCTAACTTTGCTCATCCTTCCAACAAACTCTAAGAAGGAATCTACAGAAAGCAGGACGAAGAGCCTAGACCCCGGTGACCTGTCAGATTAGATAAATCTCTCTCATCAGTAACCAAGATTTAAGAGCTCGAACAGATCTTAGAAGCTATCTAGACCTGGTATGTCAAACATGTTCCTGTTTTTGCACCCAAAGAAGACTTCCTGGCAGCAGAACCTGGAACGGTATCTAGAGAAGGATTCTAAGGCTGCATTTGCACTCAGTGGGAAAGAGTGCTGTGATCGACCGGTGATGTCTGCCACTTTCAAGGCTGAGGAGGCCGAGGGGCTGGGCAGTTGGCATCTCAGATCTAGTACAAGGCAGACCCAGAGCTAGAACTACACTCCCCACGTCCGGCCCAAGGCACTTCCCACTATCCCACATTGCCTAAGGAAACAAACAATAAATTCACAGAAGAATTATTCTTGAGTGCCTATGAGGATGAATAATGCTCATGGACATTATTCTCAATACTGGTTCTTATTGTGAAGTGAAAAAATAATCATCTCAGTACCTGTATGGCTCCTCTCAAGTTAATTCCGGTTTCAATGGCGACATAGTAGGATGCTTGCAGAAATGTCCTTTGCAGTAGGAGGGCAAGGAACAGAAGCACGGATAAGACGTAGGCATTAGCGAGGAACTCTTGGGATGAGACGAAGTAGACCCCGAGAAATTGTGTCTGTTGGAAAGAGAAGTTCAGAGGTGCCCGTCATTACCAGCAAAACGATCACCATCAGTACACGTCACTGTGCCATAATGGCCGTGACTACGACAGGACCCTCCATGGTTGCAAAGCCTTATGCAATTGTTTATCAGTGAAAAATCGCACCGATAAATCCAACTAAACATTCTTCTAACTACAGGGAAGGTTGCCTACACCCTTCATCTTCCCATTTACGGGAACAGAATGGGGCCCAGTTCTAACTTAAGGCCCATACATATGACTCTCGGCGTCAAAGGGATCACCGGGCCCAGAGGAACGCACCCTGAATGGGACAAGGATAAACAGAGCAAATCACGGAGCAGCCAAAACCAGAACTGCTACTACAAGTCTCTCGATGTTCTCTGCTGCAGGAACAGAATCAGCAGGGGCCTGTCCCAGACTCAGCAGCAGCCTGCCCTGCAGGGCTCTCTAGGCAGGAACGATAGTGGAAAACGTGGCTCCCGGGGCAGAGATGGGAGTTCGTCACTTACGATAGACTGAAAAGATTACAGACCCGAGCCTGCCAGCCTCATGGGCTCCCAGGACCTCCTTTTAGATGTAAGGTTCCCTTGCTGTACTTCCCGCAAGATCTCAGATGATAACCAGTGAAGAAAAACAAACATTTTGATTTTGTTGCTAAAGATACCAGGGAACAACAGCGTGTCTGTTTCCAAATTCAGCATCAATGGCTCCCAGGAAAACTTTGATCTTGGTAAGTCCATCATACCCCAGTGGAGCCACATCAATATTTCCAGGAAGACAGAACTGCCCCTTTCTCAGACACTGCCCTGAGCCGTGTATGCTATTTGCAAGGGTGTGGGAGCTGCTGCAGGGATGGGAACAAAGTGGTGAGAAGGAGCCTGTGGGCATGTCCACAACCAACCGGGATCAGGCTGACAGTGCCAGGGCTCTCAGTGGAGGCTGTTCCCTAGGGCCAGAAACTTCTGGGTCTCGGATGCAGGGCTTTCTGATGGTAGGAAAGACCTCACCTCTCTGTTTAACAGAGGTTCCCCAAACCAGTCCTCACTGCTCCCTGGAGCTGTCTGGTCCTGTTCACCACTGTCTGTCCCTACTGGGGACAGCAGGAAGCAGCCACAGGGAGACCAGTGAAGGACACGTGCAAGGCTGAGAGGAAGGACCTACAGAGGCCCAGAGCCCCTGACTCTCTGCCCTGTTTGCCAATGTACCAGAGGGAAGAGAAGGAGAGGGAAGGGAAAGGATGGGCTGGAAGCAGAAAAATCACCTTAAAATTCAGCTGCAGTGAGACCTGACCTTACAGGGGCAGGTGTAGACTCCATCCTCACAATACCCTAGTGAGAAGGGTACCACTATTAGCCCCATTTCATACACGAGGAAATGGGCTTTCAGTATGGTTAGTGGCTGGCCCAAGGTCACATGCTGGTAAGGGGACAATATGTGAATGTGAACCTGCCAAAAACACTACCCCAGACCCACTATCTAGGCTTCATCCAGCCCTTTGATCTCGTGTGTCCTATTGTCAGTGGCAGGCTTGTGACCTGTGGGAGACAGAAACATGCCCACTTGGCTGGTACTGAGCCAAAAATATGGGCACATGAGCTTAGAAGACCCAGTCCTGTTTAACACGCCCTGAGATTCTTCTGTCCCAGTGTCCTCTGCGGAGACTCACCTCTGGAGAATGGAGTCTATTATTTTAAAGCAACAAAACACGTCATGAGAATTTATCCCACAGGACATATTAATGAGTTAACACAAGGCAATGACTGGAAGCACAAAGACATTTAACTTGGAGTTAGGGCAGGCAGAGAGTGCAAAAACCCATGTAAATGTCCAACTGGAGGGAATGGCTGCGTACTTGAAGATACTCATGGGAACACCGTGCACCCAAGACCGCTGATCGCCGTGAAAGCTCTTGAGCAGCACGGAACGCCAGACGGTGCGGTGCCACAAGTGCTCAGAAAACACACAGGCTGGATGATGAGGGCTGGGAAAGTCAACTGATCATGTGCATTGGTTAGACTACGGTTGGTACTTGTTAAATGTACTCATCAGTATTTGTACATTTTTAACAAAGCACCAAATCCTGTTTTTGCCGTTCTAAAGGCAAAACCTTGACGCCCTCCCTCCCCTCAACGCACACACCCTAGGGTCAGAAAACTATTTCTGTAGATCAAGAATTTTGTGACCTGTTAAAATGAAAATCTCGCTGAAGATATAAGTCATGAGGTCATTATTAGATCTCTCTTCAAAAAAGAGACAGTTTAAAAGAGGTAGAACCCAGCATAGCTGAGTTTTGATTAAGAAATGGGTACCGGAGTAGCCAAGCGGCCCGGGAGCTGCCCGAGGAAGGCAGGCCCTGGTGAAGTCCAGCGAGAAGAGGCCCTGGGCAGCAGGGAGTGGGTGCGAGGGCACTGGCCAGCCCCCCGGAGGCACCGAGGCAGGAGAGGAAAGGCCGGGGACCTACGACCCGACGTGTGGAGGAAAAGAAATGCTTAGAAGGTCACGTGCCCTGGCTCTGCATTTTCGCAAGCTCTCAGGAAGACACTGTGTTTGCTTCCAGGGGTTTCCCCAGTAGCGCTCAATACATGTGTGTTAAGTCATCGATGCGTATGATCCTCAGGCCCCAAGTACTTGCTACAGGAGTTGTTACACATCTCCCCACTTTGCAGCTGAGGCCTGCGGAATGTAACGGATGACGAGCAGCACAGAGAGGGTTACTTGCAGAAGGAGGACTGGAACCCAGGACTCCTCACTCTGCAGTTTGGACGGCCATTGGCCCTGTGTGGACGGAAGTATGGCTAGAAAGGTCTCCTTCCCTTGTTCTCTGGAGCTTAAAGGAGAGGTGGTCACTTGGGCTCTTGCTTCCTGTGTTGGCTGGGGCCAAAAGGTGAGTTGTCTATAGGTCCCAGCCCTGGGAGGCCCTGGATAAAAACAAGAACATCTTTGACCGCCCACGGACCAATACACTGACCCATCCTGCACAGCCATTTGACATGGTGGTTAAGGGCTGGGACTTGCAGGTCAGCCATATCTGAGTTCAAATCCTGACTCATCATATATCAGCTATTGTGTCCTTAGGTAAGTTCCTCAACCTTTCTGAGCCTCAGTTTCCTCACCTGTAAAATGAGGCTGTGAAGGGTTTCTACTTTAGAGATCTGCAGTGAAGTTTCAATGCATGTAAAAAAAAAAAAAACACATGCAAGTGTAAGCACTTAATATAGGGTAACTTGTACATTATTCATTGCAGAACCATTTCCCATGTGTCTCCTGGGTGTCAAACAGGGGGCTGGGTGCTGAGCACACAGAAGTCAGATAATGCAGCTTCCTGTCTTGGGGGACTCAGGGTCAAGTCAGGGAAGAGACAAGGGGTGCTTTGATGAGAGAGTCACAGGATGTTATGGGAGCACAGAGGAGAGGCACTAATTCAACCAGGGAAGGCTTCCTGGAAGAGGCGACATTTGAGCAGAGTCTTGGTGGATTAGGAGGAGTTACTGAAGTGAAGGCAGGTACTCCAGGCCAAAGCAACTTCATGGACATCATCGTGAAGATGCTGATCCACACATCAACATCACAAAGTCACAGAAACACCCAATGCACGTAAGTTCATTAAGTCACCCATAGTGACAGCCACAAATTTGGCCTTCCAAATGGGAACACACACACATACAAACACACTAGACACTGAGAGACATAGGGACAAACAGAAGAACACACATATAGAACCATAAGAAGTTCCTAGGAGAACTCATTCAGAAATAAATACATACACATTCACAAACCCACACACTTCCTCACTGAGGCTTAGAGCCTGTTTAAAGCTTTGGCCCTCAGATCAAACCCAGACGGTTCTTTCTTCCTTTGGCTCAGCTGGTATCCCAGAGTAGTGCTGGCAGGTTTCATACACCAGCAGCTCTTTCTGAATCCAGTTCCCTCGCCCTGCAGCCAGATCAGTGGCATGCACAGCAGGTGACAGATTGGGAGTGGGGGTTGGGCCAGAGAGGGGGCTGGGAAGAGTTAGATCGTGGGCAGAGCCTGGGTCCCAGCTTTCGCTGGGGAGTGGCAGAGGGGACAGGCACATCAAAAGACCTAGCAGGTCATAGACACTTTCGGTACCTAAAGAAGACACCGGAAACGTTCGTCCTCGAGGATACCAAGGGCGCTGTGTTTCTTGCCAACTGTGAGTGTGCTGGAAGGAAGAGAGGACAGGCAGCCACGGATGATGACTAAACCATGGGTGCCCGGCCATGCTGACTGCAGCAGGACGGATTCGGGCTGGGTAGAAAGACGGGCCTCCTCACCCAGACTTTTAAACACTATGACAAGTAGCCAGGGAGCTGCCTTCTCTGTCATTCCTCGAGTCCAGAACAGCACCCAGCTCTTTCGGTTAGAACTGCTGGGGGCCAGCCTGAGCAAGAGCCCTGTCTCTACTAAAAAATAGAAAGAAATTATATGGACAACTAAAAATATATGTAGAAAAAATTAGCTGGGCATGGTGGCACATGCCTGTAGTCCCAGCTACTCGGGAGGCTGGGGCAGTAGGATCGCTTAAGCCCAGGAGTTTGAGGTTGCTGTGAGCTAGGCTGATGCCACGGCACTCTAGCCCGGGCAACAGAGTGAGATTCTGTCTCAAAAAAAAAAAAAAAAAAAACTGCTAGGGGGCAGGGAGAGGAACCAGAGGGCCTCAGTAAATGACCCCTTTCTCCCATTTTCTGGGCTCAGAAGTCCCAAAGAGAAATAAGCCATATCCCAGGCAACCACACGATTGAGAGTGTTTTGTTGTGAATACTGGAGATTATATTTACTTTCAACTCTCGTTTCTATGTCGGAAATTTGCTGATTGTATTTGGGCTGCAGAGAACAAACATTAAATCTGATAAGGCCTGCTGCCGCTGGCCACTGAGGCAGGGCCATCTGTCTCAGGGATTTGCGTGCTGATAAGTAAGTGGGACAAGAGCATTCCAATGAGAGGGCAATAAACTCCAGGGTTTGTGTATAAATAAAGAGAAAAAAATGGCAAAGGTAACATTCAGATGAATTAAAATTCTAAGTGTTCTCACCATCTCTGTGGCAAATCCTGCCTCAGAGCTCTCTCCCTAGGAGAATCCCACAGGGGTTTTGGGAAACACGGGAAGAAGGGGATGGGGTGGACAAGCTGATAAGAGCTCTGGCCAGTGTCACTTCCCCCTAATATTAACAACTGGCTCCATGCTGCTGCAGGATTGTCAATGTAGAGTGTTCTGGGGTTACCTACAGTCAGACTAAAGCGTCTCGTCCACAGACACTCCTGTGGACAAGAGAAGCAGCTACTTGTTCTTTCTTTCTTGGGCCAGGTAAAGTACAGAGGCTCAAAATGTGAGAGAAGGCCTCAAAAGCCATCAAAGTCTAAAGAAGCAAAAAGAGTCCTTACATTCTCAATCAAAAAGGAAATCTGCCCATATCAGCCTGGAAAACTCCTACTCTTCTGTCAAGGCCCCAGTCAAATATCCGCTCCTCTATGAAGCTGTCCATAGCCATGGGCTAAGTTAATCACTCCCTTTTCCCACAAGTCCCTGTAAATACCTCCTAACAGTCCTATGTAACAAACGGTATACAAATATTTTATTTAGATTTTTCTCTCCTCCATTGGATTTCACAGTCGTCGGAGCCAGAGGTGATGGCTTGGTAATAATAGTCAATTTAGCATCATGGTTGTAAGTGCCCAGACTACGGAGTAAAAGGGTCTTGGATTCAAATCCTATGTTACTAACAAGCTGAGAGACCCTGGGGAAAGTTACTTAACCTTTCTGAGCTTCAAGTTTCTCATCTGTAAAATGGGGGTAAGAATACCTATCTCAGGAATTGTATGGTATGTGAATTATATTACAGTAAAGCTATTACAGAAATATACTCACTCCAAACTGTAGTTTTAGGGACTGAATGAGATAACACATGGATAACTTCTGCACACAGCCAGGTATATATTATGTGGTCAGTAAGTGGCTGTTACTACAGTTCATAGTCCGTGTTCATAACCGTTGCCTTCATCTTCCCACAGCCCAACCCACGCCTGGCACACAATAGGGTTCAATAAAACATTCGCTGAATAAATCAGATAATAGACTTGGCTTATCTCATATTTCTGACCAAAAGTGCTAAGCTGACTAATTATATCTCCAGAAAAATGGATATAAACCTCTGAAGATGAACTGCGATCTGTGATTTTGGAGCTCATGAAATGAATAAACAAGGGGTACCATAAATTATTAAGATCCCTGACTACTAATTCTCTGCATTATTTTTGGACTTTCTGTGGTTAAAATGCTATAATGAAGTCCTCACTGGGAAAATAAAACTTTGAGTCTCATTAGGGGGTGAAAAGTTTTCCATTTCATGGTATCTAAACCTAAGTGGCTGCAAAGAAACAGACGAGAGAATTCGGTACCTCTCAGCCCCGGAAGTGGATGCTGCGGCCCCACGTGGGCAACATCACGCCCTAGAAAGGGATTTCTAGTTCTTCTGCTCAACAAATTTTAGTTTGTAGCATTTTCGCATCTGGAAGGCCAGTGTATCATCCAGTCCAATAAGTTTCAAGTATTTTTAACCCTTTCTTTAAAAAATCAATGGTAAAATCCAACATATTGATAAAACTGAGGGCAGCTTTGAATGAAGTTTGGAGTGGGGGGAGAGAGAGCCCCACTCACGGGGGCTTCCCACTTTCCTCACTCCCACAGCAGCCCCAAGGCCCCTGCAGAACCTCAGGTGCTAGGGTGCCCAGAACCGAAGACAGGTCCCTAAAAACTTTCTCAGTCTATTAAGGTGATATGAACTGAAAACCAACGAACCTAGCAAATCATAGACACTCTAGACACTGGGCAAACAAATGCACTTCCTGTGACGTTCTGAGTGGCTTCACTGCCGGGGGAGGTACCACGGTGGCGATGGCGTGGTGGGGAGAGCAAGGCACCAGGAAACTCGGGGCCCACACTCACCTCCTAGAGTGAGTGTCTGGTGAAGAGATGCAGAGCATCCTCTGGAGGGGTGCCGTGCGCGTGTGAGGAGTGTGCACGCTCACGCCTTCTGGAGGGTGTCCTGCTCGACCCCTGGGGTGGCCTACCTTGGGCTGGAAGACGTGGTTCTCCTTCCCAAGGTGGTCCACGATCCCAAAGATGCACAGCGGCCCAGCAAAGCCCAGCAGGTCGGCCAAGATGCGGAAAGTGCTGCTGAGGACCAGGCGTCTCCCGAAGGCGTGGCAGAGTGCGCACCAGATGGCCCGGGCACCCTGTGCGCTCTGCACATCCTTCCTCTGCCCAGAGAGACCCATGGCCAGGTCAGAGTGGCCAAGGGCTCATTCATGGCAGGGCCCAGCCTCCCAGGATGCCCCTGGCTCCTGCTGCCTGGGGAAGCCCCGTGGTCGTGTCCTCTGCAAACAGGTGAACTCCAGGAAGAAATCATGGAATCACCAAGGGCACAGTTGGGTGGGCCTACCAGCACCAATATGGTCTAGATGGGGAAACTGAGGCCAGATGATCATTCAAGGTGACAGAGCTGGTCAGGGCCTATATGATGAGCACAGCATGGGGATGAGGGAGTGGCCATGTGCCATACTCACTCATTACCACCTGCCACTGTGTCTGTCTTGGGGTCTACCCTGTGCTAGGGCGGAAGCAGTGAAGAAGCGTTGGACCGGGAGTCAGGAGACTGGCTCTGCCACCTACCATCTGTGGGCCAGCTCTGGGCAGGTCACAGCCTTTCTCAGGGGCTCAGTTTCCCCATCTGGACAAGGATGTTGGACCAGATGACCCTAATTGTAAAAGCCATTCCAGCTGTGACTAGCCTATGAATCTTTAGTCTTAAGACTTGTCCCTGGTTCACTGTGTGACTTTGGGCAGCTTCTTCCCCTCACTGGGCCTCTGTTTCCCTTCCTGATATCCTCTGAGGTCCCTGTCTGTGGCTCTAAACCAGAGGGCAGGGAATGGGCAGTGTGGCCATGCCCCCACTGACCACCTGGGCGTCAAAGGCCTCGCAGAGCCGCCGGTAGTTGGTGAGGGCCCGCATGGCGATGGGCAGCTTCCCAATGGCTCGCAGGTCGATGGGCTTCTTGTGGGCAGTCTTGATGAAGGCATTCATCCACCAGTAGGTGCCCTTGGAGAGCAGGTTGACAAAGGGCTGCAGGAAGCGTACCCCCAGGTCCTGCAGGTCCTCGGGGGGCTTCACCTCCCTTGGTGTCTTGAAGAAGATGTATCTCTGTGAGCACATGGGCCATGGAGGATAGGTAAGTACAACTTTTCACTGCTCCCCACTTTGTCCCAGCAAGGATCTGGGGTTGTGACATCCACACCTGACCTCTAACAGATGAGCCATCTCTTGCCTATAATTATTTACAGGAAAAGGGTCTCCCAACATCTCTTGGCCACCAATGCCAGGGCCTCCTGACTTTGTAACTATTCCTTGAGGTCTAGTCTGAATCCCCCTGGCTGGGCTGGGTTCGGTTTAAGTTGAGTTGGGAAAGAGCAGGAATTTCCCCTATACAGTCTTCTTTACAGATCTAAGGACACTATTATGTTCATACAGAGTTCACAGAACTTGAAGTAATGCAGACCTGGGTTCAAATCCTGCCTCCCCCACTAACTGGCAAGGTGTTTTTGGACAAAGCTCATCTAAAATACTTCCTCATTTATAAAGGGGGCGGCACTTGCATCACAGGGTTACTATGAGGGTCAGCTGAGGAAGGGAATGCAAGGGGCTTTGTACCCTGTGGATCCCCAACTAAAGCAGAAGAGTCAGAGAAATGCAGGTTAGTGTAGCAGTTCATGCTCATCAGACCAGCCCAGATTAGAAAAGGCTACAACCCCCATTCTGGCTGGAGGGTAGAAAAAGAGTTTTCTCATTCACTGCTAGTAGATTACAGTCTTTCTAGAAGGCGATCTGCAACATCAATCAAAATTTAAAATATACAGACTCTTTGGCCCAGCAACGCCACTCCTTGGACTCTCTCCCATGGAAATAAAAGCAACAATATATAAAGATATAGGGAGGTTCAATACACCATTACTTGTGAAGGCAAGAGCTTGGCAACAAAGTGAATGCCCACTAATAGGGAAATAGATGAATAAATTATGGTTATCCACATGATAGAATATTATACAGCCATTAAGACAACTGAATTAGTTGGACCAGATGGCTTGAAGGGAGTCCTAAGAAACATTAATATTTATTGGCTGAGAAAAGCATGATGCAGAAAATGGGGCATAATATGATTTTGTTTTTACAAAACAAATATTGGGGGGAAACCTGAATGATATTAGTTTAGATAGATGTGCATGGTATTACATTAATAAAAATAAAGTATGGAAAAATAAAAACAAAGTATGGAAAGACAAATGAGGCTGTTAGTCTGGGTTACCTGGGAAGGTGGGGGCAGGGGAAGGGAAAAATTAGAGCCTGAGGTGGGGAAGAGAGAAGGAAGGTGGCAAATAAAAACGGTAACAAAACGAAAGACGCGTGTGCTCTCCTTCATGTGTACCTGTGACCTTCATGTGTACCTGTGACCGTGAATACATTAAAGCACAGACAAAGTCCCTCCCCCCCACAAGAAAAGAAACTGGGAGAAGCAAGTCCCTGAAGATTCTTCCCTCTCTGTGGGAGTAAACCCAACCTTCAGTCTCAGCTGTCACACCCCATCACCTCCTTTCCTCCTGGCGCAGAGCACAGCTGGGCCAGGTGGAATGGCTCTGCTGAAGCATCATCCACTGGCCTCAACGCCCGCTTTGCGGGGCAGGTAAACAAGCCGGCTCCTTCGGGTGTGGCCGAGAGGCGGGGTGGGGGTGGCCGAGAGGCGGGCTGGGGGCCTACACCGGGCAGGGCAGTGCTCAGAACCCCGCCCCCGCCTCGTCCCACCCAGGTGCGTCTGCAAGCGGCCTGCTCACCCTCACCCTGATGACGTTGACCTCCACGAGCAGCAGCATCCCGTAGAGCACCACCAGCAGCCCCGTGAGGCAGAAGCGCAGCTGCGAGAGGCCGATGGCGTGATCGTAGAACTTGACGAACTTGATGGTCTTGGTGATGAAGGCCAGCGTCCAGTAGACCAGCAGGGCTGCCGGGGACAGACGGGAGAGCACGGGGCACGTGTGTGCACTCACGTGTGTGCAAGTGTGTGGGAGGGAAGGAGAGAACGTGTCAGGGAGATGGGTGTGTGCGCGTGCGCATTGCTGAGTAAGGGGATGAGATGGGTGTGTGCGCGTGCGCATTGCTGAGTAAGGGGATGTGCACACGGCAATATCCCCGTGAGCCACTTTGAGATGATGTACGTACGTCATAACCTTCATGACAGGCGTGTTCAAAAACATCAATAATCTCATGAGTCAAACTGGCCAAATTTCCCTTAACAATAAAGGATAATGAGAAGAACAGGAAAATTATTCCTTGAATTTAACTAAGTTACAGGCACTGTGCCAGGTGAGCACTTTAAACACATTATCTCATTTATGACTTACAATAACCTTTCAAGGAAAGTATTGCAGTCACACCCAATTTATCAGACAAAGGAATTGAGGCTCAGAAAGATTAGGTAACTGATCCAAAGTGACACCGCCATTAAGTGGCAGAGCTGGGCTGGCCTAATGCCGGAGCCCACGCATGTAGGCCTCAGGCCCTAATGACTTCCTTGTGGAATTTCCAAGTGAGGGGAGATCTTAATGGTCATTCAATCCAGCACTTTCATTTCACAGATGAGAAAACTGAGGCCCAGACAGAGGAGGTGACTTTGCCCAAGCCTGCCGCCAGCTAGAGGCAGGGAGAAGGTGGGGACCCAGATCCCTCTCCCCACAGTCCAGAGCCCTCCACAGTGCAATGATGCTCCTCGGGGAGCCCCAGGGAGTGGGGGACACAGAAAAAGTGAGTCACAGTTGTGTGAGGCAGTGCAGTATAGTGGTTAGAGGTGTGGCCCTGCAGCTAGGTACACCTGGGCTCAGATCCTGTGACATAATAGCTGTGTGACCTGGGATATATCATTTAACCCATCTAGACTTCAGTTTCCTCATCCATTAAATGCAGATAATAATAACACTGCTTTGAAGCCGTTGTGAGCAACGTATGGAAAGCATATAGCACACAAGCCTGCCGTGCAGTGGGTGCCCTTTGGACGGCCTGTTCTCCCTCAGCCTCGCCCCCCATCACCAAGTTCTTTTTTTCTTTTCTTTTCTTTCCTTTTCTTTTGTTTTCTTTTCTTTCTTTGTTTCTTTTTTTTTTTTTTTTTTTGAGACAGAGTCCTGCTCTGTCACCCCTGCTAGAGAGCAGTGGCATCATCATAGCTCTCACGGCAACCTCAAACTCCTGGGCTCAAGTGATCCTCCTGCCTCAGCCTCCCAAGTAGCTAGGACTACAGGTGCATGCCACCACTCCTGGCTAATTTTTCTGTTTTTTGTAGAGATGGGATCTCGCTCTTATTCAGGCTGGTCTCTACCTCCTGACATCAAGTGATCCTCCCACCTCAGCCTCCCAGAGTGTTAGGATTATAGGCGTGAGCCACCACGCCCAGCCAGCAAGTTCTATTTTATCTCCCACATATCTTGAATCCATCTGCTTCTCTTTGTCCCCATGGTACCATCCGTGTCCGGGCCACCATCATGTCTCCTCTGGACCCCCTCAAGGGCCTTCAAGAGCCTTCTCCCTGGTTTCCTCCTTCCTCCCCTTCTTGCCCTCCTCCAGCCTGACTTCCATAAAGCAACAAACACGAGTATGTTGAAAGCCCCTCAATGCACCCATGTTCACAGCAGCACCATTCACAATAGTCAGAAGGTGGAGGCAGCCCAAACGTTCATTGACAGATGGATGGATAAACAAACGCCTTACATCCATACAACGGAATATTATCCAGCCTTAAAAGGAAGGAAATTCCAGCACATGCTACCACATGGATGAGCCTTGAGGACATTACACTAAGTGAAATAAGCCAGTCACAAAGGGCAAAAGGTGCATGATTCCACTTAGATGTGGTACCTAGAGTAGTCAAATTCACACAGATAGAAAGTAGGATGGTGGTTCCCAGAGGCTGGGGTGAGGGAGGAATGGGCAGTTATTGTTTAATAGGGACAGAGTTTCAGTTTGGGAAGATGAAAAAGTTCTGGAGATGGATAGTGGTAATGGTTGCACAACGATGTGAACATACTTAATGCCATGGAATTGTGCACTTAAAAATGGTTAAGATGGTAAATGTTATGTTATGTATACACTGCCACACACAAAAAACCCTCCAAACAAACAACTTCCCACTGCTCTTGGGATAAAGATCAATGCCTGGTATAAGCCACACCTGCCGCTCCAGCCTTCACCTAAGTCTAGCTTCTTCCACTCTCTGCACTCCAGCCACTCCTTTCCTTCTGGATTTCCTAATGTGTTTTGCTCATCCTGCCTCAGGGCCTTTGCACATGCTATTCCCTCTGCCTGAAGCACTCCCCTCTCTCTTTTTCCAGTTAGTTTCTTTAGTTCTCAGCTCAAACATGATGTTTTCAGAGAATACCCCCTTGACCTCATTTGGGGCCACAAGATCATGGTTTCTTCATGGGACAACATAAGCTGCACTGTGGTGCACCTTTCTGCGGGCTCCAGACCTATGGCCAGACATCAGCCTCCTTGGGGGGCTGGCTTTCCCCCAATACCCACTGCCCTCTATCCCTGCAGCTCATAGGGTGCACCCCCTCCACTTTCTGCTGCGTAGAATTTCTGGCTCTGTGGAGTCTCCTCTCAGGGGGAGCAAAACTCCAATGGGGGGAATGGAGGGGGTTAGTCCCTGTTCCTTGGGAAAGGACTAATCCATCCATGGAGGGTAATTTGTGTGTTAAAAAGAGAACATCATGGGCTTGCCAGGGAATGAGAAAATGAACTCACCAGATGCCCAGACAGGGTGTTTCCAGGGGCACACGGTCACCCAGGCCCTGGTGGTTAATGAGGGGTTCTCTGCAGATGAGGAGCTGCTTCAGAAAGCAAAGCAGGCGGCTCTCTGAAGCCTGTGCCTAACATGGCCCCTCAACCTGCTGCCCCCATGCCCCACCCACACTCACACGGGGGCCCCTGGGGTGGGAGGGGTCACCTGGATGATCCTGATGGAGCTCAGATCCCACCTTACGTAGGAAGGCAGACCTGTGATTAGCTCAGAAACACCCTCATCCCCTGACAACCCCACAATGCCACTGGCTTAGCACCGAGTGTTCCAGACTCAGATGTCAATGAGAAGCTGTGATTCCTGAAAAAATCACAGTCTGACTTAATGACAGTCTGAATACAGCCCACTGCCAGATATATAGCCCCGGCCTTAGACATGCAGACCGGGCCCAAGCACAGAAGCAGACTTGTGGATTTATACCTTTGCCCCAAGGACACAGTCTTAGGAACCTTGGACACGCAGTTTCCTCAGAAACGGTTAGGAGTCTGCTCCTAACCAGAGGAGACAGACTCCTGGCTTTGCCCCTGACTAGCTGGGTAGACTAGTACAAGTCACTTAACCTCTGAACCTCAGTTTTCTGATCTGTAGCAGGGAAATAACAATGGCACCTCCCTCATGGGGTTGTTGCAAGGACTAAAGGAGTTAATATACATAAAATGCTTAGGATAGAGCCTGGCACATAGTAAGTGCAAAATGAGTGTTTGCTGTTATTATTTTTAACCTTTCTGAGTCTCAGTGTCCACGTGTGGGAAATGGGGACACTAACGGTACCAATAGGGAGGCCGTAGGAATGAGGTGAGACAGTGCATATATGGAGCCTAGCACAGAGCCTGGCACACAGTGCTGGCTGGATAGACATCAGCAGTCATCGCGTGTTTCTGCCAGGGACCCCAGCCACACAGCATCAGAGCTCTAAGCCGACGCTCCTTCCTGAGGCTAAATGTTGGCAAACCTCGGGCTCTGGTCCTGGGCCTTTTTCTTCTCTCTCCAGGTGACCTCATCCAGGCCCAAGCGTTAGATGCCACCGATCAACCCAACTGCTTAATGTGTATCCTGCCCACGAATGCCCAGCTCATTTATCTGACTGCCCACTTGACACTTGAGTTGCTGTCTCAGCGACGTCTCAAATGCCATGTGCCCCTAACCAGGAAACTTGATGCCCAGCCCAGCCCCGACTCCTGCTGCTCTGCCACATTAGTAACACCACCGTTCGCCCAGGCGCTCAGGCCCAAAGCCTGGGCCTCTCCCTTGCTCCTCCCTCGCCCCTGCCCTCACCTCCTGCCACTCTTCCCCTTGCTCGTTGGCCTTTGCCCATACCGGCCTCTCTGCCACATGTGTTCCTATCAGAAGGCCCCTGCACTTGCTGTTCCTCCTGCATGGAACGCTTTCCCCCAGATACCTGCACGCTCAGCAGAGACCTTCCCCAACCCCCCTACGTAGACAGCAGCATCGCCATCACTCTGCCCCTCACCCGCTTGATTTTCTTCACAGCGTCACCGTCACCACCACCTAGTCACCTCTTTGCTTGTTCATCCACTGTCCTTGCCTGACTGCCTCCTTTGCTAGACTGTAAACTCCACAAAGACAGGGATTTTTTCCTTCCCTTGTTACTCTCTAGCACCTAGAACAGTGCCTGGCACATAAAGTCCTCAGTAAACATTACTGCATTACTGGGAGGAATGAATGCAGGGACCTCCCCCTCTCCCACCCACCCCCCTCCTCCTCTCCCCCTTCCCCCCTTCCCCCTCTTCCTTCCCTACCGATCAGCAGCTTGGGGAAGTTGGAGGTCTCGATGTTGTGATAGTAGACCACAGAGGTGACAGCAGCCATGAACGCCATCCCGGCTGGCATGTACAGGTGGAGATGGCGGGATTCGGTTACCCTGGGATGGGAGGGGGAGAGAGAGAGAGACACACACACACAGGATGAGGATGTGCTGAGTACCACAGTAGAGCAGCCCAGGCCTGTGGTAAGGGCTCAGCACATACTACGGCCTCCATATCATATCCACAGCTCCGTTCCATGTGCCAGCAGCTCTGCCCAGCCCATACCCAAACATGCCTGTTAACTGAGGGGTCCAGGAGTCCATACAGTGATGCTAGAAGGCTTGGTGTTCAGCCTTTGGAACTCACGGCCTTCTCTGCCTGGGTCTACGCTTGTAGAACCTGGCATTGGTAGTAGACTTTAGCAGTGGCAGCTGCAAAGCCCAGAACCACTTCTCTGCGAGTGAACACAGCTGGGTCCCTGCTTCTGGGGTCCCTTGAGCAGTACGGGGCCCGTACACCACAACTCACTTAGTGACAGCCCCATTTAACATTAACAATGTAAGTGAACATTGGCACCCACCCCGGGTGTTGTAATAGCAACACTGATGAGAGTCAAACTTTATTGTGCATTTACCCTGGCGAGGCACCATTCTCAGCACTTGATATATATTAACTCATTTAATCTTCATAACACCCCATGAAGTGGGTACCTTAGTCTCCCCATTTTAGGGTTGAGGAGACTGAGGCATAGAGAGTCATGCCCAGGGTCACTGCTTTTGTCTGCTCCCCCAGGATGGGGACGGGGCAGTCAATACCAGCTCATAGCCGCGCCACTTAACTGACAGGGCCTCTGTGGCAGGAGGGCGCTGGGCTGGCAACAAAGCCCCACAGAGAGTCAGAGCAGAACCCTCGCAGACCCCAGTCTTGCCCATGACTGCTGAGGGACCACCTTGGTTTGTCCCAATCATGCCCTTCCCCGACTCCCTCCTGCAGACAGCAAAATCTACCCTGCCTAGCCTGGTAGCAAAGGCCCAGGAAATGTGGCCTCAAGCCACTTCACCAGCACACCCGCCTGCTCTTTGTGCTCTAGCCCTGTTGGGACCCTCTCCGCTCCCAGACGGTCTGCTCCAGCCTCCTGCTTCAGTGCTGCCTGAGCTCACTCGCTCCTTCTGTCCAGCACACCGAGGTCCCTGCCCTTGAGAAGCTGATGGTGAAGTGGGGGCCACCATGCTCAAAGCTACCTGTCTGATGCTACAGTCTACAGAAGTGGTTTGCAGATGGACGAGGCTGAGGGAGCAAAGAGGAGGGGATGGACAACCAGGAACGGTTCCACAGAGGAGGTGGCACCAGGCTAGACTTTAAGGATGAATAAAGAGTCCAATGGAGAAGGAGGAGGGACATGAGGAGAGCCATGTTGGGACTCCAAGGGGTCTGGCGTGTGCAGATGTAGAGGCAGCATGGACTGTTCACCAAGTAGCATCCTCTTGCTATTCCTTGTTAAAGGAACCACAAGTTTGCTCCAGTAGCAATATACTCCGCACTGGGGAATGGATGGTGATTGGTTTAAGCAGCCATTCCATACCCTTTTGCTGGTGATTGGTCTAAGGGTGGCCACATAACCCAATTCTGGCCAGTGAGATGTAAAGGCAAGTCTGCGGAGGATGATCTCCCTCATAAGGGAGAGGCATGTCAGGAGCATGCCCCCTTTGCCCTTGTAAGTGATGCCCGGAGCTGGGCAGCCACTTTGTGACCATGGGGAAGATTTGGTTGACACACAGAGGATGTCATGGAAAAATGGGAAGAGACTAGGTCTCTGAAGACATCAGTGAGCCACCAAACCAACCAGAAAAGGCAACCTCCACATTTCTTATTCAATGAGACTACGAATGTTGACATTCTTTAAGCCTTGATTAGTGGATATTCTCCGCAAAAGGTCTTCAAACTAACACAGGAGGTAACAGAGAGACAAGGCCAGAGAGCAGCCAATCAAAAGTGGGAACACTAGGAACAGCCAACACCCTGCCCCGGGATCTTCAAAACTCTTGCCTCTGTACTCCTTAAAATAATTTTGAAACACTTGATACTCTCCCACATTTTTAAGTTGACATCTAAGAGGTTATATGTTTAAATAAATTCTTTTTTTTTTTTTGCAATAGGAGGTAAAAATGTTAGAATTTTATAAGACAAAAGAAGATAAGGATTAACCATAATTGGAATAAGTATTCCGTGGCATGACTTAATAAAATAGGTTTTAGCTGTTTTGCTGAATATACTGAGTTAGTTAAGAAATTACATAAAGTTTTATATAGAGGCTTTATCCAGTGTATGATGGTCTGAGAAGACATTCTGGTTTGGTACATATATATTTTTAACTCTTCCTCACTAACCTATCCTGCTTTGGTTATTCTGAATTCAGAGCATCACACACAGAAATAACACCCAAAGGAACACAGGAAGCGCTGCAGCTTTAAGATGGCTCGATTAGTCACTAAATGAGACTTACCCTAAATCAAACCCGAGCTTGAAGACTGCTGCCTTAACCAGCCCCTAATCCTGCCTGCCCCCTAAACTTCCAGAAAGGTTTGACAATCCAGGCTGGGGTGGACTGGGGGTGTCACAGGGCAGGGTCTGTGACTCTTCCTGCTGTCTGCCCCCTCCCATGCTGCTCCCTCATGCTTGCCTGCCCAGGGGTGTGAGGCCACAAATACCAGGAGACAAGTGCCCTGGGAGGAGGTGGCCCTGAGCACTGTACTGGAATGGTTTGTGGCACAGGTGCAGCCACACAGAGGAGGGGCTGCTGACAGCCAGCAGGAGGGAGTCCCCCGACCAATTCATTCCAGTTTCCCACATTCTGGGAATACAGCATCTTCCCAGGGCTCCGCCACTCTGGGCACTGCACCTGTCCGTGCTCAAATTTCATCTTCCACAGCCCCATGAAGCAGGCAAACCAGGGACTATGATGCTGGTTTCACAGGTAGGGAAAGTGAGGCCCAGAAAGGCTGAATGACTTGTCCAAAGTCCCATAGCTGGTACACAGCGGAAGCACTAGCTGAAGACCCAGGTCTTCTTCCTTTGTGGGCAGGGTGTTTCCTCTGTCACCCTGGCTAATTAAAACCCAGTGAGCATTTCTGCTCTGAGGGCATCTCTCCTCTCTGTGGCATTTGTGCTGCTTTGGAAGGGGTGCTGGGGATGGCAGTCGGAAGCAGACTTGTCACCTGCCAGTTATGTAGCAGTATGCCCTCTGGTCTTCTTGCTGCTCTGGGGACTCGCTAATCAGGAGGAGGTGCTGGCCTCAAGGCAGGCAGTTATCACAGAGATCACTGCAGAAGCCAAATTGCATGGACACTAGTGGTGGGAGTGCTGGGGAAGGATGAGGATGCCATCGCCCTGCTGTCCAGCTGCAGGAGCCACGCAGGGCTGGCAGGAGTGGGGTCTGAGCATAATTTGATCCCCGCTCAAAGGGGCTGGACCTCAAATACTCAAGCCAAACATCCCCCCAGCCCCGACCTGGCAGTTTCTAGCTTTGCTGATTCTTCAGTTCTTCCTTAGTGAGAAGGCTGCTCCCTCTTGTCTTCTGTCCCCCGCTGCTGACACCATTTGCAGCTGCAGTTATCTCTCACCTAGACTAATGCAATCACCTCCTAACTGCTGTTCCTGCCCCCAGCATCTCCCTGCCTCCAACCAGCCCCGGACACTCCCCTCAGGTTCTCACCTAAAAGTGCTGTGTTGATGACATCCCTCTTCTGTTCCAAACTGCTGGCCAAATCCAACCCAAACATGCAGTGTGGGGTTCAAAGCCCTCCCAAGACACCCCTAGCCCAATTTCCAAGCCTCAGCCTCCATCACTCCCCTGCCCGTGTTTAATGCTCCAGCCGGGCTGCACTGCCCCCATCCTACCCACTTTTCTTCTTGGTGCCTTTGTTCTTCCCTCAGGTGCGGGCCTCCCTCTTCTTACTCCTCTGCCTATCAGAACCCTAGTGATCCTTCCAGACTCAGCTCCAAAGCCCCCTCCACCATGGAGCTTGCCCAACTGTGCCTTCCTCTCTCCTCACAGAGTACTTACTCGTAACATGATTTCACTTATTCTCTTAAGGACTCAGTGTTCATGGAGCTTTGTCATGTGCCTTGCACTGTGAGTACAAAGATGAATAAGACCCAGATTCTAACTCCGAGGCCTTTCTGACTCAGAAGACAGTTTTGCAAATAGATATAAACTTTAACACACAGTATGATCTGTGCTGGAGCAGAGGTGTGAGGCCCAGAGGAAAGGTGGGCATGGGGAGAAGGCCTTTGGGAATGAGGCCAGAGGAAGGTGGGGTTGACGGGGAGGACCTTGGATGCCAGGTTGAGGATCTGGGACCACATCTTGTAAACAGGTGAGAACCAAGGAAAGGTCTTAAGCAAGAGCGAGTGACATGCTTAGATTTTTTCTTTCCCCAAGAAGGTAACTCTGGCAGCTTATAGAGAAGGCCCAGCCTCATCCCCAGGAGTTGGGGCATTCTGATAGGCACTAACATTATTTCACTACCCTCCCGGACTGAGGCAGGACCCAGGTCTCACTTGAGTCTGGTGTCTGGCTTAGAGAGCCTGGCACACAGGAAGCATTGAGTAAAGAGTTGCTGGAATTCTTAGCAATTCACCTGCTGGGCTCATGGAGTGCAGGTGAGCTGGGGTCTCCCTGGGCCTTTCAGGGAGCCCCCTGGAGCAGATCCAGCTCCTGAGTCCTCAGACAGTCACTCACCCGTCAGACAGAATGCCCTCCGCGATCTCACACACCAGGATGAAGAGCAGCATGAAGGTCAGGATCCAGCGCAGGTTGTGCCCAGGGAAATGGAGCCATGTGCTGTGGTGGATGTGCACCTTGGAGCTCTGACTGCCCCACCCTGCAGGGAGAGACTGTCAGAGGTGGGAAGCCTGGCCCATCTGGAGGAGGTGCATGGACCCCAGGGGGTGCTTGGGCTGGGCCCACAGCATGGGTGAAGAGAGTACACATTTGCACATTTGTGCATGAGTATTCCCAGGGCTGGATCTCTGAGGGTCTCCGTTTATATGCTGAGCTCTCATGTGCCAAGTCACCAGGTAAATAAACCATTTGGTTGAGAAGAGAACTGTAAATGCTGCTCTTTGTTGATTTTCTGATGTACATACGAGCATGTACATATGTTTCCTTCCTATTTCTAATTGTTTGTCAACAACTGGCAACTCTGCCTCTGTAGCAACCTCCTTTTAATTTAATTTTGCAACAATCTTTCCTTTCTTCCCCAAAGCTGTATATGAGTTTTAAAATTTGCTTTTTTCTTAAAGTGAATGAACACATTTTGGGAGCCAGGGGACATCAGATGAGTTGACAGAGCTGACTGGCCTGGGAGATTCAAGGTCTTGGAAAGGGACGAAGGGGAACCAAGTGGACAGGCACGCGCGACTGTCCCGACAGCGGCACCCAACTTTGCCAGCAAGGGCGCTGGGGTCGCAGCTTTGCAACTTTGCACAGAGCCTGAGAAGTTGTGCTCCGGAGACGCCAGCCTGAGTGGGGTGGCGGGGAGGGGGATCCAAGCCCCCACCTCTCCTCCTCCAGGGGCGGCGACCCAGGACTACCAAAGACTACTGACCGCTGTCTGCATAAATCCCGGCCTCCGAAGCGCAGGCTGCCCTCCTCCCGGAGCCAGCGGCGGCTGACAAGGAAGGGTGCCTTGGGGGAGGGGTGGCCCGGCTCCCTCCGCTGCGCCACGGAGGGTGCAGCCCGACCCTCTCCTGACCTTCCAGCGCGTGCGGAGATCTCCGCTTTCCCCTTTCTCCATCCCAGCTCTGGCCCCGTGGAGGCAAAACTTGGGGATCCCCCTGGGTCGGGAACATCCGCTGTGTTTGGTGCGGGCTGGGGGGCACGCCGGGGAGTGAAGGGATGAGCGAGTGTGGGAGTGCGGAGACCGGCGGGCGGAACACAGGGCCAGGCACCCCGGGCGGGGGGCGAGCGGCGGTCGCGGGGCTGGGAGGGGCCGCGGAGCGGTGCGGGGCGCAGCGCCTCCCCCTCCTCCCTGCCCGCTGCCCTCCCCTCCTCCGCCGTTCGCGGCGCGCGCTCACCGATGAAGAGGATGGGGAAGGTGATGAAGAGCAGGAAGACATGCGGCACCACGTTGAGCGCGTCCACGAAGCAGACGTTGTTGAGGACGCCCTGATCCACCCGGTAGGCGGCCGAGTGGTTGTCGCTGCCGCAGAAGGCCAGGGGCATGGCGGCGCGGGCGCGGGCGCGGGCTCGGGCTGGCTCCGCGCGCCTGCTGCGCCTCTGTCCCTCGCAGCTCCGCCGCCCTGCCCGGCCGTCAGGTCCCCGCGGCCCCCCCGCGGGCCCCGCCCCGCCCCGCCGGCGCTCCCTCTCCCCCACCCGGCCCTGCTCCGCCACCTGCGGGGCCCGGGGGGCGGCGGGGAGCCCGACCAGCCCGGCCGCACCCGGGCCCGCCTTCCACACGCGGCAGCGCGTGCCTCAGATGTGTGTTGGGGTCGCTGCGCGCGTGCGCTGGGAGAGGAAGGGAGGGCTGGTGGGGTGGGTGGGCACGCTGGAGTCTGGGTGGGAGGGCGGGGGGCTCAGAAGAAGGTCCGCGTGGGCCCGCAGTGAGCGGGTTCGGGGTCCCGAGTGAGAGCTCACCTGGGCATGGTGTGCCTGGATGTGGTGAGATCGGAGGGTACCTGTGGCGGTGGAGGGGCGCGAGTCTCCACCCCATATGGATGAGAAAAGGGGTGAAGAACGCTACCTTGGGAGATACTTGGAAATTTTCAAAAGCGGTCCCAGACGCAGGGAACTCCTAGGTACTACTCTGCAGCTTATCCAGCGCTTTCACAGGAGGGATCCCCCAACACTGCTGCGAAGTGCAGGTTATAATTTCTTCCATTTCTCTGACGAGGAAACCGAAGTTCCTCGGAGAGAGCCGAAGGGAAGTTAGTTACGCGACTGACCCAGGGTCTCACTGGCAGCAAGTAGGGAAGCATGGCTTGAACCCAGCTCCTCAGATGCCCTCGTTCTCACCCCACCTCCTTTACTCATGCCTCTAATACAGCACAACCTTCCCGCGACTGGCAGGCCAGTGGGTAGAGCAGGTGCCAGCGCCAGGCAAAGAGGTGCTTTGGAAATGTCTTAATATCTGGCCAGACGGATTCGAGGTGGTGGAGAGGGACTGAAATTCTTAACCCGACCTGGGGCAGGCTTAACAGGTTCAAGGACACTGTGAAATTGTAAAGACGATGTTATGCCTTCCTATACTTTCTGGAGAGATTTTTCACCGGACTGTGGCCCAAGAAAGTTTATATCGTATGTAGAAAGAAGAGAAAAATGGGATTTTGAGGTTAGATTTAAGAACTTTCTGAGTTAGACTATGAAGCATAAATGCATATGTTCTCAGGAAAGGTCAGGGGAATACAAAGGGGAGACCCCTTGAGCTTCCCCCCCACACCTCAAGCTTCCCTGAGCCTGTGTGGAGGCTGCTCTGAGGCCCTTGCTGGCATGCTGGCACGCTGGCACGCTGTCTGGCAAGGCCTTGCTCTGCCCAGGCTGTGGGGCAGCACGCAGGTCCGGGTGGGCGCATGGCCAGAAGAGAGCAGGAGTTTAGGGTCCAAAGGCCTCAGACAGTCTCGGACTTTTGGGAATCTCTCTGAAGCTGAAAGATATTTCTTGCAGCACCGGCCAAAATAGTGAATGAAGGCTTGGTGGCAATGAATGTCCAGGACCAGGGACAGGAGTTAACTAACCCGGGAAAATGTAGTTACTGGAATGGTGATAGCTGAGTCCATGCAGCCAAATAGAAAAAGTTTAGGAGATAGTGGCAGGTGAAAAACAGGAAACAAAATTGTGTTTTTTACGATTATAGCCATATTAAGTAGGTCTTCATGGAAAATTAATATTATGAAAAAACTGTGCATAGATTTCAATTTTTTTTTTTGCAACAAAATAAACTCGTACTAACTTGTTATAACATGTCTGAATAGGATCTAGTTTGAGGCACTAAGAAGGATAAGACATCAGTTTGAAAAAGACCCTATCAGAACAATATGAATTCTGCTAAAATTGAAGTAAGAACAAACGTCAAATTTATAATGACGCTTCAGTGGAAGAATGGTGACATCATTGATGCCTTATGAAAAGTTTATGGGGACACTGCCCCAAAGAAATCAGCAGTTTACAGACAGATAACTCATTTCAAGAAGGGATGAGATAATGAAGATGGACTCACTGTGGCAGACTATCCACATCAGTGTCTTTTTTTAAAAATTTTCTTTTGCCACCCCCATCCACATGAATTTCGAGGAAAAAAATTAATCTTGTTTGTGCTCTAATTGAAGAGGATTGACAATCAATGGCACAAACAATCCATTAAAGTTGAGCAAACTTTCTACTCAATGAGTGTCAAAACTGTTGTGTCCAGATCAGCTTTAAACAAGAGCGGAGTTTCCAATGGAAATTTTAAACAGGTGGGACCAAGATCCTTAAGCATTTTTTCAAAGAATTGTAGCAGGACGTGAATCATGGCTTTGCCAGAGTGATCCTGAAGACCCAGCACAATCAAAGCAGTAGCTACGGAGAGGTGGAAGCGGTCCAGTCAAAGCAAAAGCATGGTCATGGCTACAGTTTTTTGGGATGTTCAAGGCATTTTGCTGTAGACTTTCTGGAGGGGCAAAGAATGATGACATCGGCTTATTATATAATGGAAGACTGTTTTGAGAAAGTCAGCCAAAGCTTTAGCAAGAAAACACCTGGAAAAGCTTTACCAGAGAGCTCTTCTCTACCACAACAATGCTGCTGCCCATTCCTTTCAACAAGGGCAATTTTGGGGGAGTTTCAATGGTAAATCATTAGGCATCCACCTCACAGTCCTTATTTGACTCCTTCTGACTTATCTTTTTCCTAATCTTAAAAAAATTTGTAAAGGGTACCCATTTTTCTTCAGTTAATTATGTAAAAAAGACTGCATTGACATGGTTAAATTCCAGGACCCTCAGATCTTTAGGGATGGACTAAATGGCTGGTATCATCTCTTACAAAAATGTCTTGAACTTGATGGAGCTTATGTTGAGAAATAAAGTTTACATTTTTATTTTTATATTTTAATTATTTAATTACATTTTTCCATGACTTTTTTTTTTTTTTTTTTTTTTGAGACAGAGTCTTACTCTGTTGCCCCAGCTGGAGTGCAGTGGCATCATCATAGCTTACTGCAACATCTAATTCCTGGGCTCAAGTGATCCTGTCTCAGCCTCCTGAGTAGCTGGGACTATAGATGAGCACCACCACATCCAGTTAGTTTTTATTTTATTTATTTATTTTTTGAGACAGAGTCTCACTCTGTTACCCGGGCTAGAGTGCCGTGGTGTCACCCTAGCTCACAGCAACCTCAAACTCCGGGGCTCAAGCAATCCTTCTGCCTCAGCCTCCCAAGTAGCTGGGACAACAGGCATGTGCCACCGCGCCCGGCTAATTTTTTCTAGATATATATTTTTAGCTGTCTATATAATTTCTTTCTATTTTTAGTAGAGATGGGGTCTCGCTCTTGCTCAGGCTGGTCTCGAAATCCTGAGCTCAAACAATCTGCCCGCCTCGGCCTCCCAGAGTGCTAGGATTACAGGCGTGAGCCACCACATCGGCCCAGTTAGTTTTTAGTAGAGACAGGTCTCACTCAGGCTGGTCTCGAGCTCCTGAGCTCAGGTTATCCTCCCGCCTCGGCCTCCCAGAGTGCTAGGATTATAGGTGTGAACCGCCGTGTCCCGGACCTCCATGAACTTTTTAAAGTCCCCTCATATGTGTGTTTGAATGCAAGCCTGCAGGGGAAGCTCAGACTCAGAAATGGGTTAGGGTGGTGCTCAGTATATGTTAGCTACTATTGCTGCAGTTGATATCATCGTTTCCTTTCTTTAAAATAAGACAACTGAGGTTCAGAGAGATGAGATGACATGTCTATGGTCACCCAACAAGATTTTTTTCTTTCAGTTTTTTGTTTGGTTCACATATTTTTATACTTTCTGCAATGTTATTATTTTGTTTTTGTACTTACAATTCAATTCTTCACACTTTCAGCGATGCTATCTTTCTTTTTAGTAGTAACAATGTGTTTATTTTTAAAGCACGAGGTTACCAGTCTGGGCTCTACCACTACTGGTTGTCTGATTTGGGGGAAGTCACCATTTTGCACTTCAGTTTCCTCATTTCTAAAAGGAAAAGATAATAGGAACCCCCAACCCCAGGATTAAAATGAGATCATGGGTGTGAATGTGCTTTGTAAGCTGGGGAGACGTCCAAGCTACTTCATGCCCTGTGTGACCACACATGGCAGCCTCTCAATCAATGAGGGTCATTTAGTGGTCTCTCCCTCACCTCACAGTGCCTGGTACAACCCATACACTTGACTCTTCTGAGCCATTTAAAATAAACAAAAAGTCCAGTCCAGCCCAAGCTGGACCCAAGATTAAAGGACTATTAAGGGAACATCACCTAGGACTAAGAGAGTGTTAGGTCCGGAGTCCTGGAGACCTGTGTTTGCCATCTCTAGCACAAACTCACTGTGTGACCGTGAACAAATTCCACCTTTCCCTGCACCTCACTCTGTAGAGAGGACACTGCTTGTCCATGTGGGTGCGAGAGTTACTTTGAAAAGTGCAGAGCCAGGTGCACAAGGCGGCATGGGAGGACTTCCTCTGTAGTGTGGGCTGTAATCTTGTCAAATGCCCTTCAATAGGAGGCTGGTTAAAAGAAAGAACGAAAGAAGCAAAACCCAAACAAACAAAAAACATGGTATTGTCCATGCTGTGGGACATTGTGGAGCAAGCACAGAGAATAAAGTAGGGTTATGCATGCTGACATGGAAAGATGTCCAAGACACAGACGCAGAGCCGCGTGTGGCACATGAAATCATTTATGTCTGCAACAGAGCTCTATGTGCCTTGCGGGGAGGCGCTGGGTCTCTGGTGCTTCCCCACCTCTGGCAACGCCCTCCTGCTTCTCTTGCTGGGAGCTGGAAGAAGGTCACACCCTGGGAGCTTGCTCTGAGCAAGGGTACCCCCTTCTGAGAATTCCCAGCCATCCTCCCAGCAAAATGGAAAACCTGGGATGGAAGTTAGGGACTCGATTCTCACTCTCATTGGCCTGCTGGGTGGGCGTGGCCTTGAGCAGCGCAGGTAAAGGGCTGGTGCAGAGCTTCCAAAAAGGCCCTTCCAGCTCTGATAGTGTCCAGGCCTTACTGCCCCACCTCCATCTGGCAGACTGGGTGTGCCCATGACCATGGCAGAGGGGGTCATCACGACGATAATGGTGACATAATGGAATGGGGTGATATCTTAAGAAATGAACCCTTTCAGTAACCCCAGTCGATAGTGGTTAAAAACAAACAAAAACAAAAATCATGTATTACCCATACTGTGGAACACTGTGCAACAAGTGCAGAGAATGAAGCAGGGCTACCTCTACTGACCTGGAAAGATGTCTCCTTTCCCTCCCGTTCCAGCAGGTGACTATGCAGCTGGACACAGATATTTCAAAGCCTGTGTCCACAGGGGAACTTAGAAGACTATAGAACCAGGAAAAGGGAGCATGGAGGTATTGACCAAATGTCTTGGCTGGAACCTGGGAGGAAGAAGTGATCTCCCTCTCATCTCCATCCTGCCCCATGTCAGGAGGGGAGAAGAGAGAGTTCTGGAGAGAGGGAGCCTGTGCCCAGCCTCCTGCCTGCCTATTGTAGTGGTGGCAGGGGGCACAGCCACCCAGAGGGGACAGGCTGTGCACCCATGCAAGGGCTGTTTGGAAGAAAGGTTCCCTTGCCTCAGGGCAGGGCCACCAGACTGACAGAGGCAGGGACTCTCGGCTATACTGGAATATAGGGGTATGAGGCAGGAACAAGATGGGGCCTCCCCAGTCTCTTGGCACCACATAACTGGGGAGGTGGGGAAAGAACTCCAAGAAGGCCAAGGTTAATGTTTCTGACAGCCTGGGGGATAGGGGGTTGATATAGAAATTAAATTAGGTTCTTGTTCTTGCCTGCTTAAGTTTTGGTCCAAGATCACCCTCACTGCAGTATATAACCCAGAAGGGCAACTCCCATGCATGGCCTGGTTGCTGTACACCCTTGAGGCAACTTAAGGTCAAACTTAACCTCTCATTGCATTTTCTAAAAGATCCGACTCCCAGTCCAGCGATGAAAAAAATGAAGTCTTTACTGAATTATTTACAGAGAGGTGGAAGGGCATAATTCACCATCTCGAAGCAGAAACCTAGTTAAATTTTCCACTTCTCCTGTGCCTCCAGTGGTCTCTCCCTTGTGTGTTGCCTCACACCTCCTCTTCCTTCCTTCCTTCCACACGGCCTCTTTTTAAAGACATGCCCATGCTCCCCAGAGCAGGCCAGCCTTGCTTTCAGCTTGCCTTCCCACGGGGGCTTTCCCAAGCCTCCCTTCGCCAGCTGCTGACCGTCCCCAAGCCTGTCTTCCTAGACAGCTTCCTGAGGGTGTGGGGGATGAGATGTTCTCCTTTTTGTTTCACCAACTCGTGTTGAGTGCTTAGTATATGCCAACTACTTTATGTGTTTTAAATTTCACACATGATGTAATGACCTGCCTGGTCGTTACAACTGTCAGAGAGAACTGAGGCTCAGGAAGGTTTAAGCCACTTTCCCCAGGTTGCACAGCTGGGAAGGGGAGAGAAAGAATCCAAACCCAGCTGGTCCGGCTAAAAAGCCCTGTGCTATTCACCACTTCCCAGCAGGACCCTGGTGGGGTCAGGACTTTTCTGCCTCTGAGACGTTGGCTTCTGAGGAGGGAGCAAAAGTCCCAAAGAACAGACCTTTAGAGAAACCTTTATATCTGCACATTTTGCCTTTTCTCTGTGTTAGAAACCAAAGGAAAGGCCTAGTCCTGTTGCTGGCATTAGTCAGGGGGCCAGATGGGAGGATTCGAGTATGAGGGAGCCCTGCTGACCGGGCCCTTACCCATGGGTGAAGCAGACACACAGATGACCCTGCAGTGTTTGCTTCAGAGACAGCTGCCATTAGTGGCAGAAGGGACTGACGCATGTGAGCTGCACGAGGACAGCTCACAGCCTGGCCCAGTGCTGTGGAATCCCACGAGGTGCTCTGGCTGAACCCCCTCCCTGCCCAAGGCCACACTGCAGCAGAATCTCCATCAGGGCCAAGACAAGGAGGACGCCTCTCTCTGGCACAGCCTGGACCCTGACAGATGCCCCTGGCAGACACAGCGTGGCCTCAGCTGTGAGGCCTGGCCAGAGCTGGGGCTGAGGCCAGGTGAAGTGGAGCACTGCTTAATAACCTCCCTTCCTTGTCACCTTCCTCCCTTCTTCCGAGGGGCATCTCAGTTCCTGTCACCTGGGCAGAACCTGCCTGGATCCAAGCTCTGTGCTAGGGGAAGTTCAGGCCCCAGCTCCACCCCAACCAGCTGTGTGACCTTGGGCGAGTCAACCTTCCTGAGCCTCGGCTGTAAAAGAGGAAGAAAACCTCTCCCTCATGGACCTTGTGTGTGACAAAGCCCGGCACGCAGGAGACACTCAAGTCAGGCTTTTCCACTGTCCGATCAGCTGAGGGCCTCTTGCCTGAAATCCCAAGACACTGATTTTTTTGTAGCTGATTGAGTTCCTACCTAGTGCCAGGTCATTCAACGCATTGTCTGGTTTGATCCTCATCTCTCTTTAAGGCAGGTGGTGTGATTGTCATTACACAGGTGAGGATAAGGCAGAGAGGAAAATTCAGATGTCCAGGGCCACCCAGCAAAGTAGGTGGCAGAGTCCAGGTTCCTACTAGGGGCCTCCTTCTGAGATATAAGGGTGGGTTTAGGTAAGGGTGGGGTAAATCAGGAAGGCTGTAAGGGAAGTGGGGGCCATTTGGAAGAGGGCGGGTGGAAGGACCTGTCCGGAGGTAGTATCTGCAGAACTGTTCTCATTTGGCCCTGGCCAGTGGAGTGTGTGCCTGTACATAATGTATGTAGCTGACTTCCCTGTGGCAACGGGCTGAATGTTATGTCCCCCCAAATATTAACCCCCAAGGTGATAGTATTAGGAGGTAGGGCCTTTGGGAGATAATTAGTTCATGATGGCAGAGCCCTTATGAATGGGATTAGTACCTTTATAAAAGAGACTCCAGAGAGCTCTTTTGCCCCTTCCACCGTGTGAGATTATGGTGAGAAGACAGTTGTCTATGAGGAAGGAAGCCTTCACCAGACACTGAATCTACGGACACCTTGATCTTGGACTTCCCAGCCTCCAGAACCGTGAGAAATAAATTTCTGTTGTTTATAATTCATGCAGATTATGGAAATTTTATTATAGCTGCTGGAATGGACTAAGACACGTGTGAACTGGTGAAAACTCGGTGTGTAAGTGGAAGTAAGTGTGGACACGCCTGCACCTGTGATTCTGCTGGGGAGGAAGAAGGAAGACCCTTCTCCGGTGCTTGGTCAGAGAAGGGCCTGTCCACTCAGGTAAGCAGAAACCTGAAAGGGAGGGAGGGAGCATGGGAGAGAGTTGGGGGTGGGAGAGACAGCGACAGGCAGACTCACAGCAAGTACCTATCATTTACCTGCTCTAAGGAAACATTGCTGAAGTGCCCCTTCATGCCCCATGTAAAGCCAAAATCTATTTTTAGCTAAAATAGATACAATAAAAATTCAAGCTGGTAAATATATTAAATTTTAAGTTTTTTTTTTTTTTTTTTTTTTTTAATAGCCAGTGTGTCTTTGAGAAGATAATTATTTAATGATGCGAGTGCTCTGGGGCCCGGGCAGAGGACAGAGCCTGGCGACGTTTTGTTGTTAAGAGTGAGCCCAGTGGTTTGGAGAGAAACAACACCTTTTCCACTGGAGCCGGAGACACATAAAATTCCTCTGCTGTCCCAGAGGCCAGCCCCCTAGTGGGAAGGCTTGGGGGAAGAGGGTGCTGAGGTGGTGCTTGCTCCCCTAATTGGGGAAATGACTTGGCTCAGCCAGTGGGTGCTCGGATCTGTAACTGAAGCAGTTGTCCCTCGAAAGATGGAGTGCTTAAACAAAATGTGGCAGACATACAAATGGAATATTATTCAGCCTTAAAAAGGAAGGAAATCCCGACACATGCTACAACATGGGTGAGCTTTGAGGACATTATGCTAAGTGAAATAAGCCAGTCACAAAAAGACAAATACTCTATGATTCCACTTAAGGAGGTGCCTAGAGTAGTCAGATTCACAGAGACAGAAAGTGGAGTGGTGGTTGCCAAGGACTGGGAGAAAGGGAGATTGGGAGTTACTGTTCAGTGAGTACCGTGCAGAGGATGTTAGAAAAGGCATAAAGGCCTGGGT
The DNA here is from genome assembly GCF_041146395.1 of Eulemur rufifrons. Classification (NCBI taxonomy): domain Eukaryota; kingdom Metazoa; phylum Chordata; class Mammalia; order Primates; family Lemuridae; genus Eulemur; species Eulemur rufifrons. The sequence continues at coordinate 67,096,983 of NC_090988.1, forward strand.
GAAGGGACTGTGAGAAAGGTGGAAACCTGGCAGTCCTGCAAACAGGACTTGGGATATGATTGTTATCAGCCGGCTGCACACAGCAGGCTTTGCAATGTATGGAATCATTACTGATGTTGGGTCCCTGCCCTTTTCTTTATAGCCTTAAGGAACAACAAGGAAATAACAAGATCATTATATATTTAATGTATATCGCTAAATAGACTTGTTTAGAACAATGTGCTTACAGTGTGACACCAAAGATTTTATCTATATGTTCTTTACTGTAAACACATATGCCTTTCCCTACAATAAATACGGAGATTTGGAGAGATTCGAGAGCTCTTTGAAAGGAAAAGAGTCTCTCCTCCTCCTCCAGCCTGAGACTGAGGTCTGGAGCACACTTCATTGCGCCGTAACACTGGTAGAGATGCTGGACGATCTCTACATACAGAGTTTCAGTTTTGCAAGATGCAAAGAATTCTGGAGATGCATGGTAGTGACGGTTGCCCGGCAATGTGAATGTATTTAATATCACTGAACTGCACACTTAAAATGATTAAGATGGTAAAGTTTGTGTTATATGTATTTTACCATAATTTTTAAAAAAGGAAAATAAATCATCTTATTTCCCCAAGGGGAACAAAGGGTCACAGCCAGGACTACGTCCCTAGACTAAGCCCCTAAGGTGCCAGAAAGATCAGAACCGCTATCTCCCTGGGCATTTATGTTCCCAAAGGTTAGGGTAAGAATCCAAGATTCTCTGCAGATATACAGGCTATGTATCTCCTGTATATAAATAGAGAAAATCCCTCTTGTATGGAGTCCCCTCCCACTTGTGTAGGAGAATTTTCCATTCAGCTTTCATCATGTCACCCAGGGTGAAGGTCTGGGGCAAGGGGAGCTGACACACTTTAAATTATTATTAACATTTTGAGACAGGGTCTCGCTCTGTCACCCTGGTGGAGTGCCATGGCATCAGCCTAGCTCACAGCCACATTTATTATTTAATGTAGAGTAATTGACAAGAAATCTGTCTCTGTTCTACCTCATGTGCGCATTCAGGATAAAATTAATAAATATGAACATTAAAAACCCAACATGTACATGTGGGCATGCACTTAACATGCAGAGAGGGGAGAGAACCCCCCCCCCCAGTTGCTATAGGTATAAGTGTGGGGTGCACAGAGGCAGAGGAGGGAGCCTCAGAGCCTTTAGGAAGCTCCATCCTCAGAAGTGAGATGGGCCCCATGCTGCTCTTTCTGTAGCATCCATCTCAGATTTTAAAAACGTTAACATTAATTTGAGAGCCAAGAATTGTGTCTAAGCGCTTTATCTGTATTTCTTTTGATCCTCACAATTCTATGAAGTAGGTTCTATTTATATCCCTTTTATAGTTGAAGAGACTAGAATAGAGATTTAAGTTATGAGGCCAGAGTCAGATTTCAGTTCTCAGTTCTCAGGACATGTGGGGAGCAAGTGTTGGAACCCATGTATCTTACCCCTGGGGGTCCTGTGGTCATAGCAGACCCTCTCACTTCCCCATTTCTTGTCCCCAAGAGGTGGCCAAGCAGCCAGCCCCGGCAGCTGGGAATTGGTGAGGGTGCCACACAGCAAGGCAGTGAGCCCTTGGTGTCCTGAGCCACAGGGTCCTTCCAAGGTAGGTCACAGGGACAGGAAAAGGGAAGAACAGAAGGAAAGGAGGGAGGGAAAGCACTTTTGGGGTTAGAGATCCTTAGTGGCCACCCTTTTTTGCCTTCCCGGATCCATTTCCCCTCTTCTGTAATGACACCCCAATTTTCCTTTTGGAAACCACGCTTCCCCTTTTCTTAGTCCACGTGGTAAGTCCACTTGGTGGGGCTGACTTCAACTCCTGGCTACATGGGTGCATGTGTGACCCAGGTGTGACCAATAAGGGGTGGCCACACCCCCAAGTTGAGCTAATCAGAGTAAATCCTCAGGATTTGGCTAGAGCTATTAGGACACAGGTGTGCTTTTTCCACTGGGGTTGCACTACCCGGTAGACTACATTTAGAGCATTGGAGGCCCTCTTGGCACCACCGTATGGGAAGAGCCTGTCTGGGAATGAAACCAGAGGAGTCAAGAGATGGTGTGATGGTTAATTTCATGTGTCAACATAGCTAGGCCACAGTATTCAGATATTTGGTCAAACATGTCTAGGTGTTGCTGTGAAGGTATTTTTTAGATGAGATTAAGATTTAAATCAGTAGACTTTGAGTGATTACCCTCCATTATGTGGGTGGGCCTCATCTAATCAGTTGAAGGCCCTAATAGAAAAAAGATTGATGTCCTCCAAGGAAAAGGGCATTCTGCCAACAGACTGAATTTGAACTTGAGCTGTAATATCAACTCTTCCCTGGGTCCCCAGCCTACTGGCCTGCCTTGCAGATTTTGGACTTGCTGGCCCCCACAACTGTGGAGCCACTTCCTTAAAATAAAAAAAAAAAACTTTCCCTCTCTCTCTCTCCCCACCCCCACCCCATTGCTTCTATTTTCTGGAGACCCCTAACTAATACAGACGGCTAGGCCAGAACAGATTCCTGATGTCATTGTTTTAGTACCTTAATCCAGACAAACTTGACATCAAATACTCCTGGATTTTTCACTTCGATGGTCCTCTTGAGTTGAGTTTCTTTCCCTTGGAACCCAAAGGGTCCATCGGAGGAGGGAGCAGTGAGCTCACACCGACTGAGCTCTCATTCTGTGCCAGGCCCAGTGCTCCCTTTTTACAGTTGGCCTAGGCCTTGAAGGATGCGTAGGAGTTCGTGTAGGCATGAAGAGGGCAGGGTGGAGTGAACATGTGCAGAGACACAGAGACATGTTGGAGCATGGCAGGCCAAGGAAACTGAAGAGTTCAAAGTGGCCGAAGCAGAGGAAGTGATTGGCAAGAAACAGGGCTGGAAAAATTGCTGGGGGTGGGGGAGGGGATTTCAGGCTCTGAATGCCAGGCTGAGAAGTTTGGATTTTTCCTGAGAACAGCAAGGGAGCCATTGAAGACTTTTAAGCAGGGCAGAGACGATGTGATTCAGGCTTTGGCTGGTTCACTCTGCAGTGGGAAAGACATGACCAGGTAGGAAGAAAATAGAAATCGAGAGGAATTATTTTCTAGCTGGAGATTTTCCTGGTGCTCCTGAAATCAGATTCTGTATGTCCTTTGTCATCTACTGAAGCAGGATCGCGCAGCGGTTGATGATGTGGATTCCTGGAGCCGCCCTGCCTGGTCTGCTACTTACTCTCTATTTAGCCTCAGGCATGTTGCTTAATGCCTGGTGCCTCAGTTTCCTCAGTGAAGGTAAGGGCTTGTCTACCGCATAGGGTTTGTTGTAATGACTAAATGAGTCACTGTGCATTTAGAGCTCAGCACAGCGCTTGACACACCCAGAGTTAGCAGTCATCTTTCTCCAACTAAGACCAGCAGTGGCTTCTGGACGGCAGACCCCAAGTCCCAGGAGGACAACCGCAGCCCTCTGCCCTCTCCCTGCATCAGGCAGCCCCACCTTCCTTCCCAGGGGGCTGCGCCTGCCCTCCACTTCTCACAGAGGCACAGCCAGCCTGGGCCCAAGGGAGCTGAGAATTGTCACTGCAGGGACAGGAGAGGACAGGGCTCTCAGCTCTGGAAACAGATTCTTATCCAAATGTCCTGAGAATTAGGCTGGAACTGGGCGAGAACAAGCTTCCCAGCCCACACAGGCCCAAAGGGAGTGTCTTAGAAGCACCAAGGCCGCAGCCTCAGCCTTTTCACCTCCCACTTCCAGATGCAGAGGTGAGAAGCTCAAAGCCAGCGCGGCCAACCCTGTGGAGCGCCTGTGGAAAGCAACTGCGATGAGATAGATAGGATGCCAGAAGTTCAGAGTCAAGGGCATCCTCAAATCCTCAGGCTTTTTAGGTTTGTGTTTCTACTGTGCGGTGCAGAGAAAGGGCAACTCTGCCACCAACTTTAGGGGATGCTGAAAAGTCACCCCCTCCTTGGCCTCAATTTTCCTGAATACCTAGTGACAGGGGTTGGAGTCTGGGGTGGCAAACAAAGTTCATCTGCGGGCCAGACTGGATGGGTTGCTGGTGGCCGCCTGGCTGGTCGGTTAGAGAGGCTGGCAGGGAGTAGCGAGTTGGCCACGTGTGTAGAAGGGAGTGGGTGGCGCAAAGGGGCAGCCCTTGCCCTGGGTAGGGTTTAGCCCTGCATGCTCAGCCTTGGTCACTGAAGTGGCTCCTGACATCCGGCCCCATCTCCCTGTGGACTCTGGCCTCAGCAGAGCCCCTCATGGCCCCCAACACGAGTCAGGAACTGCTTTAGGTCCTGCCCCCCATAAAAATTCTTTGGATTTTCTTACCTGGTTAATGCCAATGTCTGCTAGAGAGAGCCGTGTACTTTGGGTTCAACATGGGAAAACTTTCTAATGAGAGTTGATTTCCTTGATGACAATGAAGAGTGAGTCATAAAAAAGGGGGCTGAAGCCCACTGAAGCCCACGCACCCTGCCAGCCCTTGGTGACCTTAAGGCTCAGGACTATGTCACCCACGTCCCCAGCCTCCCATCTGTCCCCTTTCCTGCCCTACCCAGTGCACACCTTCCCTGCCCTTCTCCTCTAACCAGGAGCCAAAGCCTCTTTATCGTCTCACTCGTCAAGTCCTCATAAGCCCCAACAAACTCACTGGCTGCAGCTGCAGGTGAATTTCGAATGGTGAGGTTCCCGGCATTGCAAAGCTGAAGGCCTCAGCAGCGGCACCTGTAGGTCACAAGAGGAGGCGACCATCGCCAAACAGCAGAACATTCACTGTTCTTCAGTCGTGGGGAGAATTGTTCTGCCGACAGTCCAGAACTGGAGACATTCCAGCGCGGGTGGCCCTGCCCTATATGTAGCCCGCAGAGAAGGGCACATGCAGTCTCTGGGGCCGGAGGGCCCAGGCTGGAACTCAGCGCTTCTGCCTCATCACGTGACCTAGGGCATGTGACTTAACCTACTTGTATATCAAGCGTCTCTCAGTAAAATGGATTGGTGATAATAATAGGACCTGCCTCGTGGAGTTGCTGGGGGACCCCAGTTGATGAGCTTGGTGCCGAGAACAGTACCTGGCAGACAGTCAGTGCCATCTAAGTGTGGGCTGTTGTCACCAGGCTCCCGGGAAGGCCGTGCACGCTTCCCAGGGGTTGCAGTTTGAGACAGCAGACACGGGGTTCAGCCCAGGCCTAGCACATAGTAGGTGTCAGCAAATAGGACCTCCCTCCTTGTTGGTTTTGGAATCGTCTCCAGAGCCAGGTTAGGCACCAGATAAGAAAATGCAGGGACCTCCTCCAAGTGGCTGCTGTCTCTAGGAGCTGGTTATTTGGAGGTCACTGTGGCTTTGTCTGCACTGAGAAAGTCCGGCAGCTCCTCTCTCTCTCTCTCTGCTCCTCCCGTGGGTTTCCTTCCGTCCCACGTGGTAGTTTTGTTCTGAGCCCCTCCCCTGCTGTGATCCGGGGAGGTCTTGGGAGCAGCGAGTGTGTCTGTTTTACCACCAAGTCCTCAGGGTCCAGCTCGGGCTGCAGCCTTGTGGTACGTGGTGGGGACTCGGCTGAACATGAGGCTGGACCCAGTGAGTGGGCAGTGGGTGTCCCCGAGGGGCTCCCTGCAGTGTCCACCACAGGAAGGTGTTTTCCTGGGGCCCCCTCATGCATGAGGCACTCTCCCCTCAGACCGCCTTTCCTTGGGACCCCAGTCATTTTCCTCTGGACACCCAGGGTCTGGGGGGAAGGATGCACCCCGCAGGGGTCCTTTCAAGGGGGTGGAGGGCGCGGCTTGCTGTCCACAGTGCCTGCTGCCTCAGCATCCACGCCAGGTGGGACGTGACCCAAGCCAGCCACAGCTGACTGGACTTGGCATGGTCCCCGCCCCAAGGGCTGTCCACTCGGGCGAGTTGGCCCAGTCGGAGGCTGCCCTGGGAACTTGGAATTGGGAAATAGAGCTGGAGTTGGCTGGTGCTGGAGCTCTAGCCGGGCGTTTGCCTAGAGTGAGGAGGATGATTATGACGGCCAAGTTCAAGCTGAGCTCGGAGGAAGCACAGCAAGCTGCGGCAGAGCCGGGAGCCTCGGCGGAACATAGCAAGAAGCTGAGAGGCCGTGATGCAGCCACCGAGGGACAGAGAGAGCTGCTCCTCTAAGACTCCTGAAATCAGAGCCACCTTCCGCTCCCAATCTCGAGAGGCCAGTGACACTGCGTCTCCCGGCCTTGGGTTTCCGTGACATGCCTGTACTGACACAAGCCCACCGTCTTCCCTGCAGCTAGTGCCCTGGTCCCTGTAACCAGGAGGGCCTTGACTCGCCCCCTGCTGGCCCTTGTAGTTACACCTCCTGCCTCCTGCCCTTTCCTCTCCCGCGAGCTTCTGCTGGATGTGGTTTCATGGAGGGAGTGGACCTGCGCCTCCGTCCCTCACCTGCTGTCTTGGTGACCTCAGGAAAAGCAGCTGTGGCCATGATGCCCTTGAGAGAAGCTGGGGAACCCCACACCTTGAGGACGCTTTGGGGCTCCTGCCTTCGGCTATGCTTTCTGCAATTGAGCAAAGTCCCTGCCACATGGATTTCATTTCCTGCCATCTCTGCTGAGAAGACACCGAAGCCAGGCCCAGCCGGGCTCCTGCTTCCTCAGCCCTCTGCTCCGAGCCCGGCCCGGCCATTTGATCACATCCTTCACATCAGACCCAGATCCCAGCACTGGGGTCTCTTCCTCACCCCTGAATAGGAGCCAAAACCTTATGGTTTTTTTACTTGACAGCCTTGAATCTGCTGCCCAAATCCATACTCACTCCCATAAGCTGGAAAAGAAATCTGTTTACTTTATTAATGAGCTCAGAGTGAGGTTTGCGACAGCAATCCTAGCAGCAATGACAGTAGGGGCCAGGGCACAGCGATGCAGAGGGACTCAGGAGTTGGGTCCTATTAGAGTTCAAAGGAGGAGTCCCCCAGGGCTGGGAGAGACCAAATTCCCTGGGCCAGAGAAAAGAAATGAGTCCCAAATCCCAGAGGCCCCCTCCAAACCGCTGGCTGCACCCTCCTCTCCATATTGGCCTTCAGAAAGGTGGCCCAGGGTGTTCCTCAGCCAGCCCCGGTTCCGGTTCCGGGCCAAAGGGAGTGTGAAATTCCCGGGTGCTGGGCGCAGGTGTCCAGGGCTGCCTGCTGTGCCTGCAGGCTGGCCTCTCTCTCGGCTGCTCCTAGGCTTTGTGTTCAGGACGTGGGGCCAGAGCTCATTGTCTTCTAGGGGTGAATTTGGTTTCTTCTTCTGGACTTCAGAAGAAGGTCCTGTGGGGGAGAGGAAACAGAGCAGGCCTTGTGGACGCACACTCAGCTCAGGGCAAGGCCCCCAAAAGGGAGCAGCCACGCTGGCAACACGAGGCCCTGCCAACCTCCGAGGCCCCTCTTGCTGCAGGCCCCAAGGGCCACACTCCAGCCACAGCCACGGCACGCAGGAGGCAGGGAGAACACAGAAGGGATGCCCGGGATGGGAGAGGAGGGTCTGGGAGGAGCAGGAGCAGGAGTCTCTTGCAAAGAGCAAGTGACAGAAAACATAGGGCCACTTAGGCTTTCCCAGAAGCCACAGTATAGTAGGCCAACTGTCTTGGAAGCATGAGGCCCTAATGTTTTGGGAAACTTGTAACAGAAAAGTCAACAAGTCCAGGCTTGGGTCTGCCCCAGATGCTGCCGGCTGTAGGCTTCAGGCCACACCAAACACCAGTTTCACAGCCACCTGCTAGCTCTGTCCATGGGGACAGCCCTGTCACAGGGCGGAAACACATCCTGAAGCTGGGCTCCACGGTATGTCCCACAGATAGAGCTTGGAGCCAAGGGATGGAGAAGGCACAGGGGACAGTTTGGTCTGAGCAGGGCTCAGGCCACAACAGGGCACAACAGCACATGAGCAACCCTAATCCTCCAACCCTGGTTCTTTGGACCAGCCTTAGAAACCTCTTAGTAGCCCTGGCTCTGCCCAAGCAGGGGGCCAGGGTGGAGCAGGGGCCCCCAGCAGGGTGTCATTCACAGGCAAGGAGGCACATTTTGCTGAGGACACCTCTTGGGGGACATTCCAGCTGGGCTTCCTGTGTGCTCTCCCAGCCCAGCACGCCTACTTTGAGGCACTGTCTGCACCCAGCGGAGAATGGAGCTCAGCGCTCCATCCTGCTCATGTGGGTGCTGCTTGGGACCCAAGGCAAGTCCCAAGGGCTGTGGTGAGTCAGGACACCAGGTCCCAAGCAAGTGCTCTGCACCACTCCCCAGAGATGGAGGGCCCCTGAGTCCAGCAGAATTCCAGTGTGGCCAACAGCAGGCCCTAGGTGGCACTGCAGGGATGGCATCTTGTGTACCCTTCCAGACACCAGTCCAAAGAACCATGCCGACAGCATGGGCAGCAGGTGGCCACTGCACGCAGCACGGACAGCCAGGGCCCCGTGGCCTGCCTGCCTATTCACCGTGGGCTCCAGCTGCAGGAGGAACCCGTGTCTGTGCACGGCAGCACGGTCTTCAAGGAGCTTTCGGACCGGCTGGGGGCTTTCGGCTGCGGAGGAGGGAAGAGAAGAGCTACATACACAGAGCAGAGCGGGAAACACAAAACAGGGCTTGGTTACTCCCAGGCAGAGCGCCGCTGGACCTCTTCTCTCACTTGGCTCCTGCCTCGGGTTCTGCCCAGCCCCGGGGTTCCAGAATCAGGAGCAAGCAGACCTTGGTCCCTCTGAGACAGGCACAGAACTCAGCCTCGGCTGGCTGGGGAGCAAGCAGGCACAGCCACGCCAGGCAAGCAGGGGTGTGAGCGGGGAGTGTGTGGATGGCGGGCGGGCGGGCGGCCAGGGGCAGGGATGTGATGTGATGAGGTGAAGACGGAGGGGAGACACCGCAGAGGCAGGGAGAGATAGGTAAGAATAGATGCAGAGTGACAAAGACAGACAAGCAGGGACTCAGAGCCAGGGACAGAGAGAACAGGAAGCAAGAAAAGGAAAGAAGAGAAGAGAAAAGGGAGGGGGTGAAAGGGAAAGAGAGGGACAGATGAGGGAGACAGTGAGAGAGAGAGAGAGAGAGAGAGAGAGACAGAGGGAAAGACAGGGAGAGAGGAGAAGAGAACACAGAGAGACCCAAACAGATACAGACACACAGGGACTCACAGAGAAAGACATCAAAGATCCAAGGCTCCCTGGGGATCTCACAGGGTGGGGACAAAAGCCTGTGGTCTTGGCTGCCTAGAGATACAGCGTAAGTGCATAGAGCTAGACATCAGGAAGGCCTTCCAGAGAGCGAACGATGGACAGAGAAATCTTTAAACTGTCTCATAACAGTGCAGGGGATAACGTTCTGAGTGGGCAATCAAAAATCCTGAGTCTTTGTCCCAACTTATCTGCTTACTTGGTCTGAGACCTTGAGCCTCAGTTTCCTATATGTAAAGAAGAATTTGGACAAGACATCTTGGAAGGCAGCTCTGATAGTACTTGAGGGCAGTGTGCTAGGATTTCTCTAGCCCAGGAGTTTTCTAGGAGCTCTGACTACGAGAAGCTGTGTGCTCGGGCCATTCCTTCTCGCTGAGTGAAGGCTCGGGCTGGGTGGGGTGGGCTGGAGGAAGGCGGCGGAGGTTCTGGAGAAGGAATAGGCGGTGGTGGGTCAGGGGCCTGCACACACTTACAGCTCATCGTCGTACTCCTTGGGGGGACAGACAGCAAGAACGAGGTCGATCCAGTCCTGTGGGGAGAGGCCGTGTGAATCTGGGGCACACTCAGGGGTGGATGGTGGTCTGCCCCTGGTACTCCATTCTCATTTCTGGGCACCAGGGCCTAGGATCAGCCAGCTGGGGCCTTCTCCCCACAGGGGAGGGCTGGAGGTCCTCCTGCTGGAGATGGGCCCACTGTGGGGTCCTAAGGTCTGGGGAACAGTCTGGTGTCTGAGGCTTCAGAACCAGAGAGGCCAGGGTTGCAAGGCCCTCAAATGACACTAAGTTCCCAAATGCTGATCTATGGACCAGGGCCAGGCAGTAACCTCAGAATTACTTAGGGGAATTTCTTAAAAGTGTAGACTCATGGACTTGGCCCCTGAAAGTCTGGGGTGGGTCCTGGGAAGCAGTATTTTAACAAGCTCCTCAGGTGATTCTCATGCACAGACAATTGGAGAACTTCTGGCCTAGCTTTTTGATCCTAACACCTGAATCCCCTCAATGTCATTACTCCTTGGCTTGGGTGTATCCATTGAGAAGTATCTGAAATATCACTGGGCCCGTCTACCATGTGATAGCTCCTAACATTGACTTCAAATCTCTCTCTCTTCCCAGGACCTCCCTCCATCCAATCCAGCTCTGCCCTCAAGAATCACAGAGAATATTTCTGCTCCCTCTACCCTAATGCAGCCCTTCAGATAATCAAAGACAGTCATCATGTTACCCGTGAGTCTTCTCTTCTCCATATCCCTTCATGTGGGTCCCAGGCCCATCTGGTCAGCTTCCTTGGCACTGAACTTAATACCTCAGGCTCGGCTGCCTGCATACAGTTGCACAGGTTGCACATTGCACAATATGAGTGGGCACCATTCACACTACAGTCTGTAGGAGGGCACCCCCTCGGATTGTGCAGTGCACAGCCTGGGAGACCTTACATGGTGGCCCTGACCCAGGAGGGTGTCTAATGAGCACAGAGCAGATTACCACCAGCCCGTACTTCATCTTGGGCCCTCTACTTTTGTTAATGCTTTCTAGTAGACCCCAGAACTCTCTTGATTCCTGTTCCGTGTGCACTTAGAAAAGACGTTAAGTCTTTTTCTTGGGAGGGCTGCCCTACTTAGTCTTCTGGAATTGGTTTGTACCACTGGCTTTTTGAATTCAAGGTCAGAAATTGACATTTATTTTTCTGAATTCCATGTTGTTAGATTTTGACCATTGGCTGTACAGGGTATGTGGGTGTTACCCAACAGTTGCCTGGACCCTAGACACCCGCCCTGGGATGGGGCATCCCAATTGTAAGGCCTAGCTGCACAGACCAGGGTTTGAGGCAGGCAGGTGAGGGAGGGACAGTGGGAGGGGCTTGTTCTTACCCCGCCCTGGTTCCAGGCCTTCTGCAGGGCAGCCTCAGCCTCAGCCAGAGTGTAGTCCGTCACAATCTTGCCATTGATCGCCATGATCTCATCCCCTTTCACAATGCCACCTGCAGGAAGATGAGGCTGATTGGCCCACTGGACTGTATGTGACATGTGCCTGGCCCAGAGCTTGGCAAAGGGGGTCACTGTGGGGCCACAGAAGAGGTCTGACCCTGGGTTCTGAAAGCTCACGTGGGCCCAGAGGGCACAGGGAAACTACCCACTTGGTTACTCAAAGGGCATTTCCTCCCCACTCCAGCCACACGCCCTCACCCCAGCTCGGTAATGACACAAACGATGAATCATTGCCACCCAGCTCTTGTATGGGCCTCTGTTGTTGCAGAGGGAGTCAGACCTGCATTTCCAGCGAGGCTATCAGAGACCTGAGTGAGTTCTGCAAACTGTTCCTCTGCTGCCCAGCAGCGCTGCTCTGCTTCGGATCCCTGAGCATGCCAAGCTCTTCCTGCCTCAGAGCCTTCGCATACTGTTCCATCTGGAATGCTTTTCCCCTTTGTCTCTTCTCTTCTACTAGTCTGAGAGGAAATGTCTCCTCCTCAGAGAGGGCTTCTCTGACACCCACTCAGTCTAAAGTAGGTCTTTCCTATTATTCTCTCACAGCATCCCGGTCTTTTCCTACACCGCATTTTTCACAATTTGTAGCCATAAATCTATTTGTTCACTTATCAGTGAAGTCTCCCACCATACTGTCAGCTTCACCAGGACAGGGACTGTCTTTTAGGTTCACCACTCTATTGCCAGTGCTTCACATGATACCCAGCACAAGAAAGGAACTCAAGATAGTTGTTGAAAAAATGAATGCAGTTAAAAGGTGTTCTTGGATAAACTTTCCAGTGATCTAATAATTTTGGGGAAACTGAGTTGTAAGCTAAATAGTTGCTCACTGCAGGACTTGTCAGAGTCTTGAATATGCTAATATGCATTGCAGCTGTCCAAGCAGTGGACAGATTGTACACGGTTTCCCATACCTCTTCGACATTGGATCTCTTTTTTGAGGAATTTCCCCCAGTCCTGAGGTCCACAGAGCACTCCAGGTTACGTTGAAATAGATCAGCCAGAAACCTTGTGGGCATGAAGGCCCATGGGAATGTGGTGTGTGTTACTGATGATGGCAGCCATGGTGGCTTAAACAATGTGCTCCTGGGGAAACTTCCACCAGCTGCTGGCAGGTCCAAAGCAGTGCAGGACCAGACTGTAGACAGCAGTGTCCTCTGCACAGTGGGACTGGGGATAGGTGACTTTCGCTTTTTCATTTTGTACAAACCTAAGATGGAGCCTTAGGGGCAATAAGGCAGTGGTTGGGCTGGGGCTGGGTAAGTGGGGAGGACCCAGGAGAGTCAGTCTTCCATCCTGGTCCTCTCTCCCTGCTAGACACAGCACACAGGTGGCTTCCCTGGGCCAAGTAGCAACCCCTCCCCTAGTTGGCACAGAAGAGGAGGGTGCCAGGACAGAGGAGGAGGGTGGGGGCCAGGGCAGCTGCCTGGATGAGCAGGTCCTGCCTCCTCTAGCTGGAACGAAAGGTCAGAGTGTGGCTGAGGGGGGCCTGAGGCCACTGAAGCCAGGGTGCAGAGCTGGACTTGCACCCAAGGCTCCCAGCGCCCACCCCTGCCCTGGTAATCACAGAAGCCTGGCTGCCAGCCACCAGCTGGCTCTCCCTTCTCTCTGTCTCCTGCCCCAGGCCCTCAGCTTTTACCACCTCCAGCTGGTGGGAGAGCCCGGCTGCAGCCCAGGACTGCCAGAAGGGATCTGATCTTACGATTTCCTGCTCTAGCCTGGGAAGGTAAGAGGCCTGGGGCTCCTCCGCCTTGGGGTGCCCAGACCTCCCCGACTTGGACTAAGGAATCACTAACAGAGTTTCTGACATGCCTGGCAGGTGAATGGGCTGATAGTGTGAAGCAAGAGACGGGGCCTGGAGTCTGCGAATTCTTCTTGCATCAGCAGAGGCTGCTTTTGTTGCTAAAGGGATACACGCAAAGCAAGAGATCATGCCTCAAAAGAGACAGAGTGTGTGTGTGTTTAGGGGGCGCTCTGGCTCTCGGGGAGGGGGCAAGCCTGCACTAGACCTCACGACCAAACTGCCTGGACCTTTTACTGGCTGTGGGTCCTTCAGCAACTGCTTTAACCTCTGTGTGCCTCAGTTTCCTAAGCTGCAAAATGAGAATAATAACAGTAGCTACTTCCGGGGTTGTTATGAGGATTAAATGAGTTAATATACACAAAACACTTCCACAGAGGTTATGTGCCAGGTATTTAGAATAGCATCCAGCACATGATTAGTTCTCAATAAACGTGTGGCTCTTGTCATCGCTGAAAGGACAGGCCAGGTTTTGAGGGTTTCTCTCTGCCTTTCTCACCTTCACAGGGTCAGCACTGGTCGAAGCTCAGCCAGGCACTGCCCTTCCAGGGAGCCTTCTCTCAGGGCTGCCATGGCTTCCTCCACCCCGAGTTCCCCGTAAGCCCTCAGCAGACTGTGCTGTGCTTGTCAGTCCCTGGCAATTCTGAGCATGTGGCCACCACTGGCCAGGGAGCCCCTGGAGGGCAGGATGGCGTCTGGTTTGGTCCTGACAGCATTGCATGCCCTCAGGTGACACGTGGGACTGATAGGTGGCTGGATGGGTGGGCATTCTTGAGCAACCGTCAGCCCACTGCCAGCCCACTCCGAGTGGGCAGCTGTTGCTCTCCTGGAGGGCCCTGTGTGAGCACTGCACCATCCCCACACAGGGCCATGGCTGTCCCTACTCACCATGCCGCTCGGCGGCTCCCCCCTCATAAACAGCAGAGATGACCACCTTCCCGATCGGGGAGTCCACACCGCCTTCCAGGGCCAGGTCCAAGGATCCCTCCTGGTTAGAGGAAAACAGGCTTTAGGGAGCCAAGCAGACAGCAGCCTGTGGGCACCTGGGCACCAAGGAGCCTCCTGACAGAGCCACAGAGAGCAGGAGGCGCCATGGGGCCACCGGCGGTGCCATCGGGGAGAAAATGAGGCCTGGATGGTATGCGGGGGCTGGGTGGGCAGCCCCGCCCCAGGAGGGGGCATCTTGGGAGACGGGGGAGGATAGTGGGGACCAGAGGGGCCCCTAGGAGTCACCTCAAGAATAAGAGAAGCCAGCAACCAAGGTGCAGGGGGACAGGGGCAGGGAAGGAGGGTGGCCCACCCACCCCGCTCCACGTGCCCAGGTACCTTCTTAATGCGCAGGAGCCGGACATCCTTGCCTGTGATCTGCTCCGGGGTGAACTAGACGGAAAAGACAGTGGGAGCTTTGAGCCGGCCTGAAGGGTGGCGGTGGGAGCAGGGGTGGAGAGGATAAGCCAGGCAGCTGGGGGACACTGGACCCAGCAGAATACACAGCCCAGGGGACCGTTCCCTGCCCGACCCCCGCTGGTCTTCAGCTGGGATCCCAGGCCCCACGGGGGACAATGGACGAACGCGCATGCACACCATACAGTTGGCACTGGAGTGCCATCTGGAAGGAGCCTCTGCAGGAGAGAGCAGCTGGGGCGTCCTCAGGGCTCCTCATGCGCCCCGACCTCGTCCCAGACCCCAGAGCCCAGGCGCACCAGCATCAAATACTCTAACCCACCTCCCAGGAGAGGAGAGTTAAATCTTACCATGGAGTAGGGGTCAAAGTCTTCTTCATATTTCCGGAAGTCCTGGAAGCAAAGCGGGGGTGTTCAGGGCGACAGAGCAGAGGCCCTTGAGGCTCAGAGCAGAGGAGAAAGAGGGTGAAAGCTCAGAATCCAATGGAGGAGGGGCAGGCGTGGCCTGGGTGGGATGCAGGGAGGAGGCTGGCAGCCCCCACAGCCAGAGCGCCCTTGCTCAGGGACAAGCAGGAAGCTGCAGGAAGCATTCGGAGCACTGTTCCAGCGAGGGCTGGCCAGGCAGTGTCTGCCCCACGGAGAGTCTCATCCCCCAGCCTCAGGTCCTCGAGGGCACACCTCCTCTCCTCCAAGTTCCTGCTCGGGGTGGCGCCCGGGCCCCAGGGGATGAAGCCCAGCGCTTCTCCACCCCGTGCTCTGGCCCCGCAGAAGGGCCAGTCCTGCTCTTCCTGGGGAAACCAGCCCCGGGATGCCCGAGGGAGAGGCAAGAGTCACTGAGCAAGAAGGGGGCGGTGGTGATGAGGATCTGTGGTGGCCTAGTGCCTGGCACTGCCCTTAACGCAATGTTTACCTAGAAGGTTCTGGGGAGCCCAGGTTGGCCCTTTAGCCAGGGGAGGAAGAGGGGGAGAACACACAGCTCAGGGGACCTGGCTTGATGGGGGCTGCTGTGTAGACAATGGCCCCAAGATTTAGGAACAAGACAGTAGGAGAAGGGGGTAGAGCCTGAACACACGGCCTTGCTCAGGAGTCACGCACAGTGAGCGGGAGCCAGGGGCTGCGAAGCCAAGCGCCAGATCAGCAAAGCCGCGGCTAGTCCCCACGGGGCGGGGGTGGGAGCGAAGGAGAGCCCTGTGGCAGGTGCCCACCAGGCCTCCCCAGACTGAGTGGAGCCACCCTGAGCACACAGGTCCCCAGACCACACCAAGTGTGCCCTGGGGCCTGTGGTCAGCGTGGTGGGGAGAACACAGACCCCGCCTATGCACAGCAGGCAGCAACCAAGCTCTGGGAACAAGATGAGGGCCAAATATCAGCAGGGAGATCCCTGAGCATCCTCCTGCCATCCCTCCTCACTGGCCTTCATCTCCCAGGCTCGACCCCAAAGAGGCCATGGGCCTGGCTCAGCTCGGAGGCCACAGCCAGGGGGGAGCGGGCGCAGCAGACAGAGGAGGGACGTGGCAGATCCACGGGCGAGAGGGGTGTCAGGCAGTGGTGCTCTTTCACGGAGAGGGCCCTGCCTACCCCTGGCTGTTTCCTTCTGGAAGGCTGGGCCGTGCTGGCTACCGGCCTTCACTCTCTGTGACCCTGTGACAACCTGTTCTCAGGGATGGGCCAGGTGGCAGGTACTTGAGTCTTGTAAGAATTTAAATGGGAGATTCACAAACCATTACAGCTTCTTGGCCCCTAAAGAGGGAGCCCAACCCCTCATTCAACAGACGAAGAAACTGAGGCCCAGACAGGTGACATTCATGCCCACAGAGGTGACAGTCATGCCCAGGGTCACTCAGTGGGCAGGGAGCAGGGGTCTGACTCCAAGCCTGAAGCCTAGGCTGTTTGCGCCCTAAACTACCAGGTCCTCAAATGCCTGTTGAGCAATGGCAGTGCTTTGAGAGGCAGGACGGTGTAGCGTTTACCAGCACAGACTGCAGAGCACGACCTCCTGGATTCAAGTCCAGGGACTGACACTAGCTGTGCCATCGTGGGCCTGTTTTTAACTCTCTCTGCTTCAGTTTCTCATTTTATGATAGGGTTGATACCAGCACTTAGCTCCAAGGGTGGTTGTAACGATTAAATTTACAAATCCCTGGGCTCCGAGCAGCCCCTTTTGCAGACACCTATGTCTCACTGCACAGCGACACCTCCCTTTTGCTCCCTGCCTGTGGTCAAGTCAGCCTGCAGTCTGATGCTTATCAGTGAGGAGGGGAGTGGGGGAGCAGGGCTGGCTGCAAGATCTCTTTTATCTTGGGGTCTCTTTCATCGGTGATGAAACAGACAGCCCAATGCTGGCTCTGGGAGATAAGCCCCAGGGGCAGGGAGGACAGTGGCTGCCTGCCTGATACCAGAGGCCAGCAAGGACGTCCACGTCCCTGTGCACAGGAGCACCCTGGGCAGACGGAGGCCCTGAGCCACCTCTTCCTCCCTGATGCTGGTTCAGTGTCAGGGAGGGTTTGGTGAAGCTTTGATCTACCTGCACAGGACAAGACAGAGGAAGGTGCAGGGAGACATCTAAGGCAGCCCCCGCCTTCTCTCCTAGGGCTGGAGTAAAGGCCCATCTTGGCCTCTGTGACCCTCTGAGGGTTCCCTCTGCCCTGCTCCTCTTTGGCCAAACAGCAGCAAAAAGGGCAAGCAGCCAGGGGTCCCGCTGCTTTCTCAGCTTGAGCATGGGGTCTGACAAGCCCCGGGTCCCCTCTCATATGAAATCCTCCCAATCCCTGTCACGGGCAACGGGGGACACTGTTCTGGCCTGAGGCTCCCTGGCAGACGGTGCGTGGGGCCACCGTGGATCCGGCACTTCCAGAGACAAAGAAGTCAGGCACAGAGTGGAAGAAACAGAGGATGGTAGGGAGGACCCTAGACACACAGCGGGTATCATTTTACTTGTCTGAATGCTGTCTGATAAACCACCATCCTCTTCAACATCTCCTGTGGCTGCCAGGAAAAAAAAAAAAAAGTAGTTCCACATTGGACGTTACCAGTAGGTCTCGTCTGCCCCCTGGTGCCAGCCCTGGGCTGCCAGCCTGGGGCTGCCTTGCCAACGTCCCTCCCCAAGCAGACACAGTCTGACATCTGTTAGGGCCGTGGACGCCCACAGCTGCAGCAGCTACCCATCTGTTGCCAAGCAGACACCACCCCTTGTCACTAGCCAGAGAACACAACATGGCTGCGTCCACTGGCTGTCCCAGGAGCATAACCTTTGCCCTTTGGGGAGCCGACAGCTAAAGCTCAGAATAATTACCTGAGCTGTCCTGCCCTGGCCTGACAGTTGTATAAGGTTTCCTTGAAAAGGAAATGAAAATTCTGGCATGACTCTCTCCTCACTGCAGGTGGGAGGGAGGCCAGTCAGTGGCCGGCACCTCTGAGGGGTGCATGGGAGTCCGAGCTCCCTCAGCCGTCAGTTACTGGGGGTGGGCAGACCCTCCCCGCTGCCCAGGACCACACCTCAGACTACCCATCCTAGTGAGGAGCGAGGAGGGACATGGTGAAAGGGAGTGGGTGGGCTCTGGCCAGTTCCCCATCTGAGGGGTCCCATGCCAGGCCACAACCCCATCTGAGGGTGTTCCACACCAGGTCACAATAGGCCACAGGGCAGAGGCCAGGGCAGACATGGTCGATGCAGGTTTTGGCAAGATGGCACCATGGGTCAGAGCATGGCCTTTGAAGTCTGAAAGATGTAAGGAGCAAGTCCAGGCTCTGACTTGTGCAACCAACTTAAACTCTCTAAGCCTCAGAGGAACCATCTCACTAGATTGTGGTGAGGATTAAGAGACCCTGCAGAGCCCCGGCACGTGGCAGGCTCTTAATAAATCTTATCTGTTATTATTATTGCTTTCAGGACAGGCTGTGGTCAAGTGAGGAACAGGAATTCCTGGTCACACCAGCATCCTGTCACACTCATGTGGACGCATCTCTTGGCCAATGAGAAGGTTACAAGATGGCGCCTGACTGAGTTTGTGTCCCACCTCACCCTCCCTGCAGAGGCAGCAGAACCCAGGGGAGACAGCCCTGGTCTGCTCCCCTAGAGATGCCCTGGAGGGGGCCCAAGGGGCTTACCAGGACCTCAGATTTCACAGCTGGCCTGTAGATGAAGTTGGGCTCCTGGTGGACCATGACGGGTTTGGAGATGGTGGACACGCCAGGGCCTCGAGGAGGCTGTGGGCTTGGGCAAAATGTCTACAGGGGTTAGTTTAAGAGACCCATGTGAGGTCTTGGGTGGCCAAGGCCAGCTGTAGTGCTTCTACACATGCAAAGCCACACCCATGCACATGCTAAGCCAGGCTGGTCCATTCGCCCTGCTGGAGGTCCTGGGGGTGTGGTCTTCAGCAGAGAGCAGAGAAGCCTATCGGCCACGGTGTGGTCGGAGGCCACAGAAACTACTGGTGGCTCTACAGAATCAGACACTTGAGCCAGAGCCTCATTGAGGGTGCCAGCAGCCAGTGTCACTCAGAGGACACACTTTCAAGACTCTCTGTCACACTTTCAAGGCCATGGGTGCCATCTGGTGTCCCCTCCCTTCGAGGGCTAGCTCTTCTGCCACAGCTCCAGTCCCTGGACTGCAGCCAGCAGGAAGCATCTGCTGTCCCTGGTGGGTGGGCCCAGTCTCTGGAGGTCACAGGTGAGCAACCTGCCTGGTTTGCTCTAACCCACCTGATCGTCTTGAGCAAGACTTATCTGACAGGGTCACACCCTACCCCCAACCCTTCCACGGGTCCCCACTGCTGAGCTCGATGGCTGGACCCCCAAAGCCTTCCACGAGCTTCACCTTCCTTCCCACTGCCTCACTTTAGCCTCCAAAATGCTGGGCTTTCTTCCTTGAGGCCTTTGCACATGCTTTTCCTCCTTCTGCCTACCCGTCCAGGTCTTAGCTCTGGCACCGCTCCTTCTGGAAGCCTCTCTTGAGCTTTTCCTCCACCTCCACTCCTCATAGCACCTGTGTTTCCCGTCTCCACCTGGTTGTGTGGTAGTTGCTGGCTTACTTGTCTCTTCCCCACCAAACTGTCTTGGCAGGGACTGCAGCTGTCTATCTAGTGGGGGTCCCCAGCATCCGGCACAGTGTCTGGCATACAGTAGGTGCTCAATAAACATGTGTTGAATGAATGACTCAATAGTATGGGCAGGTGGGACACTGCCTGGCGGTAGATCTGGTCCTGAAAACCTCCCTCTGGCAGGTGCTAGTGTAGCAGGTGCATGTGTTAAGCTGACACCGGTGTTTGTTGCCACGGCCTGGGGCCTGCTGATGCCTGGTGTGGTCACCCACACTTCCTGCTGCAGCACTGACGACAGCTGGCCAGGGGCATGCAGGGAGGAGGAGATTGGGCAGGGTAGGCGGTGCAAGGGCGAGTGCTCACACGGACCCAATGGAGCTGATCAAACAGCAGCCTCCTGGCCTTCAAGTCAGGGACAACCCTGGCTTTGATGTTGTTTGAGACGTTTATGGTCTGGGTCTTCAGAGACTCCCTGGGGAGCTTTTGACCGTCCCTATGCTCTGATCAGGAACTAACAGTGGGAACTTTGTAATGCCTTGAAGAATCAGAGACAGCTGGACCAAAGATTCAAAGTCAAGTCTTGATTCTTGACTCTATTTCGAAGTTTCGCTGCAATTACCTCCAATCCCACGTTTACAGCTTCACCCAAATGTTCTTGTACTCTGGACTCTCAATGACCACAGTTAATGTGCACTGAACACCCACTATGTGCCTGCCACTCTTCTCAGTATTAACTCAGCATACGTTCATGTACTGACTCATTTGGTTCTCATAACAGGTGGTTGCCATTAGCTTTCCCCTTTTATGGATGAGGAGGTCCAGGCTCAGACAGACGCAGTAACACATGCCCAAAGTCACCCAGCCAGTGAGTAGCAGACCCAGGACTCAAACCCGGGCAGCCTGACTCCTGCTGCTCCTCCTCGCCGTCTTCACGCTCCCGGCACCCGCCATGCCCTTCCTCCCATGCTGCCACATGCTGCCATCCCTCAAAGCTCGGCTCAGAAGCCCTCTCCTCCGTAGAGGCACCTTCAACCTTTTATTAGAATGAATCCCATGTGGCCTATGCCTATTTTATAGCAAAATCCTGCCCAAGAAGCTGCATACCCTTCAGATGGCGAGTCCTGGAAAGCACAGCTATGCTAGTCTCCTCCGTGTCCTTTTCAGTCCTTCTCCCCTCTCCCCCTCGCAAAGACAGGCACAGCACAATCACTGATTGTGGAACCAAATTTGCTGAGGAAAAGCTACTGGTCATTTGGGTGGAGGACACCTACAGAGAAGGATGTGGCCCTCCGTGCCAGGCTAACTCAGCGCCTGCACAGCAGCTTTTGGCAGGGCTGTGACATCCCCAGAACACACTTCTTCCCGCCAGAGCTGCAGGGCTCAGCGGATCCCCCAGGGGTCCAGAGGGGGTCTCTCTGAGGGTCTCCTGCTGGAAGCTGCAGCCTTATCAGCATCTGGCGCTTTTCTTCACTCCCACCTTCCTTCTCCCAAGCTCTCCTGAATGCCTGAGATGCTTACCCTGCTCTTCATGCAGCAACTCAAATCCACGCAGGCAAGGGGAACAAAACCCCCTGGTCAGGGGCTACAGACTGTCCCCTCCCCAGCAGCCCCTACTCCCCTCAGCTGACATGAGCTGCTTTTGCACTGACCCATGCCTGGCCTCGTGTCTCCAGGAGCGGAGGAATGTCTTGTATTTTCCTCCATGGGATCAAAGCTCCGTGTCTTCCTCAGGGACTGCCTCTTTCAAAATAATCTTTGGATTAAGAATAATGAATAAGAAATATGTCTTTCCGAGAAAGATCACTGCTCAGCCTCCAGACATCCAAGAAAAACATCCCTAGTCTTTTAAGAGTAAATTTAGAGATTTCTAGGAACTCTCTCATCTTCATTTTTTTCTGAGGCTGGAAGTTGGCCAGAAATTTCTGGATATTAAACTTCAAGCCGGTGCAGTTGGCCAATGCCAGAGAAAATGGCACTGGAATGTCCTAACACTGCGTTTACAGAGCCTAATATCGTATCCCTGTTCTCTCCGTCTCCCACTTCCCACCGTTTTTTCCTGTTAAACCAGGGAGTCATTTCTCATATTCAAGGCTTTCTGGGAAAATATCAAGAAATGACTGGATATGACCCAGAGCTCTGACTGTTCACTATCGTAGCCTTGCAAGTACTACGCTGAAAGTTACCCGCACACACGAGCCAGGAGGCGCTAAGAGAGAGCAATGGGTATTGAATGGATACACCATGGCTCATCCCGAGGATCACAGACAATTCACCGTGCAATGCAGCACTTCAAGATCAGCAGAAACCTCACACATGCAGGATGTCCACACATGCAGGTCAGGGGGCCATTCCTGGAAGGTGGGGTGAGATGATGTTTCCTCCTGTCTCCACTCTCAGGAGCAGCGGAGGACATGAAACAGCAGCTCTCCCCACTCTCCCTGTGTCTAAGCATAGCATGCGGAACAGGGGTAGTACCTTTGGAGTGGCCAGGAAGCTCCTTTCAGGGACAGGGGAGCTGGTGGGCTTCCCGCTGTGGTTCTTTGCCTCCCAGTCCTCCATGGGATTGCCTGTGTCCCCAGTGCGGAAGGGGTGGTTGCCCAGTGCTTCTTCTAGTGCCGAGGGCAGTGGGCGGGTGGGAGTGAGGTCTTGGGTGGGGATGGACGGCGGGGGAGGGATGGGGATGGGTGGCGGGGTGCGCTGCACCCAGGGCGAGGACAAGGTGCTCACGTGGCCAGATGAGGGCAGGACAGGGGGCGCAGGGACCTTGGGGGGTGGGTTGGAGGATGGAGGGTGGGGCATCACAGGCAAGGCAGAGGGAGCCTTGGGGGGATAGTAGAACATGTCCAAGGGGATGTCATCCAGGTCAGTGGTGTGCAGGTGCAGCCCGCCTGCGAAGCGTCTCAAGGGTGGGACCAGGGGAGACACAGAAGGCGGGGGAGGCGGCGGCACCGTGGTCATCTGGGGGGTTGCAAGGAAGCTCTGTAATCGTCCACACTGACTAGTGCTCCACTTCACAATACAGCGACTACAATGTTCTTCTCATCTGTCTCTCTTGCTTTTGGAGACCCACCACCCTCAAACCAGAACCATGCGGGTGCCACTTCTCTGCCACTTGGGTGCCCACCCAGCTTAGTCCATACCAGGTGGCTGGGAGGGAGTGCCCAAATGCAGGAGGGTCCCAAGTTATGCCATCCGTGGGTGGTAAGTAAGGTGCTCATATAGTTTATCCTCTGGGAACACACTTGAGGCGCACCCAGCCAACACACCAGGACAACAGACCTCGCTGTTGTTAGGGACCATCTGAGACGAGCTCAGGGACTTAGTGATCACTCTGGAGATAAAGCTTGGAATTACAGACTCATCCTCCCTCCCCAAGAGAGGAAGGGGGAGTGGGTTTGTAGGGGTGGGCCCTGAACAGGGGCACAGGCACCGGTGTGGCCAGTGACACTGGCTAGGGGCCCTCCTGCCTCCCGCTATCCCCAGGGTGGGTCACTCTGAAGGCAGCAGGAGGGTCTACGTGGAAAGAAGGGCTCTGTTACCTCTGAAATCTCATTATCAGCAGAGGAAATCTGCTCAAGTCTCGTCTGACAGAGCCTTTCCACCCAGTACTGAATCTTTTCCGATTCCTCAAGGTCTTCCCGCTCCGTCTCAGACACCTGAGAGCCGGCACCGGCGCAGAAGGGAGAGGACAAAGGGCACACTTGAATAGCACGAGGACAGCAGTAGCACAGAAGCACTTCTTCAAAAACCTTGGGGTGCTGTTAGGTGTGTCAACTACCCAGAAAGAGACCCGGCTTGTTCCACCGGCCCTCGAGGAGGTGAAAACAGGGACAGGAGGGTTGGGGCGCCAATTTGACTTAACAGCACTTGCAGGCAGAATCAGAAGAGGGGCTTTGTGTTGTGTGGGATTTACTGGACCCCAGATGCCCAGGAGCCCTAAGGCTCTGATGATTTTCCAAGAATGGTCCTTCCGTAGCCTCTCAGCGTATTCCAAGAATTTAACTACTCTTTTATTCCGGCTGCCTTGTCCTCAGAAGCACAAGTTCAATTTGATTTTTAATTTTGTAGCTAATCTGTTCCTAAGGCCAGATCTAATGCACTTCATATTTTCCAAGACTTCTCTGGTTTTATAATCTAATCAGATTGGCATTCTGATTCATGGAAGCATTAAGGAAAAGCAGAAACAATGATATCTCCTACAGCTAGGGAGTTAAGGTCACCCATCTCACCTAGGATAGGATTTACTTGTGCTCTAAGATAGCTCTTGACATGTCTTGACGGGGACAGACTTAGATACATTCCCAGGTTAAGGAGGTCTAGCCTCAAACAAACCCTATGTTGATGGGGGCAGCCTTAGACTCAGCCCTATTAATTGGGGGATAGCCTAGCCCCTGTCCAAAGGGGTTAGCCTCAGACCCATAGTCTCAGAGCCAAGCTAGGTTGGGGAGACCTGGTCTTGGACTCATAACCTGAATATGGAGGCCAGATTGATTCAGATCGGTAGACAGGTGAATGGAACTTCAGAGCTATAAACTAGGCAGAGGGGTTAGCCTCAGACTCATACCCTGAGCAGGGTAACCAGCCTCCCAGCCACATCTAAGGTGGAGAGGCCTAGCTTTAGACTCATACTCTAGTGGGGTGGGGAGAAAGGGACAGACTCAAACCTCTAGCCCGGTGTATCAAGGGCTAACCTGAGACCTACAGTCTGGGCAGAGAGGCTAGCCTCAGACCCGTACCCTGAGCAAGGAAGCTAATCTCCATCCCAAACACGCATCTAAATCAAGAGCTAATCAGATGACCCTGGGGAGGTGGCACGATCTCACTCTCCAAACTGGGGAGGGAGGAAAGGCTCATCCCACCCTTGGACTCCATCTGGGGAGAACAACTCCAGCTGGTCCCCTCGGAGCTTGGTGGGGAAAAACCAAATTGCGTCCCAGGGATGCTCGCCTGGCCTGCAAGCAGGACGTACCTCCTGGGCCAGCCGGTTGATCTTCAGTTGCTTTTCCTTCTCCAGCATTTCCTCTTTCTCTTTGTAAAGCTTTTGCTCAAACTCCAGTTCCTTCTTATTCTTTCTCAACTCTTGCAGGCTGTCATACTTGGCTTTCTTCTTATCTTTTCCTTTCTGATTAGATGTGGCATTGTTTATATGACAAGGATTACAAGGATGTGTTAACACTAGCATGGCACAGCAAACAGGGCATGCAGTTCTCAGGCAGCACTGGGCAACCTACCCACAGTGAGCCCCTGCCCCTGCTCTGCCCTGCCACACTGGACATCAGACCTCAGGTTTAGGATAGACAGGCCACTGCCATCCATTGCAGAGCTGGAGATATACTCCCGTTGTCAGCCAGAAGAACTGGCTTACTAGTTCACTGGCTGTGTGACTTTGGCTGAGTTCCTCAACCTCTCTGGGCCTGATTCGCCTCATCTCCAAAATGGTGGAAATACCTGCCCTATGGGCTTGTTATCCAGTGTCAATGGAATACCATCTATGAAAGAGCTTTGTGAACTTCAAAGTGCCTTATGAATAAAAGGCATTGTATTTATTTCCCAATATCTGGGTACATGGCTTCTATATCATTTCATGTTCCGATATCAGACATGCATCCTGGAAGATTCCAGAGAAAACCAAGAGAGCTGGTGAGCCTCCTCTGCAGAGATTCTCTGTCCTGAGCTAGAGGAGGTGGGGGCAGACTCAGACCTGGGGTCTCAAAGCCAGGGACATCAGATTTTGCCCCTATGCTTAAGCTCCAGACTATTTTATTCTGGAGAGTTGAAACCCACAGTTCCCTCTGAGCTGGGACCCTCAACTAAGAACTAGCTGGAAACTGCAGGATGGCCCAACTGCTTTACACTGGCCAATAGGCTTTGAGGATCTGGGGAGGGAGATGAAGGACACATAGATTCCTTATTTTCCCTGTTGGAATTGGACCCACAGAGCCTGTTTTCCTGGCTGCTCCTCTCATGGGGTTGCAGGGAAGCCAGGGCTAAGGAAGGAAGAGAATGGACATCTATGGACTGCCTATGTGCCAAGGACTTAAACTCATGATCTCCTACGTAGGTATTAGAGGTTAAGACCCTTGCCTGACGTCAGACAGCTAGGAAGTGACAGTACCAGGATTTGGACCTGCGTCTTCCAGGTGCCACCGTCTTTCTATTGTGCCCTGAGGAGCTGGGGGCAAGGAGGACACACAGGAGGGAGTGTCAGCCTCTATCACACACGGCATGGAGGACGGAGCTAGCACTCAGGAGAGGGGGTGGCAGAGAGAGGCAACACTCTGGGCAATTTCTGGGGCAAGGAGGAAACTCCTTGCTCATTGAGCTCACTCCCACCCCCGAAAAACCTGCCTGAAGCCTGCTCTTGAAGTTCCTGAATCATCTCAGCGTCCGAGGCCAGGAATGAGGAACTGAGTTCCCCAGCAATGGACACACAACGTTTATCCACAGCTGGAGGAGCTCGGCGATACTTATGGACCTCTGACAGACCCATCCTATCCGCCTCCTAAAGACAACCCCACCTCTGTGTACCCCTAATGTGCTTTGGAGACGGTCACCTCTGGGATCTGCCTCCAGAGCAGTCTATGAGCCTTTTGAGAACATGATTCTCATTGCTGCAGAGTCCTGCTTGGTTCCTTGCCTACTCTGTTCATGAGACTCTTAGCTCACTTGATAGATGAGTCCCTGCCATCCTGGTATAGATCAGACAGCAATTCCCCAAGAGGAGCCAGAAACATTCTGCCTAATGGTAGCATGCTAGAATAGGTGCATGGCCTCTCCCAGGGGCCACCATGATAGGAATGGCTGTTCTGTCGGTTTAAAAAAATGATCAGTGCTAAGATTTTAGAGCTAGGGCTCCATGCTGGGGCAGGCTGACAGTAGACAGTTTCTGTCTCATCCCCAGGAACGCTGCATCTGTTTACAGACGCAGAAGGGCACTTTGCCATATAGCATTGCCCACTGATACCATACTACTCTCCACACAGGTTACTGAGTTGTATGGGAATCTGCCTGCCCTGCCAGACGGTGGGCTCCTGCAAGCATTGCTGGTCTGCGTTACCGACTAAAGCTGTGCTGGGGAAAGGGCTTAGTCAGGCCATGAATTTTTCAGGTCCCAGCACAGACTTTGTGGAGCCACAGGCCTGGGGGCTTTGAGCCCCAGATGGATCTACTGCCAAGGTTGGAATAGGAGACATTGAATCTTTATTTTTATCTTTTTTTTTTTTGAGACAGAATCTCACTCTGTTGCCCCAGCTAGAGTACAGTGGCTCATGATGGCTCACAGCAACCTCAAACTCGTGGGCTCAAGCGATCCTCCTGAGTAGCTGGGACTACAGGCGAGTCATTATCTTTTTAAACAAGAGGAATTTGTGCATTGATGATCAAGGCCGTGGAAACCCACTTGTATTACCTGGGGACTTGGTGTTCCAGCTGCTGGGAGACAAAGCATCTCACATGGCTCTAGAAAAAAATGATGATGGATTTTCAGAGCTGGTATGAGGGGTATGATTCTGTTGTCCTTTTAGCTGTCAGTTAAATGCATGGCAAATAGTCCTTTTGGTCTAGACTGAGAGGAGAGGCAGATGGGGTGGTTGTACTCTTGTTTCTGCCTAGAAGCAATTTCCTCTCTTTTGGAAATGAAAATGAAAACCAAAATGCCAGCTGTTTCTGGAAGGACAGAACTCAGGAATAGGGGAAAAGCAGGCCTACCTCTTTGCCAACAGCAATTTTCAAGCGCCATGATTACGGTGGCGGGGGCGGGTGTGTGAAGGAGATTCTAGTTCTTTTACATTTATGTAGTTATTAGTGCCTGGAGAAGATTTGACCTCTATGTCTCCTTTTACTATTATTTGTGTGTGTTTTCTTTCTCAGTTCTAATAGAGGCAACATAGAGGCAAGGATTAGAAATCTAACCCAAGGAGATATCCTAAGCCACAGAGTCAGCCTGTAAAATGAAAAAGACAGTCTTATGAGACCAAGTCCTTTCTGAGACCATGACAGTGTGGGAGAGAGTCCCCTGAGGAGCTCTGTTCTGGGTTTATTCAATGCTGCACAAACCATGATCTCTGTTCCTAGGTAAAGACATTTACTTCTGTCAGGAAAAATATTGCTGTCTGTTATTTTAACAGGAACATGCTGGAGGAAGGGGGTGGATTCTCCCAGCACATCTGACATTCCCAGTTTACAGGGAGGGAGGAGTTACATATCATCAAGATTGCCCAGCTGCCAGCGCAGTGGTTTCTGGGGGACAGACATCTTGCCAGAAAGAGCCAAGAGATAACATCTAAATTAGCACACCCAGATTTATGCCAATGCCTGATTTCCAAACACCAAGTCATCTTGAATGTCCAATTACAGATATTAACAGCAGTGTTTTCATAATCAAATGTCAATGTGATTTAGAAAGACAGAGGATTTTACGAGGCCTGGAGATATCGTAATAAGATTTAGAGAGAAAATCAAAGGCCATGGAGACTGGAAAAATGCATTATCCTGGGTGCATGCACAGATATTTCTAGGAGAGGGTTATGACTGGCATGGCTCTCTGTCCCAACCCCGGGCAGCACATCCCCGGCCTGGGCAGCCAGTCTGTATCTGGCACAGCTGGTCTCATAACCTGCACTATGAAACCCACCCTGATATTTCACTCTAATCCCATGCTTCCAGTCTTGGCCTCTAGTTCTACTTGACAAAGGAACAAAGCAGAAGCTTCCAGCTCCTTCCTTGTACCCATCAGGGCTGGTGCTGACGCATGCATTGCCTGGTGCTACTTGGGCAGGGTTCACGCCATGTATACCCTCCCCCCACGATGCCTCTGCAATGGCACCTGCCGTATGACGTTAGCCTGACCCAGAGGTGCAGCTGGGGTTAGCTCTCCAAGTGAACAGGCCAGGCCACACCATTCAGAGTTGAAAGGAAAAGAAACGTTTGGAAAAAGCCAAAAGCCACAGCAAACTCGGCAGCAAACCAGCACAGCACCCAGTCGTGTCCTACCTTCCGGATGGTTGGGAATTTGCCGTCATAACGATAAAACCACCCAAAGGCTATAAGAACACAGAGAACAGAAGGATGATACACGGTTCAGCTGGGCCAGAGACCCACGGGCAGCAGCTGGGAGCTGGGCTCCCG
This sequence comes from Eulemur rufifrons, assembly GCF_041146395.1. NCBI lineage: Eukaryota > Metazoa > Chordata > Mammalia > Primates > Lemuridae > Eulemur > Eulemur rufifrons. Next base: position 67,125,492 of record NC_090988.1, read on the forward strand.
AGGAACACGTGGCTTTGTGAGACGAAGAGCAGCGTTGGCAGATCCAGCAGCAAAACTGCACCCCCTGTCCGACTCGACACTCACCTGGCCTCCCCTGGGGTGCAAAGCAGGCCCAAGACCACCTGAGCGAAGCCCCGGTTCCCAGGCCCTGGGTCACTCTCAAATGCCTCTCCCCAGGACACTGGCTTCAGAAGTCAGCACCAGAAAATCAGAGAAAACCCCTTGTGGAAGGATGAGCTTTTCCAAACCACAGCCACAGTCTCCAAACACAAAGCCCCGTTGAAAGAGAACGAGGCCGCTCCTAACCGACGCCTGGTCCCTCCATCCAAGAAATGGCTCCAGACAAAAGACAGCCTGGGTCTCTGCCTGGAACTGTTGTCAGACAGAACAAAACTGTCTTGTCTCATAGTGCAGGCCAAGTCCTCAGCTTTCAACGTTGAAAGAGCTCTGGGAAGCACAGCTCCAGCAACCGTGGGCAGGAGATGTGCCCCAGAAAAGCATGTCCCAATCCAGGCCAGATAACCAGGGCGCCGGCCCCCTTCCTTCCCCAGGCAACAGCTTGACAGAGAAATACCCCAGATCTGAAGCTCCCTGGGGCCAGGGGCGACGGCTTAAATAATTGCCCACCCTTGACCAGCCTGACTGCTGGAACAGGATGTTGAGAGCCTTCTGCTGGACCAGGCATTACCTCCTTAGTTGCTGGATCTGGGAGTAGCCCAGGGAGTCCTGGGGGAGAGGCTGGAGCAGCAGAGGGAGGACTGTGGCTTGGGCAGTGTCTAAATAACTGAACCAGCAGTTCAGCGGTACTGTGTGCACCAGCTGATTCACCAGCCTGGCCCTGGGTCCTGTCCTCAAGGTTTCGTACACAATGCTTGGACCAAACCGGGGTTTGGAAGAGCTCTGCAGGCTCCAGTGGCCCCCGCAGAGCTGGGTGTCTGCATTGCAGGAGGAGGTGGGCAGAGCGAGCAGAGCAGCAAGGCCAGAGAGCGAAGCGGGGGCGCGAACCTGCTCTCCCTGCTCCTCCGGGCCTCCATCCAGGTCGTCTGCGGGCTCGAGCTTGGGCTCCACTCCCTGATCATCTACCCAGGGGAAAGAGGAGGAAGCGGTGAGCGAAGAGGGACTTAGGAGACTGAGAGGCCTTAGATGCTTCCCAGGAACTTGGGGACCTATGAGCAGCTTCCTCCAGGGCAGCTGTGAAGTCAAGGACAGGGACAGGGCTCAGGAGCCCAGAGCACAGGTTTCTCGCTCTGGGCTAGTGCACGCAGTGTGTCCAACCTTGGTAGCTTTAGTGTCTCTATCTGCACAACAGGGGCCTCTGATCTGACGGCAGCATGAGAACCATTTTGCAGGGCACTGAGTTGAAGGTTGGGAAGTTTGGGGAAGAGGACGGGAATATCTGAGTGTTGTACATGTTTGAGGGCAAGGGCGTGCAATGGGACAACAGATCCTCTGGCCCTCTGTTCACCGCCCTTGCCTTGGAGCTCTGGTCCCCACGGGATGTCTGAGCAGTGTGGGCAGCATATGGAGGCTGGGGGTCCTGAGGAGGTCAGGAGATCCCCCAAATGGGGCCCACATGGTTAGGAAGACATGCATTTTGATATCATGTGGAGAGCAGAACAAACAGTTCATTCCGCTGGTTTCCAACCTGCACTCTGGCATCCCTGGGGCCCTGGAAGTTAGTGTACCAGTCTACTTGTGGGCTGCTCTTTAATATCTCAAAAGCTTAAAAAACTTGCCCATCAGCGTATGGAAAGACTATCTGTTAAGTTCCTTTGCTCTAGCCTCAAATTCCATATACTGAACAGTGGAACACTGATGCTCCCTTGCTAACAAGAAGGACTACTTAATAAAACAATGGGAGCACAAATGATTTCTTAATAGTTTGGTAGGAAATAAAACCTCAGCTTCCAAATCATGGGGTCTACTCCGGTGGGGGCTGGGGAGGTAACAGATGGGGCCCTGGATGGGGAGAGAAAGTTGGATATCTCTTGTTTAAACCTCTTCATCTCTCAAGAACCCTTCCAGCTCTGGGCTCCTTAATAAAGACCTCACCTCCACCACCACCACCTATTGCCCAAGCTAAGGAAAGGTCTTTTAGGGGCCCCTGTGGCAGTGTCCTGGCCTTCGGCTTGGGGTTCTGCTGCAGCAGACATGGGAAGAAGCAACTGCAGGAGCCTCCTGGGGCGGGGAGACAGTCCCGCACATATGATTAGGACGAGTGACTTCATTTTCCAGGTAAGAAATGCTCTGCACTCTTGCAGGGGCCACCTCCTTGCAGGCACAGAGCCCAAGTTAGGTATAACCTGTGGCTAACCGGGTCCTGGAGTTGAAGGGTGCTCGGGCAGGAGCTGGCTGGGGCCCAGGCCTACTGGCTCAACACAGCCGAGAACGTTCCAGCCTCAGGGAACAGGGTGAAAGGCGGGAATTGACCTGGCTCAGGGAGTTCACTGCACTTCCTGACTTCGATCCAAATGAGAATTAAATTGCCGAAGTGTATGGAGATGGATGGAGGAGCGCTCGCCCCAGCTCAGCCAGCAGACAGGGCCATCAATCCGTGCTTTGTGGCGCTGCCTTACTATACTTTCATCTTGAGCAAAGGCAAAATTCTTGCTCTTTCTATTCAAGAAGCTTGATCTGGTTAAAAAGCACGAAATAAATAGCTAGCTAGTGAAAGGGTTTTTATTTTGTATAGTTCCTTAGAGGGTGTGTTTGCTGGGAAACCAAGACCCAGTTTCTAGCAAGGTACTAAATAGACTAGGATTACTTTCACAAGAAGCAATTAAAATCGATTTCTCTCCTTCTGAAGCTCCTGTTTCACTAATAAGAGCAAATTAGCTGCCCGCCTAAAACACGGATTTATTCACCCGGAATTCAGCTCTGGCCACCTCCTCAACTAATACCGAATGTCATGGGGGAGGCCGATGAGAGTGTGCTTTGTCCTTCCAAGAGGACAGGGAGATGACTCTGCCCGGCTGCCAGGAGGGAATGAGCTGGGAGTTATTTGCCCCGCACCAGGGAGGGGTGAAACGGAACCATCCAGATGCTCCGCACCTCTTCCTTGGTCTAAGTGGCCTGTGTTGGCAAGTTGACATCCCTTTAGGGCTCGAGTATGATCAAATGTTGGGGACAGAGCAGTCCAGACCCCATCACAGCATCCCAATGGCCACCACACAGCAGAGAAGGGGAACCTTGGTTCTTGAGTCCAGATTCACCCCTTGACCCCATTCTGGAGGTTCTCGGGTCAGCGAGCACAATCGGCTGGAGTAGAACCTGTCCCCTGTCACTTTAAGTCAAAACAGCTGTAAAGTGGGGGGCGAAGGCCCAACCAGGACTCCTGGACTTGTAGTTGCTCCTGGAGCCCACCACCAGCCCCCTGAAGAAAGACTGAGACTGAGCCCCTTGTTGTCTCCTGGCAGTGCAGGCTGCCTCTTGAAGAGACATCTGGAAGTTGGGGTTGTGGAGGTGGACAGGGAGCAGCTGGTGGGGGCCTGCACTGATGCTGGAGGTGCGGACGCAGGACAGATGGAGACGGGAGATGGTAAGGGCAGCGGGAGCTGAGGCCCCAGGGTGGCGCAGCCACCAGGCCATAGCTGGGTGTCTGGGAGGGGTCTCCCAGTCCTGTCCCTGCCTCCAGCCTGGCAGTGGCATGACGTGGTCCACACACAGGGGTGTAGGTGCTGGGGGCACTCTAGGTAAGTTCCTCCCACAGCTGCCTGTCAACCTGGACCACCAGAGCCCTTCTGACGTGAGCTCCTTCCTCTCTTTCTTGCTGCTGGCTTCACCCCAGCCCCAGTTCAGAACCAAGCAGGAAGAGGACACAGCACCCTCAAGACTAAGATAGTAATCCCATGAGCTAGTTTCGCCTTTGCCACAGCCCTTATTGCCTCCTCAGCCTGCCTGAGTCTGGGGGGACCCGGGAGCTGCGTGTGCGGAGCAGGGCCCCGACAGGGAGGGCAGGCAGGTCCCTCCCACCCCACGCCCTGGCAGATGCCCCCTGACATGTAGCTGCCCCTCCAAGAAGGAACCGCAGCCCAGAGCGCCATGGGCTCTTCACCTGGGGAGGTGGTGGTGAGCAGGACACCAGACCATCTGTCTGCCCCCGTGGCCCCTGCCCGACCCACGATACCTACACTTTGGCTTGCGCAGGGGTACTGGGTGCACCTCCGTGGTGATGGTTTGAGGCATGAGCAGCTGATCCTTTGAGCCCCAGTCTTCTTCCCACTGTTTCTTAAATTTCTCTTCCTCCTCTGCAATCCTGAAATGAGAACGTCCACGCCTGTGATTGGAGTCAGAACCTTCCCAGGCCCACCTCCTGCCTCTCAGAGAACCCAAACCAGCATGCGGAGAAGCCTCATGGTTCTAGCTATGGTGGGTAAAACAAAGTCTCTGGAGTTTGTATTCTAAATTGAGTGTGAACACCTGCTTGGGCAATCATATAAGACTATGTTTTAGTAAGTTACTCTAATATCACGGGCTTTACTAGGATTATGGACTGGCTATGGAGGATCCACCAGGCGATGAGAGGGCCAGGAAAACTGGTTCTGGAGGTGGCCTCTGGCTGGGCACACTCCCGTGAGCTCACTCATGTCCATGCACAGACACACGTGTGCAGAGATACGTGGAGCCCAGGTACTCACTGTTCCATCTCCTTCCGGTATCTCTCATTTTCCTCTGCTGCCTTCTGGGCAATTTCCTTTCTCCTTCTGAAACACAAATGCACACTGGCATGTTTGAGTCTATGCAAAAGAAGTTAACTCTTGTGGCTAATTCCTGATTTGCAAAAATCTTTAAGTGTTTTTTCCTGGGCTCCCTTCCAGGCATCCTTGGAATGTTTTGGGGTTTGAGGAATTTGTCCAACAGAGTCTGGGTCTTGTGCTCTTGTGTGGTTTTGTCCGGCACGGCTGAGCAGAGATTCTGTGTTTTGGGAGCTGGGAGGCAGGTCCACCTCCAAACAGATAATGTGACTGACAAGAGGCAGGGCCTAGACTGAGTGACGCCCTCCCAGAGGAGGGCCCCAGACCCCAGAAGCAAAGCAGGGGCTGCCAACCGGGTATGATTCTCCAGGCTGGTTCTGTGATGTGGGAGATGGGGAGAGCCTCTCCTCCTTCCTTTTCCAAACACATGTTAAGTGCCTGGAATGCACGTGGATTTGGGTTTTGACAGTTGTTTTCTATTTATGAATTGCCCTCCTCATTTATTCTCTCAGGTCCCCATTCATCCTCCTGTCCTCCCTGGGGGTGAAGTGGGCCTTATCACCACAGGTGGGGTGGCCCTGCGGGGACTGCAGGCCCTTTAGCCAGATTGCCAGGGTGTGAATCCCAGCTTGGCCCTGTGTGACTTTGGACACAAATGGCTTAACCTCCCTGAGTCCCAGTCTCCTCAACTGTAAAATGGGGTTAATACCATCTACCTCCCAGGGCTAATGTGGGAATTAAATTAAGAAACATAAACAAGGCCCTAATACAACACCAGCAACTTGGTAGGTACTTGACAAATGTCAGCTGCTGCTAGTAAGATCCTCATTTTTGACTTCCTTTTTTTTTTTAGACAGAGTCTCACTCTCTTGCCCCGAGTAGAGTGCTATGGCATCAGCCTCATTCACAGCAACCTCAAACTCCTGGGCTCAAGCGATCCTCCTGCCTCAGCCTCCCGAGCAGCTGGGACTACAGGCGTGCGCCACCACGCCCGCCTACATCCTTTTTTTTTTTTTTTTTTTTTTTTGAGACAGAGTCTCACTCTGTTGTCCGGGCTAGAGTGAGTGCCGTGGCGTCAGCCTAGCTCACAGCAACCTCAAACTCCTGGGCTCAAGCGATCCTCCTGTCTCAGCCTCCCGAGTAGCTGGGACTACAGGCATGCACCACCATGCCCGGCTAATTTTTTCTATATATATTTTTAGCTGTCCATATAATTTCTTTCTATTTTTAGTAGAGATGGGGTCTCGCTCTTGCTCAGGCTGGTCTCGAACTCCTGAGCTCAAACGATCCGCCCACCTCGGCCTCCCAGAGTGCTAGGATTACAGGCGTGAGCCACCGCGCCCGGCCTACATCCTTATTTTTTATATCCTTGGAGTCTTGGAATCAGGGGGCTCTTCTCAGCATGGAGGGTGGTGCCGGTGGTCCGAGGCAGAGGACAGATGCACTGACCTACCACTGCACCCCTCGGGTCTGAGCACAGGCTGCAGGGGAAGAGGATGAAGTGGGCCCTGGACACCGTGGATGGGGGGGCGGGGCAGGGGCGGCCGCACTCACTGCCGCTCCATCTCCTGCTGCTCCTGGAGGATCTTGTTGGACTCCATCGCCAGCCGCTTCTGCATCAGAAGCTCTTGCCGCTGCAGCTCCCGCTGCCGCGCCTCCGCCAGCCGCTCCCGGTCTGTCATGAACAGCTCCCGGCCCTCGTGGGGAGAAAAGAGGCCCCCTGCTCAGCCCCCTGGGGACCCTGGACGTCCACTGTCACAGCCTTGGGGGCCGAGATGCAGGATGTCTTCCCGGCACTGTTGGGCACTGTGGCTTCTGTGGTCTCTGACCCAAACTTTTCCTTGCTGGACAGAGTTCTCTCCCTCTGCTCTGTCAGAGCTTCAGGGAAGGAGACCCCTTGGCCCTTCCTGGGAGTGTGGGGCAGAGGTTAGGGGTCAGAGGGGCTGGGGCTGGAGGTCAGGGGTCACGGGACCTGCCAGCTCATTCTGGACTTACAGCTCCTGCTACGACGGAGATGGTCAGGCTGCGGCTACTCTTCAGCACGTTCACAGCCTGTGGGGACAGGAGGACAGTCAGCTGGGGCCTGACAGACCGCAGGAGTCCAGGAAGAGAGCACCGAGGGGCTCAGGCACTGTGGCAGTCAGGGTGGGAAGCGGGGTGGGGAGATGATAAGGGCTGGAGGTGAAGACCCCCCACATCTCACCTCCTTGTGGTCCATGTTGGAAAAGTCGATGCCGTTGACTTCGACAATCTGATCCCCTGTCTGGTGGAGAAATGGAGAAGGATTAGTGTGTCTGCGCTATCCGTGTACTCACTCATCTGCAGAAGGGCTGCCCCAAAGGCCAGGGTCGGACACTGGGTCTTCAAGTGGCTGCACCTCCACTCTTCCTGGTGAGCAGCGCAGTTGCAAAGCTCTGATGGCGCCCTGGGAGGGCCTGGAGCTCACCCTGGCACCCTTCTACCCCTTAACTAGCTTTTAAAAATTTTTTTTATTTTTAATTATTATGGATAGCTAATAATTGTATATATTTATAGGGTACATGTGATGTTTTGATAGGGGAATATGATGTGAATTAATCAAATCAGAGTAATTGGGGTAGCCATCACCTCAGGCATTTATCATTTGTTTGCGTTAGGAACATTCCAATTCCACTCTTTTAGTTATTTTAAAGTATAACCTAACCCCTAACTGTCTTATCAGTGACCAAATACTACACTATTAGAGGTTCATTTCTCTGGCTAAATTGATGACATTTGCTTTGGAAATCTCAGTTTGTAGACACAGGAGCCTTTGGGCTTCTCATCTAGCAGAGGCTGTGTTGAATCATCACAATAATAGAATAGCTAACATTCATTGATCACTGTGCCTGGCACAGTGCTACCATATGTATTAATTAATTTAATCCACACAACCCTAGAAGGAAGGCACTATTATCTCCATTTTACAGGCGAGGAAACTGAAACAGAGAGACATGAAGTAACTTGTCCAAAGAAGAGGTTAAGAGTTCCTGCTCTGGCATCGGACTACCTAGGTTTGAATCTCAGCCCTACCATACTAGGTACATGATCTTGGAAAAATCACATACTTTCTCTGGGTCTCAGTTTCCTGATTTGTAAAATGGTGATAAAGATGGAACCTAATCCTCAGAGTTCTCATGAAGTGTAAAGGGCACAGAACAACATCCAATGTAAGTAAACACTCACTGAATGTCATCTCTTTGATTACTACTTCAACATTCCTGAGCTCAGGACCAATGACTTCAAGATGGAGAAGACTGCAGAGGGTCACACGTCCCCTCTCTATGAAGCCTTCCTGCAGCTTCCTCACCCAGTGACCACCCAGACAGGGCAGCCCAGTATGATCCCACGCATGGGGGCTGGCCCAGGGTCACTCACCTCCAGCCCCACCTCGGCAGACAGGGAGCCAGGCTTCACGTGGCTGATGAAGATGCCGGGTTTCTGGATGGGGCCGCTGGAGATGCTGCGGGAGATGGGAAATGCATGAGGCCTTGTCCTGCTGCTCATCCCCTGCAGCACTGACTCATTCTCAATGTCCTGCCCCCTCCACCAGGGTGTCCAGTGCTCAGGCTGCAGGTCACCTACGAGCTCAGGACCCACGGCCCTCCACTGTCTACCTCTTAGGGGTCTGTCTCCCGTCCAGCCTGATTTCCACCGCGACTCTGGGCAACAGCCACAGAAGACTTGCAATTCCCCCTACCCAGCCCCTCACCCAATACACTGCATATGCTGTTTCTTCTTTCTTTCTAGCACTTTCCTGTTCATTTGTTGAATCTCAAATGCTATCTGCTCTATAAGGTTTTTGCAAGACCCCTAATTTTATCCCAAGACTAAGCCATTTGCTCCATTCTCAGAGACCTGTGACATCTATGCAAGGTTGACACTTGTACTGTTAGTCCCCCTCCTAGATCTGTGGCAGACACCACATCCATCACAGTAGTCCTTCCTACCCGCCTGGAGACACAGCCTTAGCCTCTACTAATTGATTAGAGCAGACAGGAAACATATTGGCCATCCCCAACCCAGAATGTAGCTCCTTTAGAGTCCTTGTCACCCTTTAACTATTTATACAGTTGGCTTCTGTATTAGGCTGTCACCTCCTAGAGAGACTTTTTTTCACTTATGCTTGGCACAAAAGCACTGAATACCTGTGAGTGAAAGGAAATAAGAATAATAAATAATAATAGCTTAAATAATATTTACCAGCTGCTTACTACCTACGGGCACTAAGCGTGGTACTTCACTTTCTCCACGACTACCCTGTGATGGGGGAATTACTATCCCCAATTTACAGAGGGAGAATGTGAGGCTCAGAGTGGTTAAGTAACTGGTCTAAGGTTCTAGAGCTCCTAAGTGGGAGAGCAGGGCTGGAACCGAGATTTGAGGGACCGCAGCACCTGTGTGTTTAATAAGAATGCCCTGTGTGGCCCGATGCCTGTTTGGAATTCCCTGGCTGCTACAAGGTAGTAAGTGATAAGGGAACTGTGACAGAGATGACCAGGCAAACAGGTTCCTTTTGCAGTGACTCAACAGCCCACCAGAGGAACATCGTTCTGCCTCTGGGCATAAATTTCCTCATCTGTAAAATGGGCCCTGTTAGAGCTGCCCCTGTGGCCCGCAAGGCTGTTGTGAAGCTCAGAGAGGAATTCAAGCACCAAGAAGTGTCCTTACCAGTGGACACGTCACATCCCTGGCGGGCAAGCGTCTGCTCAGAAGCAGCAGTGAGGACAGGGAAAGGTGTCAGGGGCCTACCAGGGTCTACTGGCCATGAATGAGCCCCGGGCATGCCTGCCACCCACCTGCAGCCCAGGCCCCGAGAGCCCACCAGGCTGATGAAGACCTTCTTCTCCTTGTTGTCTCGATTCCCGGGGGAGCCCAGGCTGCCTCGCCCGCCCTGGAGGAGGGATAGGAGCAGGTCACTGGGTGTCCACATGCATGCAAGTGGCCTCTTGAGCTTGTGAGGCCTTCAGAGTCCCTCCCCAAAGACCACCCCATCTAAACCCCATCACAGGTGGTCCTGCCCTTACCCCAGATTCTGACACAAACTGATCCACATACTGCCACTTGAGGGGCTCGTCGGGAGAGCTGATGGCAAGGGGAAATAGAAGGGCGGTTGTTAGCGGGAGAGGTTTGAGGGGCCAGGTCCGAAGTCCAGATCTGCCCCATCTGGAGCCTCCAGCCTCCACTGGCCCAGGAGCAGAGTGCGTGGTGGGGCCAGCCCCCAGGGCTGCTACCAGGACCCCGCACCCACAGGAAGTGTCTGCCTTCCAGGAGGGGCCTGCTCACCTCTTCACAGGGATCAGGCCGATGTCTGTGGGGAGAAAAGGCACAGGGGTTAGCACGGCTCCTCTGCCCGCCCTTCCTTCCCCAGGAGCTGGGGACCCCTGCTGCCTCCCTCACCACCGGCACTGAGCCCCACCTGCTCTGGCCTCACTCACGTCTCACTTTGATGGACACAGTCTTCTTGGTTCGAATGAGGTTGATGACCTCCTCGTGGGTGCAGGAGGAGATGGAATACCCGTTGATCCGAACGATCTCATCCCCTACCTTGGCCACAGAGAGGGAAGGAGCAACAGGCGGAGGGGGCGTCAGGCCAGCTGGACAGGCTCACCACCAGATGCTCCCGCCGGTCTCCAGAAAAGGGAGCCACAGCCATGCTGTCCCCCAGACTAAATCTCTAAATGTGCCCCAGTACCTTGTCATAACCAACCCACCTTCCATCAGGCAGAGGGACCCTGGGACAGGTGGCATTTCCAAGCAGCCTTTCTGCCCCATTTTACAGATAGAGAAACCAAGGTATGGTGGGGAGGGGCACGGCATGTGGGTGGCAGGGCTGGGAGTAAAACTCAGGACGTTGTACCCTTGCTCTGGTGCCCCTTCCACCCCACTGGGGCTCCATCAGGTTCTGGAATCCACGTAAAGGGTGACCCTTCACCCAGCTTTAAGCAGCTCTTGCCCGGACTCTGTCCCGCCAGTCCCTGGGAAGCAGGCTCGCCCATCTCTGTTAAGTCACTACAACACTGTGACTGAGGGGGGACCTTCCGTGACTCCTGACCCAAGCGTACATCACTGACACACACACATGATCTCTGTTTTTCCACTGATGGAAACTTGATGAATGTTTTAACTCTGCCATGGCCCTGATCTCTGAATGCCTATTCTGGGAGCAAGCAAAGAACAGTGCATGAGCACAGGGCTTTGGCATCGGATGGCCTGGGTTCAAATCCCTTCTTTTATTTTTATTAGCTATGTGACCCTGGGCAAGTCTCCTGAATTCTCTGAACCTCAGTTTTCCTTATCTGTAAAATGGGGAATACTGTGGTTGCTGTGAGAATTAAGCGAACTTGTGCATGTGAAGCCGGCCAGTGCCTGGCACACAGTAAGTGCTCCATAAATGGTTCCTGTTGTTACCACTAGTTGGGCCGGGGCCCTGAATACTCTGTTCAGGTCCCTCTTCTCTGGGCTTAAGCCACAGTGGATTGGTAGACGGGGACCAGGGGGCTGCGGGGCCAGCCCTGGGTGCAGATCCATGGCAAGACTGCCCTGCGCTGCACACTGCTGCTGGCTCTCCCAGGCACCTCGGCCCTGGGGATCAATTCTGAAGCTCCTCAGTTAATAATCACGGGGCTGGAGGAACCCTCAGACATCAGCTGAAACAGAGGCCCAGAGAAGTGATGTTTTGTCCAAGGTCATACACCCAGTAGCTGCCAAACAGGGATTGGTCCCTCCCTTGTCTGAGGCCAGTGCAGGTCAGCTGGGGGCTTACCTCAAACTACGTGTGCTGACCCTTTGGTGACGGGCTGGAACATATGGGGGACGCAAGCTGGACTCCCTGTGGGCCTGGGCAGGGAGGGGCTGGGCACACAGACTCTTAGGGGTCCTCTAGGGCAACTCCCATCCTCTAGAGCTGCAGTCCCCAACCCCCAGGCTGCAGACTGGTACCACTCCGTGGCCTGCTAGGAACTGGGCCGCACAGCAGGAGGTGAGCGGAGGGCGAGCCGGCAAAGCTTCGTCTGTATCTATAGCCGCTCCCATTGCTTGCACCTGAGCTTCGCCTCCTGCCCCAGCCTCCCCAGGTCCGTGGAAAAATTGTCATCCATAAAACCGGTACCTGATGCCGAAAAGGTTGGGGATCGCTGCTCTACCACACTCCCACAGAGTCACCTTCTCACTACTGCCAGGAACACTCCCTCCCACTCCTGGACACAGGTCTCAGTCTTCTTGGGGACCTGACAGGAGTGGCAAGGCTCAAAAAGACACAATGGGGGTGATTGCTAAAGATTTCTGGGGACATCTAATTTGAGGAGAGAAGCTGGACTAGCTCCTTGCACCTATTTTTTACAACAACCCTGCAGGGTAGGAATTTGAGTCTGTGTTAATCAGATGAGGCAACTGAGGCTCAAAGAGGTAAAGTACTTTGCGCAAGGTCACCCAGCTAGTGAACAGTGTTGTTGCTGGGATTTGAAGTCAGGTATTGTCTCTTGGGTGTCTGGAAGCAGAAGAGAAGGGCGCCTGGCCAAGCCTGGCTGCAATTCCCTGCGACCTGCCCTCCTGGATCCTTGCCACCTGTCGGAGCCCACAAGTCCCCTACGAAGGCAAGCATTACTCTGTCCATTTTACAGCTGGGACAGCCAAGGCACAGAGAGTAATTTCCTAGCCCTAGAATACACAGCAAGTTTTATAGCACAGGCCGCCCTGTTCTGGGCGGAGGACATAGGTTAAGGCAGGACATTCTTGAAAAAAATCTCAAGTATCTCCAGCAGGGGGACGAGAGCAGAGGGATGGACCCCCAGGGCTAGGTCCCATTGGAGGGTCCAACAGCCTCACAGGTCAAATCAGCACAGGGTCATCCGCCCAGCCAGGCTGCATCTGAAGCTGCCCCTCCCCTGCCTTCTAGAATCTTCTCCCAGCTGCTCTCAAATATGAGCTCTCCCCAGAAACGCAAACCGCAGGTCAATGGATGCAGCCGTTTTCCCCCAAGCTCCGCTGAGGAAAGTTCCCTGTCTTGTTCCTAAAGGGAACTTGCCCACAACCCTGGTGAAAACGATTCCCACACGGCCCCTGGCTCCGGTTGCAGGATCGACTTTCCTCTCCCTCCCGCCCTGCGTGGAGCCCTGCAAAAGGCCCTTTGTGCCGGGGCCACGATGATATGACGATATGAGGGACAGCAGCACAAAGGAGAGATGAACCCGGCAGCCAGAGAAAGGGTCGATAACCCAGAAGCCTGAGAAACAGCCGGGAAGGTAAAACTCTAAGTTCCATCAAAAGGCCCCGATGCTCCGGGCCACGGAGGCACCATTGAGAAACGCTTGTCCTAGGAGGAGAGCTCGCCCTGGGAAAAAAAGGGCCTCAGCTGACGCCAAGAGAGGAGCTCATTATGTTTCTCCTCTGGCTGCGTTTCTGGGCTGGAAAATGTGCCGCAGAGGAAAGGAATAATGAAGGGGCTGAAATTTCAGACGACACCAGCGAGCCGTGAGACAGGGATTTAGAACAAAGCGACATCTATCAGCTCCCCGTTCCCACCCCCCACTCCACGGTGTCTTGCACCATTAGCCCTCGGGCCCCCTGAAGCCCCCAGCTTGGCAGCCGGATTGGGATGTTGATAACAAACACGCTGGAAGCTCTGGGACGCGGTGGGAGGGCCTCCTTTATCTGCACACCCAAAAACACAGCTCTGGGCTCTGGCAGGAGTGAGACTTGGAGGTCTGCCCATCTCTGCTCAGGCACTGAGGTGTGGGGACCCCAAGCAAGAGGCACCTGGGGCGCCGAAGAGAGATTTCTGGGTGTGGCAGTCAGGAGACCCAGGTTCTAATCCTGGCTCTGCCACTTACTGGCCTCCCAGCCTCTAGTAACTCTGTAAACTGGGGATGACGCAGTCAACGCATGTAGCGAGGACTGGCTGTGAGCATGTTACCTGCCCGCTGCAGGTGCTTCTTATATCCCCTCTCCCTGTTTACCTAGGGAAATCACAGCATTTATGTGCCAGGCGCTGCTATGAGAGCTTTCTAATATTCACTCATTTAGTGCTCATACAACCTGATGAGGGAGATAGCATTACCATCCTCCCATTTAACAGATGAGGAAACTGAGGCACAGGGTTACGTCATGTCATCGAAGTCACATAGCTTAATGAATAACAAAGCCAGGATTTGAACCTGAGTCATCCAACTCCAGAGTCCATGCTCTTACACATCATACTGCCCTGGGCTTTCTTTTTCTCTGCTGGGAAAAGATGACATATCCAAAACTCAAGTGTCTGGACATCACTATGTCCCTCTTCTGGGAAGTAGGGGGAGCGGTGAAGTGCTGCTGCAGCAGCTGGGCGGAGGCAGTGGCCAGGTTCCCAGTTTGACTCAAGAAAACAGGCAATTGTCTGTGGCCTGATTTCTACGTGCTACGAACAGCTGTCGGGATGCGTCAGCCTCGTCCTCCCCCAAAGGCTCAGAGAAGTGAGTGACCACCTCGCATCCCCCAGCCTAGTGGATGAGTCAGGGGGGAGGCAGGAAGCCTGAGGCCCTGGGCCCCCACCCCGGACTCTCCCCGCTCACCTGGAGCCCGACGCTGTCTGCCTGACCGCCTTTGATCAGGTGGGAGATGAAGAGCCCACAGCCAAACTCGAGACCACCACGCACACTGAGGCCGAGGCCTTCGGGGTGCAGACGGTCCAGACGCACCTCCTTCAGCTTCCTGCCACGGCAGGAGAGGTCGGTGATGGCCCAGCCTGACCACCAGTGCCGCCTCTCCCACTAGGGAGGGACTCTGTCCATCCCAGGGCCACCTCTCCCACCCCCTGCCTCCGGCCTGGGGGCTCCCTCTGCACCTGGAGCGCCGGGGGGTCAGCTGGTCGTATTCCACCTGGTGCTTCAGCGGGATCAGGGGACGGATGGCGTCAAATAGAGGCAGGCGGCTGGGCTCATTGATAACCAGCTTCAGGTCTCCCACGAGCACAGCCACGTCCATGGTCCTGCAGAGATGTGGGGGATGCCTGGGACCTCACCCCTGGCCATGACCTCCGGGACCCAGGGATTTCCAGAGGAAGCAGTCCCAGCCTAGGTCCCCCACCCACTGGACCCAGGCCTAGGAATCGAGGAGAACACTCCTGAAAAGCCCAGAGCCCCTAACTCTGGGCCAGGTGCCTCAGACAGCTTTGTTCTCTCATGTAAATATCACAAGGAAACCAGCAAGCGGGGGACTGTTAACCCATTTTGCAGATGAAATCAAGCCGGGACTTCAAACTCAGCACTGCCTAGTTCTGAAGTCTGGGGTCTTTCCAGACAGGAAACCTCTGTGTGAGGTGTCGACAGCCCTTCCCATACTCTTATCTCCATGCTGACCTGCTGCTGAGCTCTGTGAATTCTACCCTCACCGTATCTCTCACAGGCTTCCTCCTTCACACTGTCCAGACCTTGGCCATCTCCAGCCGTCTGTTGATTTGCTCGTCTCATCTAATCTTTTCTAAATGTAAGTCACTCCCCTGCTTACAAGCCTTCGATGGGTCCCTACTACTCAGAGGACAAAATCCATTCTTGGCAGGCTCAGGGCCCTCCACGACTTGTCTCCATGGAACTTCTCAGCCTGTGGCCATTTATGGTCCCTGTGTACCCCAAGTCCTACTCCCCCATCATTACACGTCATTCCCCATCCACGCCCCGTGCTTTCACGTCTCCACAGCTTTGCTGCTGCTAATCCCTCCTCCTGGAACACCCTTCCCTGATATTCTACCTATCAAAATTCTACTTATCCTTCAAAGCCTAGCCCAGGCCTCCCTGGTGCTCCTCCCACACCCCCTGTGGTTATAAGTGAAAACTCCTTTCTTCACATTTCCACTATTAGCTCTACTTAGCAGTTATTGTTTTGTAACTTATATTAGAGTTCTTTGTGTCTGTGATGTCTGTCCATCTCCCCCCACCAGGCCATGAGTTACTGAAGGAAAGAAAGCGGATCTTATTCATTCCAGGCCCTGCAGGGCGCCCAGCATAAATGTACACAGAATGAATCAAAAGGCAAGTGGGTGACCAGAGACATCTGGAGCAGAGGCTGGGGCCAGCTGGCATGTCCTGTTCTGTCCCAACAATCACTCTTGATTGAACCTGTCTGGCTACTTGACAGCCTCCCCCATTGGACTGCGAGCAACCCGAGGGCAGAGACCAGGCCGCCTTGCTCACGAGTATACCCCTACCCCCTAGCACAGAGCCAAGTACGAAGTATTTGTGTAAATATTAATATTTGCCACCATGAGTGAATGGCGTGACCATTTGATTCCCAGGAGCATTGAGCATCTGCCTCCTGAGCTCCCCTGTCTCAGAGCAACCCGTGCCAGGGCTCCCTGAAGACAGGTACACAAGTGGCCCACGGAGCCAGAGCCGCACACTTACTGGTGGTACATCCGCAGCACGTCATAGAGATAGTCCTTCTCCGCGTCATTTTCAATCAGAAAATCCACCTGGAAAACCCAAAGGCGGAATCACAGCTCCAAGCCCTGCACCCCATTGCAGACCCCAGGGATGAGAGGCCATCCTGGGGGCCTCCCCAGCATCTCCTTAGGGCTGGGGCTGTGAGGAGAGGAAGGAAGCCACAGGCCAGGCTGCCCCCCTGACCCCAGTATATCACACCCATGCAGACCACCCCAGTGTGGCCACAGGAGTCAGCTGCGCATCCGGATGGGGCCAGGCTGAGTCTCGTCCCCACGTGGGGTGATATGTGCATGTGCACAGGGATGCACACACATGTGCGCACATGTGAACCCCGTGTGACAGTGAGACACCACCCCGGTAGTGCTGCTCTCACCCCCGGGGCTATGTTACCCATGTCCAGAGGAAGCCCATTGTCTTACCTGATGGTAGCTGTAGTGCCGGATAAATGCTTTCAGAAAGGATTTGGGCCACTCACTCAGATAACACATCCCACCCTCCAGGAGCCCCCAACCACCAAATTCTTCTGTGACACCAATGCCAGGGGAACTCCACCCTGTCCTGTCCTGGCCTAGGCTGGGCTGGCCCTTAGTTCTGTCCACTAGTCAGCCTCCTGGCCACTCCTTCCCCCTCCCCAGGTCCCTGCACGTCCCCCCAGGAGGAGAGTCGGGTTACATCATTTCAACTTTGCTGACGTCAATGGCTGGGACTCCAAGGTTGGGTTCAGGAGCTGTTTCATTAGCACCTCAGTCCCAGGAGAGCCCTGAATTCCGCTCCCTGGGATGCTCAGTGTGAATCTCTACGCACTGCATCCTTGGCTCTCTCTTCACCCCAAGGCTTAGTAACAGGGCAAGGTGGAAGCCTGAGGGCTCACTGGGACCTTCTCTCCTGCAGCCTCAGGCCCAACGGCATGGTCCAGGGCCTCAGCCCTTCACAGAGAGGAACCGCTGCTGGAAGCTGCAAGCTCCCCCGTGACTGGTCCTCAGAGAGGGGCCAGAACAGCCTTATCTCTTTCTGGGGGTATCTCAAGGGTTCTGAAAGACTGGGGGCAGTCTGTCTGTCCCAACACAGAGAGGGCACAGCCCTTCGGATTTCTGGCCCGAGCAGGTGTATAGAATGTAGATTTCTGGCGTTGACCTGGCAGTACCCCTGCCCTCTAAATCAGGCTGAGCACTTCACTGAAGGTGAGAATGACACAGGAGGCTTGACTCACAGCTTGGGCTTCAGCTGCTGTGGAAGTTCACCCCACCTGCTCCAGTGAGGGCAGCGCTGCTTTCGCCCTACCTCACTGCAAGGGGCTCCCAGCCAGCCAGAAGACAGGGGGCGGGGGTAGAAACATGTGCTCAAGTGGGTGGCAATAAATCATAAGGTGGTAGACTGGGCTGTTGCACACACCATGTAAGTGGGCATCTCCAAACACCCATCTCTCTGAGCACCCAGCCTGGACTCTCTACCTACTCTGCCAGACCCTGTATGGGAGGGTGGGGGACCTCACTGAGATGGGCCTGGGCTGCCCACATTGGCTTATGATGGAGGAGTCTGAGCAGAGAAAAATTGTGAACTCCCCTAGAGCAGGGGCCAGAAATACCTTTACAAATTAGATTATGTCACTTGCTTGCTTAATAGTTCCTTTTTGCACTTAAAACAAAATCCAAATCTAAGCTCCTTACCCTGACTGATCAAAGCCCAACCTCCCCTCCTACCACTCTTCCTGGTGATGAGGGCCTCCTTTCAGTTGCTCCCTCAGGCTGACCCCTCTCCAGCCTCGGGGCCTCGGCGTACGCGGTTCTCTCTGCGCATGCTGTTCCCTCCGTGCACGCTGTTCTCTCCACCGGGGTTGCTTCTGCCCTTCCCTGCATGGCTGCCCACCCACCTGGACAGAGCCCACTCCCATCCCCCAAGATGTTTTAATGCCTTCATGACATCAATTAGATCATTACAATTTGTAATTTAAGGGTTTTTGTGTGTGTGTGTGAATTGTTTTGTCTGTCTCCTTCGTTGGATGGAAAAGCCCCTGAGGAGAAAGATGAGGTCTGTTCTGTTCTAAATTCCTTGTGCCTAACACAGTTAGTGCTTAATAAATGAATATTGAATGAATTTGTCCCTGCCTCTTGGTATCCCCGCACAGTTCAGGTGGGAGGAAGGTAGCCGTGGGAACAGAAGGGGAAGGGAAAGGGTGTTGCCCCAGTGAGTCCCCAGGAGTCCCCATGAGGGGCAGCAGGAGCCTTTCGTGGGCTTTATTCCATTTGTTTACCGCACCAGCCCTATGAGGCCGATATTCTTAAACCATTTGCAGATGAAATGGAGGATCAGAGAGGTGAACTCACCCAAGGCTCCATAGCTAATAAGCAGAGCTAAGATTTGAACCCCTGTTGGACTCCAAAGCCGATGCCCTTTCTGCTACACCATGTCCATTTGGTGTGACTCACGCCTTCCAGGAGAAAGTAACTCCCAGGGCCCCTTCAAGCCAAAATTTCAAACCTTTTGCTTTCAAGTTCTTCCTTATCTCTAATCCCCATCTCTGTCCTCAGTGCTGTTAAGAAAACCCTTTTGGCTTGGTCCACAATGAGCAAGAAAACAGAACTTGCTTTTGAATGACTCTTTGAACCCAAATGTTCTGCTTTCTAAGGGGAGCATAAAAATTCCATGTGCTTTGGCTGGAGTGAGGACATCCCTGACCAAAGGGCTTCTAGCCTAATTTTAGCAAAGGTGGTGACACGAGCGAGAAGGTCTCACTAGCTGAGGCCTCAGGACTCTCCCATCCCTCCTTGCAGAATTGCATCCTGCTGCACCATTAGGTTAAGTAGAGAGGGACCGTGCTCTGGAGACCAAGTTTATTGTGTGCCAGGTAGAAAGCTGGAGTGGAAGACAAAGGGAATTTGCAAGGGTCTGGGATTCTGTTCTGCTTTCCCTGGTTCTGCTTTCCCTTCCAGGTGGAGATGGTCTTGATGGAAAAGAGCCTGTTTCGTGGGTTCCCAGGCCCCCGGCCCTGTGGGCAGCCCTCCAGCACTGACCACTGCACTCAGAGGCCCCACCAAAAAGTCATATCCTACCAGGCTCCTCCTGAGGCAGCCACAGGGTTCAGCTCTTCTGCCTCACGTCCCCCCACTCTCATGGTGAGGTCACCCAAACCCCGTCTTCAGTTCTGCCCTTGCCTGTTTCTCCAGGGTCATCTCCACCACATTGCAAGTGGGACTCAGGCTGCAGCCCAACGGACCCTTCCCTGGCACACTGGAATCTCCCGTCCTCAGTCAGAACATCCCATCTGTCTCCATGTCTGACTTGGCCATTGAAAGTATTCTCTATATACCATAACAGCTGGGAACGTAGATCCGGTTTATGTGGAATGCTCTTTCAATATGAATCTAAGTGATAAATCATCAAAAACTTGAAAAGTGGCTTTTACACAGAAGATCCTGCAAATTTGGGGGATCGTTCCCCACCCAGAAATGTGTCCAAGAGACTCAGAGATGACAGCACTGCTCTGTTCTCTGACCAGACCCGACTGAAAACACACACTCACACCTCACTCTTCAGGTGTTAAAAGGCACCGGGAAAGAAAACTGAGGAAGATGGAAGTTTCTCTGGAAGCCTGAACATTCAGTAACAATAGTACCATTATTCAAATTACTTTCTAAATATTTTTAAAAATTATGTAGTGTCCTTTCCTCCTGGAATTCTGCCTAGCACCAGTCCAAGGATCAGCTTCTCGGACCCCTGCTGTAGGGCGCTTTGTACGATGCTCCCAATGCCCAGTGCTCAGGTGCACATAAAGCACCCGGCACACAGTAGGTCTTCCACACTCCTTTCTTCCCTCCCCTCATCTGTGCTCTTCGTTTCCTGTGGTACCCAGCGCTCTGCGGTGCACACACTGCACGCTGCTCATTGGTTCCTGTTGGACAATGAATGAACTCCACCTGCTTTAGTCTAGCACCTTCCTTCTGCCCTCTGGACCCAGTCCTGGGTCACCACCTTCCCATCACTCTTCAGCACACATCTGCTGCAGCCTCCTGCATCTGTTCCCTCCTAGTTCACTTCCAGCTCATCAGCAAGGAGTAGGTCCCAGGTACTCCATGTAAGCTAGATGGGCCGTCCTCCCATCTGAACCTTGCCTTCATCTCAGGTGAGGTCCAAGTCACCTCTTCGAGAGTTTTTCCTGACTGTGGCAGCCCACAGCCTCCTCACCTGCCTCCCGGTCTTGCTCACTTATTCAGGCCAGACTCCGCTTAGTGACTGTCCAGAGCATCTGAGGAACGTGACATGTATATCTTTAACCTGCTAACAACCCTCTGAGGTGGATATTTTAATACTACTCCCATTTCACAGATGAAAAAATAGAGGCGCTGAGAAGTTGCAGAGCTGAGACTCCAACCTATGCCTGCTGCCTCCAAAACCTCTGCTTGTTTTCAAACTACTGCATGGTATCCACTTACCACATATAACTTTTTTGTATGCACTTGTCCAATACACATTCAGTGAGCACCTACTGTGTGGAAAACACCAGTCGTCTTTCTCCAACTAGATTTAGACAGCTTTTTGTTTTCTTGGATCCCTCCTGATATTGGTTGGGCACAAAACCCCTAAAGGAGCCCATCATCTCCAAATAACTGTTGGGGGGACAGCCCCCCATCCCCACCCAGCATTAGCATTCTCTGGCTGATGCTCAACTGGGACTGTGCTATTGATCTGTATCTCCACCCTCACGATCTTCAGGCCCCTTGTCTGGGGCACTGGAGGCAAAATCTGGGTTTGGGTGTAGGGCCTTGCTAGTTTCATCTCCTGGTATTCCTCCATGTGGGCTGGCCCTTCAGGACAGCTGCACAGGGGAACCCACAACATTTAACTCATGCAAATTCAACTCTGGGTGTGCACCCAGCCAAAGAAGGAGAAAGAGAGCAAGAACAAGTTAAATAATTCATGTTGTTCCACTCGAAGCCTCCTGGGGCTGTTACTGGGACTAAATGAGTGAGTACATGTAAAGCACGTCCGACACTGCCCGGCACGTCTCAAGGGCTCCAACATGTGTGCTAGATCTTTTCCTTTTGGGCCTCCAGTCTTCTCCACCCTGCCCTTTGTCTGCGAGTGGGGTGTCTCTGCTTGGGCTCCCATGCCCCCTGGCGTCCTGCTGTGCTCAGCCAGTGGGAAGCAGCTGAGAGGGCGCCAGGAGAAAGGCAGTGGGGCTCTGAGTCCCTGGCCTAAGGCTGCAGGTCCTGTCTGGGCCTCTCACCTGTGTGCTGACCCCCCTGCCCCGGCCCCCCGCAGCAGGTGCCAGGTGGTGTGCCCTTCTCTACACAGGCCCTTCATCAAGCTCACCTGGTTTCCCCTTTGGGTGAGACACCTGCTCCCTGCTGCGTGGCTGGTGCGAAACGTTAGCCGTTAGCAGCGGTGGTCCCAGCACCATTGCCTCCCTGGGGACGCCTTCTCTACCTTCAAGACTCACCTCACATGTCACCTCCTCTTGGTCAAGACTTTCTTCAGGCTTTGCCACAAAGCCTGTCATGTCATTCTCTGTGCACACAGCAGC
The DNA here is from genome assembly GCF_041146395.1 of Eulemur rufifrons. Lineage (NCBI taxonomy): Eukaryota > Metazoa > Chordata > Mammalia > Primates > Lemuridae > Eulemur > Eulemur rufifrons. The sequence goes on from NC_090988.1 coordinate 67,147,139, forward strand.
ACTTTGTCCCCACCTTGGCCATGGGGCTCACAGAATTGCGTTAGGACTTTCTCTCTTTACCCTCCTGTCCCCCCACAAACCCGTGTGTGGCCCAGACACAGACCTGGGGTGGGAGTGTGGGAGTGGAGCCAACAAACCCCTTCCCCAACTGGGCCTGCACCTCTCTGTACCTCAGTTTCCCTATCTGTAAAATGAGGATAAAGTCGTGTTTTTATAGGCCAGTTTCATGGTAGACAATTTTTCCACGGACTGGGGATGGGGGGTGGGGAGTCATGGGTGGGGGGATGTGGTGCGGAGCTCAGGCGGTGAGGAGAGGCCCGTTTCCTAACAGGCCACGCACTGGTAATGGGCTGTGGCCGGGGCCTGGGGACTACAGGTCTAACGGACATCTCAAACTCAGAACATTCAAAATGGAATTCTTGGTTTCCACCACTTCCTGCTCTGTCCCCACCAACCCACTGCTCCCAAAATGTGGATTTACCCTTGGCGCCTCTCTCTCCACACCCACAGCCAACCCATCAGCAAAGCCTGTCACTGTCTCCTTTAACCTGTATCCTGAGTCTGACCCCTTCTCACCCTAGTCCAAGCCCCATCTCTGGCCTGGGCTACTTCAGGAGCCTCTTGACTGGGTCCCCCCTCCACCCTTGGCCTTCTCAGTCAGTTCTCCACAGAGCAGCCAAGGCAATCCCTTTTAAATGTAAATCGGTCACTCCCCCCTCCTGGCCTCTCATCACCCTTAGAACAAAACCCAGGGTCCTGACCACGGCCTAAAAGGCCCCACCACCCCTCTGTTAGGTTTCCCACTGCTCTCCCCTCCACAGTTCCTCTCAGACACACTGTCCTACCAGCTGTTCCCAAACAGGCAAGCACATGCTTGCCCCAGGGCCTTTAAGCTTGCTGTTCCTCCTTCCTAGGATGCTGTTCCACGTATATCCCCATGGCCCCTGCCCTCACTTCTTCCAGGACTCTGCTCAAATGTCCCCCCTTTAGAGAGGCCTTCCTGACTACCCTGCAGAAAGCACCACCTCATCGCTTCTCAGCCTTTTGGCTAAGATCAAGCATGCAGAAAGCACCACCTCGCTACTCCCTATCTTCTCACCTCAGTTTGTTTTTTTCATAGTATTTACCACTACTCGGCATTATATGATACTTTCCTTGGTTCACTTGTTAACTGCCTGTCCTCCCCACTGGAATGTGCTCTCTAATAGTGCAGGGGCTTTGTTTTGTTTTTCAATGCTTAGAGGACCACCTGGCATATATTAAGAGCTCAGTCAATATTTATCGCATGTATGAATGAATGAATGAATGATTGGCAAATTCCTAGAAGGCAGGAACATTTTCTGACCTTCCTATTCATCCCACTCCACTCCCAGGTGCCTGGCCTCCGTACACCAGAGATACTCGTATGTGCATGATTGCTGAAGGGGCAATAAACACTTTGTGAGCAAATGAGTAACCAAGTTCCTGCAACGTGCAGGTGCTGTGAGGAGGAGCAGTCTTCCTGTGGAAAGCTGGTTCTCCGAGGGAGAAAACTTAGTGTCTGATTGTGTCCTGTCCGCCCCGACCCTGGCCCGAGGCTGTGACTTGTTACTGGAAGGGCATGCGAATGCTGCGTGTGGCCTTGGGGTAACTTCACAAGCCCGGAGGAGCAGACGCCTGGAGCCTGTTGGCTCATACAACAGGACCCTCTGCAGGTCTCGGCTGGAAGCAGAGCGGTTACTACAGGCTCACAGCAGCCAGGCTTTGAATTCCTGTTTAATCCTAACTGTCTTGTGAGGTAAGCACTAGGAGGAAAGTAAAACGCAGAGAGATTCAGTGGCTCGCCCAAGGTCTCACTGACAGCAACAGGGTTGAGATCTGACTTTAGTTCTGCCAATTGCAGATGATAAGGAAGGGCAGCGGACATTTGTCGAGGACTCCCTACGTGCCAAGGTCTATTCAGGTTCCCTACATACATGCAGCTCTCACTCAGCGCTCACAATGACCTTTTAAGTTAAACACTGTTATCTGCATTTCACAAATTAGAGAACTGAGGCACAGAGAGATTAAGTAACTTGCTTAAGGTCACACAGCACTTTCCATTATAACACAGTACCTTAAATACTACCTCCAACAACCAAGGATTTAGATTATAGACATTCCGCAGGGGAAAATTTGCTCCAAAACACTACAGAAGGGACCTCTAGAAAGCAAACTGCAAGCTATAGATTCCACCCAAGCATGTCGGCGTGCCCCGTCCTATCCTCCGCTGCTTCATTCTCTCTCCCCAGCTCCTGGGTGATCCTCGGCCTGGGAGGGGAAGGCTGCTGCGGTCTCCAAGGCAGCAGGGCACAAAGTCCAGCCCAGGCCTTGCCCAGCGTGTCGCCCGCCCTGCATGCGCACAGGAGCATTAATAGGTAATGACTTGAGATGACGAAGAGCAGGGCAGAGGAAACATGGCGGGTCGGAGGCCCTTTGCAGCCTGCAGGGCCTGAAGAGGAGGAACAGGGGCGAACCGTGGGGCTGAGTCAGACACCAAGGACCCTGAGGTGATTCTTGCAAAAGAGGCAGAGTAGATACCTCATGGGGAGAAGGGAAAAGAAGACTGACATTACTTTCAGCCCAGGGGCAGGAAAGTGAAATTCAAGCCTGAGTCTTGGGGTGGGGGACGGGAGCTTGAGCTGCTTAGAAGTGGGTTGCCTGAAATTTACACCCACCAAATGTCCTCTGTGGTTGAAATTTCTCCCCACACGTCCCTTTGCAACAGGATGCACTGGTAGACACTGTCACATGTGTTCCTTGATATTTGCGAGCCCCCAAACTCCTGCTGAACTTCCAGCTCACTCTCATCCCTGGGAGCAGGATCAGGGGTGCCCAAGACCTTGTTTTCAGGAGACTTCTGCCAGTATGAGCTGTCCCCCTTCGTGCTCCTACCAAACCTTGGTCCCAACACTTATCACCCAGCCATGGGTAATTACCAGTGTGGGGTCTGCCTCCCACTCATACCACCAGCAATTTGAGGGCACACACTAGGTCTGGCACAGAGTGGGTGCTCAAAATGTGTTCATTAAACAAATTACTGATCCCTGGCCCCTGGCCCCAAGCCCCTTGCCCTTAGCCTCTGTGGCCCCCACATTGGCTGGCTCTTTGGGCTCCTTTGGGCCTCTCTTCAGGAAGGAAGGGGTTAAGCATCCTGACCCTGTCTGCCTGAGCTTAGCCTCTCAGACCTAGACAGGGGTTTGGCTTGGTCTAAAGATACCACCCCTGGGGGCTTTGGGAGAGCCTCGGGTTACACAGTTGCCTACCCCTAAGGCAGGGCCTGTGGGTAGCTCTCTGGCTTCTCCCCCAGACCCTGAAGCATCCTAAGCCCTGGTGGGGAGGCCCTCTCTGGCCTCAGGGCCTCAGCAGATCCTGCACAGCTTTGGGAATAGTTCTGGAAGTGCCCTGGGTAAAATCTGGCAGCTTCCAGTTATGGTCTTTGAGGATCCCAGGCCACCAATGAGGCCCCTCACTGGGATGCACCAGGGTAGATGTGGCTCTGCCTTAGGCATCTAGCTGGCCAGAGCCCAGCTCCCCACACGGCCCCCCCCAACCTCCTGCCTGCCTCCCCCTGCCCCCTGGCCAGCACCAGTTCCTCAGCCACTTCTATGGCCCTGGGGAATGCCCTTAGGCAGGTAGGGGCTCCCTGAAATGCTTCCAGCTCTTGTTTGGGGTCAAAGGGCAGAGAAAGACATCCAGTGTCCCTATTCTCAATCCTCACCTCTCAGATACTGCCCCAGACTCCCTCCACATGCTTCAATAGTCCTGAGCTGGGGGCATGAGGAGAGAGGGGCATTTGCCACGGTGAGACATTCAGAGAAGTGGCCTGTCTCCAGCCAAGGCTGGAAGGAATTCCAACCCCAGAGGCTTCCCAGCCCCTGGAGGGCAGACGGAGAAAGGACACTTTCAACAGATCTATCAGTTTAGCAGCCCCCACACTTGGAGTCCCAGTGTCCCCTCCCTCATGTTACTGGGGATCCCTGCGATCAGCCAAACGACCCTCCGGTGGCCCAGCCCACCCAGAGCCATCAGGCAGGGCTGGAAAAGGGAGGGGTAGCGTCGGCGTGTCCATTCCCCACCCACCCCGCCCAGGATTCCGGAGTCCCCGAAGCCTGGGGCGCCCCCCGCAGCTCTGACCTTGTGCCGGAATTCTCGGGCCACCTTTCGGTCCATGGCTGGGCCAGATGGAGCCCGCGTCGTCACACGACCCGCTACTTCGGGTGTCGGCTGCCGGGACCTGGCAGAAGCTGCTACAGCTACCGGCCCGAGCCGTCTTCGGAACTGGGGGCGGGGCCTGGGCTCTGTGGGGGCGGGGCGGGGCCGCTGCAGGCGGGGCAGCTGCGAGGCAGGAAGACACCTGAGCTGAATCGTCGCCTCCCACTGAAGCAGCAGGAGCAAGTGCTGGTGGTGGCAGTAGTTGGGCTCTAGGCTTGTCTTGCTCTTGGAGTGGTCCCCAAACTCATGCAGTTGAGGAAGAGGATCGTGGAGACGTGAGGAGGAGGTTTGGGACTTTTTTGTGGGGGCCGGAATGTGGAGGTCGCGAGGCTCTTAACGTGAGTGATTAGGGGGTGGGATAATCTAGTCAATTTTCTCTGGATACACAAGCAGAGGCCCATTCGCCCTCCTGAGGCTGTCAGCCCTTGCCAGACATCTCACCTTAAGCGTGCATTCCATCATGGCCTTCTCCCACTGGGGAAGAAATCAGTCCTTGATCTGTGAATTCCTTGGGGGCAGGACTGGGTCTCCCTGTGCTCTGCAGGGGCCTGACCCAGTGTGTGAGAGTGCCCCCTTCAACCAACTTCCTCTCTCACCTTCCCTAGAGTCCCCCAAACAAAACAAAACAAAAATCAAACCCAGCCTACTCACACACATCCTCCAAAGCGTGGAAGAGCCTGGCGGTGACATCCTGATCTACGGCTGACCTTTACCCAAGGCCCAGACTCTCTGATTCATTTGATTCAATTCAGCGAATGTTTGCTTAGCTCCTAGGTCTAGTGCTGGGTGCAAAGACAGTGATGAACCAGGCCTGGGACAGACTGAGAGTTTCCCAGCCAGGAGAGGGATGATAAAAACATGTGGATGATGGAGGGGCTTTAACTATAGAGCATGTGCCCAAACTTAACCCAGAGTGGGCACCTCTCCCCTTTGCACCATGTCAGGGGCACCGGCAAGGAGGTGGACAGCAGCTCACATCAGGTAACCACTTACAATTGTAACTTCAGGGGTGCCTAAAGACTCCCTCTCTGCATCCCTCCCCCAATAGCTGAAGTTTTGCAAGCAGGCAATTCTTATTTGGGGTAAATTACTGCCTAGTTTAAGATGTAAATCTCTCCTGGAGAAGAACCTTAAAATATTATCTATGTTCTCATGATAGCATTAACTGTTAAGTCAAGGGAAAGACTTGTGGGATTTTCAATGGTCCAGAAAAGACCACACAAAATATATCCACCTCCAACTTACTTCATTGATTCTCTACATTATAAAAATATGTTCTCTGGCTGTTTATTTCATATTTAGAATCCGGGAAGGTAAGGGTGAATGTCCTTACCCAGGGGAATGCAGTCCACTGGCCACCCCAATCCTTTTTTTAACATGACCATCTCCCTGCCAGAGACTCCCTCCATCTTAAATGCTCCCTTCCTAGTTTTGAGGACAGCACTGAGTCTTGGTTCTCCTCTCCCATGAATGTTCTTTTCTAAGCCTCCACTGAGACATTATGCCTTCATCCATTCCTTAACAAGGGTTCCTTAAGGCTCCATCCCTGGCTCTCTCCTCTTCACCTTCCCATCTATGCCCGTGGCTTCCTTCTGTGTGAGGATAGCTATGTGTGCTTTACTTACCACGATATGCCTAGAACAGTGCGAGGCATGAAATAGATGCTCAACAAATTTGTTGAATGGATGAATGAATAAATGCATTCGAGATCTGTACCCCTGCCCAGGGGTCTCCTGGGGCCAACATCATCACCACCATCATAATTATCTGCAAGGCCTGGCATCTAATGGGTGTCCCCTAAGTGTTGGCCAAGTGAATGATGTACAGGTTCCCAAGTCCCTCAATCCCACCTTTTTACCATTTTAAAATTTCTCCTGGGCAGAGAGTGTATCTTGTTCACAAAATTAAAGTTGTTTTTGTCAAAGTGTGGCCTCAATGGGGGCAATAACATAGGAGTATGAGGCACTTCTGTCGTTCAGTCAACATTTCCTGAGCTGGGGCCTGAGCTGGTGTCGGGCAGTCAGAGGACTAAGGTGTGAGCCATTCCCTAGAGGGGCTCAAAACTGGGCACAGGGTGGGGATTTGGGGGCCCAGGTGGAACTGTAGTGGGGAGTGGTGGAAGCACAGTCTAGGACTCTGCAGGTCCGAGCCCTGGCTCTCCTACTGCCCACTAACCACTGAGTGGCATGTCCCAGGGCTTCAGTGGGGCCGTCTGGAAAAACAAAGGGTAGGGCTAGACTCACCAGCATCTTGGGTCTCTGGTGTAGGGGCTTGCGGGATCCAGGTAAGGGGAGGGAGGAGGGAGGTGTTGAGTGATCTGAATTCAGCCTCCTCTGAGAGGGGTAGCCCCAGGCCAAGAAGGGCAAAGACTGGGCCATCGCCTGGCACCTTAATTATGATAGCTGGGCAGTCCTGCCGCTCTAGCTCGGGGAGGAGCCAAGCGCTTGGGAGGAGGGGCCAAGGGAGCCCTGGGGCATGAGAGCGAGAGGGACCACACCCCGCAGCAGAATAGAGGTGTGACCCTGCCTTGGCGGGGAGAGGCACCTCGGGAGGCTGGCCCTAAGCTCAGGCTCCCCGGTCCCGCGTGCCCCAATGGGAGCCCCAGCGCCCGCACTCTGCTGGCTGTTCGCTTGCATCTGGCTGCCCCGGGGTGAGCTGGCAGGGGAGTCCCTGCGGGTGCAGCGTCTCGGTGAGAGGGGTGTGGGCTCAGGGAGGTCAGGGGCTGGGGGAACGGGCCTAGGCAGAGTGGAGAGAGGGAAGAAAGAAAAATGGTCTGAAAGAGGGCAGAGGGACAGCCGAGGGGAGGGTTGGAGAAGGGGACAAAGAAGGCAAGAGATGCAAGCCTGCGACCGTGGGGGGAAAGAGTCCTGAGCTGGGCGGAGTGGAAGAGACCCAAGATGTGAAACTGCAAAGAACGGAGGCCCAAGGAATGAGAGCAAAGAGGGAGCTGCTTGCGGAAGGCTCACCAGGGAGGGGGAGAAAGGATTTGAGAAGGCTGCAGGGAGAGAGAATGGGGGAATCTGGGTGACGTGGGAGAAGCTTCCTAGCAGCTGGGGGACGGGGGTGGGAGATCCCAATAAAGAGAGGCCAAGCTTGAGTGGAGACTAATCCCCCCACCCCAGCCGCAGCACCCACACCATGGGGCAGTGCAGAGCTGCAGCCAGAGCCCACCAGGGAAGCCAGGTGAGTAGGTGTGCGCTTATGGCTGCCCCATGCTCTGCTTTCATCTCTATTCCTAGCGAAGGTGACCCTAGGGATTTAGCATGTAGAGTGGGGCGGGGCGGGGGGTGGGGGGGATGACCCATTCCTAGCCCTCTGCCCATGCCTGACTTGTTTCTCATCCTGCAGCCACCAGGAGGCGACCCTCCCCGTAGGGGACGCTGCATCAGTGAAGGGAGGCCAGGTAAGGGGAAGCCTGGGGAAGGAGGCTTTGTTGGGCAGGGACTTCTATCCAGGTGTGGGGCTGGCATGGAGCTCCGTAGGTTACAGGAGGGCTGTCTCTGGAGTTACACAGGTTCCCGGTGTGTGTCTGAGGTGTGCAAGTTCATAAAATAGTTCTATTCCCACTTTGCTAATTTCTTGGGGCCCTGTAGCCAGCTTATTTTTTTTCCCAGGAGAGATGGGCACCAAGGCCCTTTCAGGAGACAGCCGAGTGCTCCCTCCCCCAGGTGAAAGTAGGAAGGTGAGAATTTAGGAGAGTGGAGTTCTCCCCACCCCGCCTGGCCTGTCAAAGGCCCTGGACCCTGTCAGAGGCCCCCTCCATACCCTGAGCAGAGCCCCAGGAATGCTGTCCCCAGAGGCGAGACAAAGACGGGGCCACCTGGTGGAGGGTGCAAGGAAGGACTGGTTGAGCACAGAGCCCTGCATGAGCTTCTATCCTTTGAGTCTTAACCATCCCCTGCCTTCCCTCCCAGGATCCTTCCTGCTCATGGGAGAGGTGGCAGTTTTGTTTTCTCCCTTTGCCAAACTTCTTTGGTCTCTGGATCAGGTGACTCAGGTTCTCTTTCTAATCCTGGCCTGCATTTGTTGCTTTCTTTGTATAACCACAGACATGTTCCAAATTCTACCCACCAGGTCCCCCGGAGCAGCTTGTGCCCCCGTGATCAGCTCTGGGCAGCCCCTTGAGCCAGCAGGTTGGGGAGCATCCTTTATATTGATAATAGCAATGAGTCCCAACTTCCTGCCACTGGAAATAGATAGGAAGGCCCCAAGGTCGGGGGAGGTAGGATGGGGTGGGCATGCTTCTTCTCTAACGTGGATTTCCTGGGTCTTTTACTTCTCATCAGCCCGTTCTTCCAGGTCCCAAGTTTTAGAAACAGTCAGATACAGTTTGAATTGAAAGATAATGTAGTCATTCTTTTTATAGATAGGGAAACTGAGGTAGGTGGAAGACTTGCCGGTGCCCCACAATAGGCAGGTGGAGCCAAGTCTGTCCCTTGCAGAGCCAGGCCTGTCCCTCTGCACCATGAATACCCACAGGACTCCAGGAATCCCTGCGTTTTAGTGGGGGAAACGATCCTTATCCAACACCTCATTCCCTAGTGGGCTTCCTTCCTTGCTGGTTTGCAGGGTAAGCAACCCCTGCTTTTCCTTGGGGAAGGGTCACAAGTGTCTGGACCAGGAGACCCAGGCGGGTTTCTCACAGGACTCCCTAGAGCAACAAAGAGTGAGAATGGCCTCCCTCTAAGGTGGCTGAAGTGGGGGTGAGGGAACAGAGGCCCATGTACCAGGGACACTTTGAGGGCTCCTATCTGGAATGCCCGCATTGGTAAGGAAGTGGCCGTGGGTCCCAGACCAGCGGACAACCAGCCTTTGTCTCAGCACTGCCCCACCCCTGCAGAGCTCACCCATTCTCTAGAGAAGGGTTGCTATAGACAAGGGGGTTCATGAACTTGGATGGGAAAAAATGCATTGTTATTTATAGGAACCTCAATCCAACAGAAATTTAGCATCCTTTTTAGTTATTACCACAGTCTACAAACCACAGGAGCATTAGCAGTGTCTGTGACTGTCACCAACAGAAATCACAGATATTTTCCTTATCACCTTATAGTTGTTGATATCTCAATATATCATTTTGGCTAGTTGCTACTTCGGAATTTTGGCAGTGGTGAGGCCTGCTGCTAGATCTTGTGATTTGAAATGTTAATAAAGAAGCACAAATATTACTAAAATAACACATTTTTATAAAATATATTCATGATGATATTGCAATACAATTGATTTTCTCTGTAATATTATGTTTCATTTTATGTATTTAAAAACAGTATTCTGAGAGGGTATCCACATGGGCTTCACTAGATCATCAAAGGGGTTCATGGCATAAAGGTGATTAAGAACTCATGACTGATCCTGAAGACGAATCATTTGGACAGGATTTAAAGAACTCTCCAGGAAATGGCTTTGATGCTTTGCAGTGTGGGCTGTCTTATCCTAAGAGCATGAATCTCAGAGGCTGCATCTGAGCTGGGGGTGACAAGAGGAGACACGGAGACAGTTTAATTACAGCTCTCGTGCCTGGGGGATGATGGTGGCGACCTGGCCTCTCCTGTTCCCGTGGGCTCTGAGGGCCCGTGAGATAGATGACGTCTGGGGCCGGGAGCACCAGGAGCCAGGGGCCACAGTGGGGGGGGAACCCTGAAACCTGGCGAAGGACGTCAGCAGGACAGTGAAGAGGAAGGGCATGGTGTCAGGGGATGAGGTAGACAGACCTCTCCTGCCAGGGACGGGCAAAGAGCTGGGCTTGGGCCCCAGGGACCAAGGGTCTGAATCTGTCCTGTGTTCCAAGTGCTTTGCTGGAGGCCGGGGCTCAGCCTGGGGGACAGAGACGACAGTGAGAAGGGAAGACATGTGAGGCAAACACCCACAGCGTGGTTTGCGGCTTTTTGGCCTTGTGAACAAGGACATAAGCTCCATGAGGGCAGGGACTCCGTCCTGTTCACTGCGCCTGGTTCTGGGGACATTGTACCAATGAGGAGGCTGAGCCACTAAGAGGGGAGGAGCCGGCTGCGCGGACAGTGCTTGGACTGGAGTTCCAAGAGGTTGGTGTCCAAGTCATCAAGCCGTGTGGTGACTGAACACCCATGATGCTAGGACGGTCCTAATTTCAGATAGTTTATGTCTGGAGAGACCACGTGCTGGGAATGCTGTCTGGGAATGCCACACTCTGCCCGTCTCCTCCTCAGACGTGTAGTGTCAGGGAGAGAGTCCTGACTTGGAGCTGAGCTCTGAGGACGGGGTGGCGACCTGTGTGGCGCTGTCTTTGCTGTTGTTGGACCAGCCTAGAGGAAGGTGGGGGTGGGGTAGGGGTGAGGTGTTCCCCTGACTCGGGGTGAGGGGCTGCCTTTGTGGCTTAGCTCTGCCTGGCGTTTGTTCTGCAGACAAGGGGGTTTTGTGTGGGGCTGAAGACACAAAGGTTTACTCGGGAGGGAGGAGGAGTGGGGGATACTGGAGCGTGGAGGGAGGGGACGTGCAGGCCTCACTGGCCTGCCACAGAGAGGCCACTTGGGAGGGTAAAAGGCAGGCCTTTGTTCCTCTGGGCCTAGGGCAGGCCTGAAAATTCTCCCGTGCCCCTCAGAGGTGGCCAGGGGAGGTGGAGTGGCAGGGCACAGAGGGGCAGGGGAGCTCCCTTCCTCCAGATGAGAGAAGGGCTGTGACCTCCGGGAAGGCTGCCCAGGCGCTGGCCCTGAGGTCAGCCCTCGATTGCCTTCTCTTCCTCCTCCTGTCTTTGAAAGGAGGCTGAAGCCCAGGACTCCTTGGCCATGTCTTCCTGGGAAAGGCGGCTCCATCGGGCCAAGTGTGCACCCGCGTGTAAGTGGACCCTGGCTGTGGCCTGTGGGCTGTGCGTGGGAGGGGCCGCCACAGATAGGCCTGTGAGGGCAGGCAGGGGCTTCCCTTGGGCCTCCTGGGACCTCTTTCCCCTGCTTGGGGTCTCTTTCCACCTTCCCCAGCCCTGGCCTCCACCGCCGTTCTGCTTTTTCCTACCTGCCTGAGATCTAGAGACCTGTTCCTGTGACCACGGCCCTGGGTCTCTCCTCACACTGTCTGACTCCAGTGACATTGAGCTTCCTTATTTAGTGGCTGTTTTCTCCTCCACCTAACCCTGTTTCTGTGGCCTCCTACTTCCTGTGGCCTTGTCCCCTCCCCTCCCCTGTGCTGCTTCTGTGGCCCTCTTACCTGTTCTGTGTCTGTGGCCCCTCCCCTCACCTGTCCTGTTCCTATGGCCCCTCCCCTCACCTGTCCTGTGTCTGTGGCCCCTCTCCTCCCCTCCCCTGTCCTGTGTCTGTGGCCCCTCCCCTCCCCTGTCCTGTGTCTGTGGCCCCTCCCCTCCCCTGTCCTGTGTCTGTGGCCCCTCCCCTCCCCTGTCCTGTCCTGTGTCTGCGGCCCCTCCCCTCCCCTGTCCTGTGTCTGTGGCCCCTCCCCTCCCCTGTCCTGTCCTGTGTCTGTGGCCCCTCCCCTCCCCTGTCCTGTCCTGTGTCTGTGGCCCCTACCCTCACATCATGGCTCCTTCCCTAACCACCCTCTGCTCTGCTTTGTCTTCTCTTCATCTCAGCCATTAGCTGTTCTTGCCACTGTGTTTTCCACATGCGGCCTCTCCCCCTTCCCTGCTTTACACCTGGCCTCTGCCCGGAGCTGGTGGACAGTACCTGGAGGTCTCCAGGCGGTCTCCCTGCTCCCCCACATGCTCACTTCTCCTGCCTTGCCTGCTAGCCAGGACTTGCTTAGGGAACTGAAGGCCCAGGTGGGGCGCTGGCCTAGGAGCCACTGATGTATAGTGAAGGCGGATGCTCTGAGACCCCAGCCCGCCTGCCTGCCAGGGAGGGGGCAGGGCTGCGGTCTGAGGCAGCGGCTCATGCCCCCACCCAGGCCAGCTGCTGAGGAATGCTGGGGCTGCTTACGACGGGGTCTGGGTTCCATGAAGCCTGGGAGGGCCGGGCCTGGTGCCCTGGCAGGAGGGAGGTGCTGCATCACTGGATTCTGCCAATCTTGGTTCCATGGGGGGTTGCCTGCGTGTCCCCCTTGCAGACTTGTTCTCCTGCTTCAATGGGGGCGAGTGTGTGCACCCGGCCTTCTGTGACTGCAGACGCTTCAATGCCACTGGACCACGATGCCAGATGGGTAGGTCTGGGATCCACCTCACCCCTGGGAGGGGCCGTGGGTGCAGGAAAAGCTAGGGGGAAGGGGAGAGCACTGCCGGGGCTGGAACCCACCAGCCTCTGGCTCGGTGCTCACTGTAGCTACACCAGGAGGTTCTTTTTTCCCTGCCTCAGTGTACAATGACGGCCCTGAGCGGGACAGCATCTGCCGGGCGTGGGGGCAGCACCACGTGGAGACGTTTGATGGCCTCTACTACTACCTCTCTGGGAAGGGCAGCTACAGGCTGGTGGGGCGCCACGAACCTGAGGGACAGAGCTTCTCCATCCAGGTGAGGCCTCCCCTGCCCTGCCTGTCCAGGAAGGCTCCACTGGGCCCCAGAGGTTGGGCTGGGCTGGGCCTTGCTTGTCATAGTTAGGGAGACTGGCGTCTTCCTCCCCTGACATCCCCCAGGTCCTACCCAGGGGGTCTTTACCTGGAAGGAGCTGGGGGCTCCACAGCTCTCACTCATCCACTCACTCCTGGCTACCCCAGGCCATTCATTCACCGAGTCATGCATTCAGCAAGTATTTACTAAGTGCACACTCTATTCTTTTCTTGGCATAAGGTTTGGTGGTTGGAGGCCCTGTGGACAACACAGATATGGTCTTCATCCTCACAGAACTTATAGGCTAGTGAAGAAAACAGACATCAAGTCAAATGAATCATTTCAAGTGTAACGAGTGCTACAGAGGAGAAATGGCAAATGCTAAAAGTGCATGTTGTGGAAACATAATCTTATTTAGTGGGAAAGATGGTGATCAGGGAAGGCTTCCTGGAGGAAGTGACATTTAAGAATCTGAGGAATGACCTGAAGTTAGCCAAGTGAAGAGTAGCAGGGGTCGGGGCAGCCACAAGAACATATTGGGCAAAGGCAACATTGGGTGCTAAGAAAGAGCTCCAGAGGAAACGATGGATGTCCTGGATGACTCAATATAGAGTCATCTGCCCTAAGAAGCCTTCCTGGGTCCCCTGACCTCCCCAACTGGCTGAGGAGCTCCTCTCTGTGTAACAAGAGTTCTACGTTATGACCCTGCATTGCCTTTCTCCTACAAAGGCCTGTTTCTGGGTTGGTCTCCCCTACCAGATGTAAGATTTCTAGGCCAGGGGCCATGCCTTTTTGTTTGGTGCTCCAGGTGCCTAGATTAGTGCTACTAAAAGTCTGTCAAACATATGAATCCATATATGAGAGCCACTGGCAGGCAGAGCTGATTTACATGCCTACCTCATGTGCTAAGTAGGGAGTCACCTGGAGGGAAGTCTGCTTGGGGAACCAGCTCTGCTGGAGGGCACCTCGGTCAGTACTGAATTACGGCCAAGGGCTGGTGGTTTGGGGGTGATCTTAGTGCTTAGTGTCACTCCTCTGCCAGCTGGTTGTGATCCTTCTGTCTCAGGCATAGACCTATGAGGCTGCCCCAGGGACCTGGGTGGGCTGGGAACTTCAATCATTCTTCCCTCTCTGCCTTGAGATATCACACATCAGACATTTTTATGACCAATCATTTTGTGATGGATCTGTTACAATTACTTAGACTAATGGGTTGCCAAACACTAGTGGCTTAGGAAATCAACTTAATGAGTCACAACCAGCCTCAAAGAAAAAAAAAGGAGAGAAAGAAAGAGAACAGAAAATAGTATAAGAGTACATTACACATTAGTGTGGTAAGTATGTGCACTTAATAAATACTTGATGAATGCATATATGTTGGCTTTGAGTCATGGTTTAAAAAGCTTAAAAAACATTTCATTTTACTTTCTCAGGTCCCACTTATAGTTGAAGTGGCTCAGGCCTACCTGACCACATTTAATAGTAATCCCTTGGAAGGTTCATTCCTGGGAAAGGTTTCCACACTTGGCAGGGACATATCTTCAGACCTTTTCCCTAAACTCTGAGAACCCCTACCTTCACCAACCACTCGTTGGATCTATGGCTTTTGAAGTATGGGTTGTCTGAACAGGGTGCAGAGGAGATGTGTGTGTGCAACAAGCAGCTTAGGAGTGATGTGTGTGCCTGTGTTTTCGAGAAAGGGCTAGACTCTGCACCTGCCAGGGGTATGGGGAGAGGGGAGCGTGTTTATATTGTGTGCGCTGAGGGTGCCCTGTGCATATATACATGGGGGGTGTATGGGAGCGTGTGCTTGTGTTCTGTATGAGTGTGAGATGTGTGAGTGTGCACGGTGGCCTTCTATCTGATGGGATAACCTTGGTGGATAAACAAGAAAAGCTCAGAAATGGACTTGGAAAGAGCCCTGGAACCTGAGCCATCCAGACCTGAGTTAGAGTCCTGGCTTTGCTATTTATTAGCTCTGTGTGTGTGTGTGTGTGTGTGTGTGTGTGTGTGTCTGTGTGTGTGTGTATGTGTGTGTATGTGTGATCTTAGTCACTTCACCTCTCTGTGCATCAGTTGCCTCCTGCTTAAAATGCAGATAATCATAGTTATCTCCCGGTGGTGTGGTGGGAACTGGGTGAGATTGCAGGGGAGAGGCGGCTGGCACGCAACAGGCAGGCCGTCAGCTTTCGTGGAGGCTGCAGGAGCTGCAAACTGGCCTCTGAACCCCCCACTCAGGTGCACAACGACCCACACTGCAGCTCCTCCCCCTACACCTGCTCCAGAGCTGTCAGCCTCTTCTTTGCGGGCGAGCAGGAGATCCATCTGGCCAAAGAGGTCACCCGCGGAGGCGTGAGGTAACTGTGACACCTTCCACCCTGAGCTGTCCTACTCCCTGACACCGGTGGTGGGCAGGTGAGCATCCGCTCTTCTCAAGCCCACGGGAAATTGTTTTCTGGGAGGGTCCTTGCAGTTTCCACCCTTAGGGCAGAAACATACTGGCAGATGAGCTGGGTTTCTTGTCAGTGGGGTTTGCAGAAAGATGATTTTTCTGGAATGGTTTCCGGACAATAGGTTTTCAGGAAGATAGAGTTTTCCAGAGAGTTGAAAGTTTCCCATGATAAGCATGTTTAATTTTCTCCCACAATTTGATGGAAATCCTCCCAGTTAAATCATATACAGTTTCTGCCTCCTCAGAGCAGATACTGAGCACACTTCCACCTTTTTCTGATGACACAGGGTCATTTGGATGCCATTTTTCTTGCTGGGTCATCAGGGATGCCTGGGGGACCACCCAAGGAGTGAGGACTCTTTGCTCCCACACTAAATAGCCCCAGACTGTGGTCCTTTCTGAAATCTTTCTTGTGTCTCTTCCTCACTGTCCTTCCCTTCCCCTGTGCTGTCACTTCTTGTTGCTACTGGGGGTCTTCTGCAATGACGCTTCTCCCCATCCTCATCTCCTGCTTCAGAGCTGGGAACTCGGTGCCCAAGCTTTCTGGGGCTGAGTGTAAAACTGATAGCTCAAGGGCTTGTCCTGTGAATAAAGGGCTGGTAGACGCACCTTTTGGCTAGTTAGAAACTACTTTTGTTTCCCTGTCACGATTTTCAACTGGGTTGAAACTTGCCAAATTCCGGATTGGCCAGGAGTCCCTGTGCTAGTAACACTGGGAAAGAGGTCGAGATTGCTGGAGGCCTGCGTCTTTTCTTGCACTCCCAGTTGTCCTCCTCTCTTGGCTTCTCTTCCCACTCTGTTCTTGCTCCCCGCCTAAAACAAACAAATAAAGCAGATGTCTGCTTATACCATCTCCCCTGTCTGGGAGAAAGTAGCTGGCAAGTTCAGTCACCCTAAGAGTTATCGCTGCCAGGGAAATTGCAATTTTAGAAAGCTTCTGAAGACAAAGGAATCTCCCTGTAATGGTGTACTTCCAGGCACCTGGGAATTCTGGGCATTCAAGGGGAGGGAATATGGAGGCCTCAGATCATGGGGCAGAGGATGGCTGGGCCTTTGGTGAAAGGCTGGGCTAGTGGAGGTGGTGTGGACTCCCTGAAGCTCTGTGCTGTGCCTCGCAGGATTCAACTGCCACACGTGATGGGAAGTGTGCGTCTCCAGCGGCTTGCTGGCTACGTCATTGTGTGGCACCAGTCTGCCTTCACGCTGGCCTGGGATGGCGCCTCGGCTGTCTACATCAAGATGAGCCCAGAGTTCCTGGGCTGGACCCATGGGCTGTGTGGGAACAACAATGCTGACCCCCAGGATGACCTGGTGACCAGCTATGGTGAGGTTCAGGGCAGGTGGCCTCTGAGAGGTTTTGGTGGGATTCAGGGACAGGTCAGGCTGGGAGGGGTTGGAGGGGACTTGGGGCAGGGCTTTGGGGTCGTGATCATGGTGTTAAAGACCCAGTGGGAGGGCAGGGGCCCCTTTCTTCCTAATAAATGTGTGGCCTTAGGCATGTTTTGAACTATTCCGGACCTCAGTTTCCTCATCTGTAAAATGGTCATAATGAGAATTCCTACTAGGGTTCTGTGTGGATCTAATGAACACCCTTCCAGGTGGGATTGACCCTGCAAGGTGGTGGGAGGGAAGCAAGGAGTAGAGGGCCAGAGAGAGCCAGAAAGAGAAATGGCCCAGCTGGAGCTAAAGGTACCTACAGAGGAATGGTAGGAAGTAAAAGTGAAGGGTTCAGGCCAAATCATGGCGCCTGTGGCCAGAAGCGAAGTGACGCCTGTTGAGCACCCACAGGACACTAAACACTTAAGATGCGACCTCTCAAATAGTTCTTGCGATAATCTCACGGGGGGATTATTTTCCCTATCCAATATGGGGAAACTGAGGCTCAGAGAGGAGAAGGAACTTGTTCAGGCTCACACAGCAGATCTCTTTTGATTGCATGGTGTTGCTTCCCCTGAGTTTGGAGCAGTAGGGAGCCACTGCAGGTCCCTGAGCATTCTTTACTGTTAGGACCAGACACCTTTTTCAGGAGACTGGCTCGGATGGGAAATCCAGATTGGGATGGGAGCTCAGGAGAATGGATTCTTCAAAACTCCTTACCCATCCCTTGGCACCCACCTTCCCTCAGAGCCCTCTGTCCCTCCTGTCCCCACCTCCACCCTACCCCCACCACCGTGTTTATGCTAGTTCTCCCTTGCAGGGAAGCTGACGGACGACGTGGCTGAGTTTGTGCACAGCTGGCAGGAGCAGGCCCCCAACCAGCCTCCAGGGCCCACGACCCCCTCCCTGCCTCGCCCACCGTGCCTGCAGCAGAGCCCAGTAACCATGCAGGTGTGAACCCTGGGGAGAATCCCCCACCCAGGGCCTGGCTTCCATTGGTTTCCTGTCCAACTCTTGGAAAGCCGTTGGCTGCAGAGGCCCCTTCCCTTTCCTCTCCACCCTCCTCTGCCTCCGGCCCAAGTTTCATATGGGGCCGGTGGGGTCAGTGGGCTCTGTGTGGCCCTGCCGGCAGCCTCCAGCCCCACTTCTGGCCCTCGCCCCAGGGCATGTACGAGCGGTGTGAAGCGCTGCTGCGGCCTCCCTTCAACGCCTGCCATGCCTACGTCAGCCCTCTGCCCTTCACAGCCAGCTGCACCAGCGACCTCTGCCAGTGAGTGGGGTGGTGCTGGGCTGTGGGGAGCCCTCCCAGTATTGGGGTGAGTGCTAAGCATGGGGGCCACTGAGCCTGATAATACCAGGCACTGCCAGATTGCTTCCCGAAGCTCTGAAATTCCTACCCGCCTAGGTGGGACAGAACTTCCCTATTCAACTGAGGCCCAGAAATGGGGTCTGAGCCCTTCAGGGTCACACAACGAGTCAGTGGCAATGCTGGGACTAGAGTCTAGGGATCTGTGTACCTAGATGACTTCCCAGGCTCCTTTTCCCAGCGTGGTGGAGAGAAGGGGTGCCCTGAATCCCTGGTAGTCTTTATGGGGTGCTGGGGGGCTGGCAGCAGGTTGGCCTTTTTTTCAGTGTGACCCTTGGTTTCCCTGCACAGATCAGTGGGTGATGAAGCCACCTGGTGCCGGGCGCTGGCGGAGTATGCCCGGGCGTGTGCCCATGCGGGGCGGCCCCTGCAGGGCTGGAGGACCCAGCTCCGGCAATGCAGTAGGTGCAGCCCGGTGGTGGGCAGGGAGGGGTGCAGACCAATCCTGGCATGGGGCTGTGAGTGGCATCCTCAGGCCTCAGCTCAATGTCTTGTTCTGCCCAGAACCACAGTTGTCAGAGGGTTGAGCCCCGAGGCTCCATCCCCATGTGACAGGTGGGGAAACTGAGGCTCAGAGTGGAGAGACTGGCCTGCCACAGAATGAGAGGAGGGTGATTCTCGGAGCCTTCCCAGCCCTCACTAATTTCCTGGGGACCAGGTGCTCCTGCTGGGACCAGGGAAAGAGGAAAATCAAAGCCCAGGGCCTAGGGTGGGAGCTGGGTCCTTTCAGAGCTGGGGCCAGCAGCTGACAGACAGCGGCTCCTGCTCCCTCCCTCCCAAGCCGTGCGCTGTAAGGAGAAGGCCTTTATCTACAACGAGTGCATCGCCTGCTGCCCTGCCTCCTGCCAGCCCCGGGTGTCCTGTGTGGACAGTGAGATCGCCTGTGTGGACGGCTGCTATTGCCCCGACGGTATGCCAGGGGCGGGAGTGGGTGCCTGGCAGCATCTTCCAGGCCTGGCACAGATGGGCATGAAGCAGAGGCTCACAGGATGCATGTTTGTGGAATGAATGAAGGAGCAAACAACTAACAAGTGAATAAATGAATGAATGGCTTAAGGGAGGTGAGGGTGGGGTAGAACCGTGGCCTTTTGAGAGTCATTCAGGGTATTTGATTTCATCGGGACTGAGCTTTTTAAGGTGTGTAGATGAGGACATTTTCACATTCATTCATTTAGACACACATAGCTTTGTTTAAGCATTCATCCACGCACAACTACTTTATCCTGTTTTTCACAGTGTATAAATTTGCAGCACATCTATGTGTGCAACTCACTTGGCTAGGTGGAGGATTGAGGTAAAAAAAAAAAAAAGTGTAGACACAGACAGTGACTTTAGGAATCGGAATCTGGTTTCAGGGATTAGACATACATATGACTCCGGTCTAAGGTATGATGCAGTGAAGGCCAGCTCGGGGGTTCAGACAAGAAGAGATACCGTTCAGTTGGGGGACAGTTGTCAGGAAGGCTTCCTGGAGGAGGTGGTACCCAAGCTGGTTCTCAATGCACTGAGGCTTTTGAGAGGTGGTGAGGAGAAGTTAGTTAGTGCACAGGTTGGGGTTGGGGTGGTGGGCAGTGCCTGAGCAAAGTTCTGGAGGTGGGATATTTAATCAGAAGGTGCCATGTCTGGCCTGGGCCAAGGACTTACAGAGGAGAAAGTTTGGAAGTGGGCCCAGAGATGAAAGAACCTGGATAAAGGGATCTTTATTGCAGGCCCTGGGGAGCCATGGAAGGTTTGTGAACAGGTGTAGAGGTGAGTTAAGTGGCCGTTTGCTGTCACCCTAGGGCTGATCTTCGAGGACGGGGGCTGCGTGGCACCAGCTGAGTGCCCCTGTGAGTTCCACGGGACCCTGTACCCACCTGGCTCGGTGGTGAAGGAAGACTGCAATGCCTGGTCTGTGTCCACTGCCAGGAGGGGGTGGCATGGCTGCTGGGGCATTTTGTCAGGGCTGCCCATCTGGGGTCTGGAAGCCCTGATGACATGGGGATGCTCACCCAGCATCTTTCAGTCCCAGGGGATCTCAGATCCAATCTGTGGAGGGAATCTCCTCCACCCATTTCATAGATGGGAAGACTGGGGCTGGAGGCAGGAGCTATGTGGCCCCTGCAGTCTCCCAGCATCAAGCCCAGGCCCAGAGGGGGGACCCCTTCCTCCTTGGTCTCTGTGTTTCAGCACGTGCACTGCGGGCAAGTGGGTGTGCAGCACAGCTGTCTGCCCAGGTACGTCTGACCCCCCACTTTGCACTTGACCCCCTTCCACTGGTCTCACAGGTTTTGGGTCAAGGAAGCTCCGGGGGCCAGGTCTGCTGGGCGAGGTCACTCAGTTCCCTTGGCCAAGCCTGCCCCCTTTTTTCCCCTAGAACCACTTTGCCTGAGTAAGGGATTACTCCAGCCCCTGCTGGGAAGGGTTTGACGTGGGGTGCTGCGTATCTAAGGACCTTCCTGAGCTTGGAGGCTTGAACTGAGACTGGTCCTCGGATAGGTTGCTGGGGGCAGGCTTGTGTCTGCCCACTGACCAGGGCCCTCAAAGGGAGGGCCAGGCCTCATACCTTACGCTGTTCCGATTCCCGAGAATACGATGCTGTCCTTCTGCACTTGGGGCTGCAGGGCAGAGAGCCCCGTGGACAGCACCCAGGGGTCAGCAGCTTTTCTTTGCCCCTCAGCCGAGTGCTCAGTGACTGGTGACATCCACTTCACAACCTTTGACGGCCGCCGGTACACGTTCCCCGCCACATGTCAGTACATCCTGGCCAAGAGCCGCTCCTCAGGCACCTTCACAGTGACATTGCAGAACGCTCCATGTGGCCTGGTAAGAGCAGGGGACCCCCCCGCCCCAGGCCTACCTACCCAGCTACCTCTGCCCACCTCCCCCTAGGGAGATGGGTTGTGGACAGGGCCCAAACTTTCCATGGCCCACCTACCTGCTGTCTCCTCCCTCTGGGCAGAGCCAGAGGACAGGAGATTGGGCAGGAGGCTGGGTTCTGGCCCAGGCACCGCTGCTGGCTGGGAGTCACTTCACTTTCCTGGGCCTCAGTGTTTTTAAAAAAATCTCTAAAATGGATCTAATTCAACTTCTCTGCTTCATTGGATTGTACCTTCAACATCTCTGCCTGTCTGCCTGCCCGCCTGCCTGCCTTCCTTCCTTCCACCCGCAAACATTGAGTACCTATTTGTGTCAGATGCTGTGCTGGGTTTTGGAGACTGGGAGGGATTCCTGAGCCTTACAGTTCGGTGGGTGCGGCAGGCAGGTGAACCCGTAACCCAGTATGTTACAGCAGCAGTGAGAGCGTGGAGAGTGCAGGGAGGATCTCCACGGAGGAACTTTTTGTCATCTGCTACTAAACTTCTCCAATCTGAGCCTCCGCCTGCTCATTCCCCAGATAAGGACATTTGGTTAGATGATCCTTGATATCTTTTGGGGCTCTGTGTGTCATTCTGAGGAGATTGTCCCTCAAACTGGGCTGGTGACCCTGTCCCTGGAGGGCTCTGTTGGGACCAGCAGGACAGACAGACCAACTCTCCCCCACTGGCCTTTCTCTCTCTCCAGAACCAGGATGGATCCTGTGTCCAGTCAGTGTCAGTGATTCTGCACCAGGACCCTCGGAGGCAGGTGACCCTGACCCAGGCGGGGGATGTCCTTCTGTTTGACCAGTACAAGATCACCCTACCCTACAAGGATGGTATGGCTTGGGGTGGACAAGAGAGCTTGCTGGGAGCTCGATGTCCAAGCCTCTTTTTCTCAGCCTCCTCTGGCCAAAAGCACTGCTACCCTGGCAAGAATTCACATCCTATTACTGGGTGGGCCAGGCTAGGGGACACTTTGGTTGCAGGAAGGTAGACTCCTAAAATGTGTCTTTGTCCCCACCCCAACATGACAGTGGGCTTCACAGCAGTATGATGTCTTCTCTTAACATTAGCATTTGCACAGGGCTCCCTTCCCCTCCCAACTCTCAGCATTTGTTTATTAATTACTTGTTACACTGTCTGATTCCACAAGGGACTTTTATAGGTGGCTTGTAGGGAGCACATCTAACAAAAATGGCAAAACTATTAAGAAATAAAAACCCAACACTAGATAACATTTTTTTTTAAAAAAAGAAGGAAAAACAAAACAAAACACAACAAAATTTAGGGTTCAACTGAGAGAAGGGGGGCTGCACTGGGTGTAAAAAGCCTACAGAAATGCAAGCCATTAAGGGTGTAAAATTTGCTACCATTGAATCTCAAATTTAAATTTTGTACAGTTGAATTTAAAATCGTATCATGAGTTTCCACAATAACACTGTATTTGCGCCACTGTGAAGAGAATGGGTAGGAAGAGACACATATCAGTTCCTTAGTGAGGGCAAAGCTTTAATTCGCACTTGATACCAAAAGAAATTTCTCAGCGCACGCCATGGTGGTACCTCACCCCTCGGTCCTGATTTCATCGCTGATCAGGAGGGTTTCCCCAAGGATTCCCAAGCCAACCCCACGGCGGGGAGGACTTCACTGGGGGCGAAGACTGGGCTGGGCGTGGGAGCCCGAGTGGGCCGGGCAGGCGGGGGCGGGGGGTGGGTCTGCCCTGGCCGAACCTCCCACTCCCTCTTGGGGTTCTGTGCCCAGACGCCTTCGAGATCCGGAGGCTGTCCTCCGTGTTCCTGCGGGTGAGGACCAACGTGGGCGTCCGGGTGCTCTACGACCGCGAAGGGCTGCGGCTCTACCTGCAGGTGGACCAGCGATGGGTGGAGGACACCGTGGGCCTCTGCGGCACCTTCAACGGCAACACGCAGGACGACTTCCTGTACGTGCCCCTGCCCGGGCACCGGAAGGAGAGGGGAGGCGGGTTCTTAGGGCTGGGGATCCAGAGGCACAGCTTGAGAGTCTCCACCGTTGACCTTTCCTGTGCCTGACGTGCACCATGAATTATTTAGTACTCTACATTTAAATTCAAGTGTGTTTCTTTAAAGCAGTGATTCACAGCCTCCTGTGTGCAGAAAAATAACCTGGGGAGCTTGTTAGAATGCTGGTTCCTGGGTCCCGCGCCTCAGGAGTCTGATTTAGGAATGGGGCCAGCAATCTCGTTTTTTTTTTTTGTTTTTTTTTTTTTGAGACAGAGTCTCACTCTGTTGCCCGGGCTAGAGTGAGTGCCGTGGTGTCAGCCTAGCTCACAGCAACCTCAAACTCCTGAGCTCAAGCAATCCTCCTGTCTCAGCCTCCCGAGTAGCTGGGACTACAGGCCCACGCCACCATGGCCAGCTAATTTTTTCTATATATTTTTAGTTGTCCAGCTAAGTTTCTTTCTATTGTTAGGAGAGACAGTGGTCTCACTCTTGCTCAGGCTGGTGTTGAACTCCTGACCTCGAGTGATCCACCCTGCTCGGCCTCCCAGAGTGTGTTTTTGTTTTTTAATTTTTTTTATTGCAATCTAGTTTTGCACTACTTCCATTCTATTATAGTATCTGAGGTCTATGGACCATATCTTGAAAAATATTGTTTTATAGTGAGGTCTTAATATTGGGAGACCTCAGGCTGGGTTTGGATTGGTTTATGGTTTTGTTTAACTGTGAACACTTCAGGTGAGTGTAAGCCCCTAGTGAGGCACTTAGTGAATGACACCAACATTCCCACTTTCTAAGCCATCAGGCCAGTCTGACTCATATCCCTTTCCTGCCTGGTGCTTGAAGGCTTTTGAGTTTGCACCCTGTGAGCCTCCCAGTATTCCGGGAAAGGCTGTTTTCCACGAGCTAGCAGAATGTTGACAAAAAGACTATTTGGGCATGGACATAGTTTAGAAACTTAGGAGGGAACATGAGTCAGACTTTTCAGAAAGGAAAACAAAGGGTTGATCTTGAAGTCTGGAGGTTCTGGCCAGTCCTTCCAGTTACATGCACCGGGGGATGCAGAAGGAAACAGGGAAGGCATTCTTTCGTCAGAAATGGCATTTCAGATTTGCTGTGAAAAATGAGGACAAGATAAAGCTGAGAGCTTTTCAATGTATGTACATTCAAAAATGTAGCATTCTGGCTGGGCACAGTGGCTTACACCTGTAGTCCCAGCTACTTGGGAGGCTGAGATGGGAGGTTTGCTTGAGCCCAGGCGTTCCAGGCCGTAGTGAGCTATGATTGCACCACTGTGCTCCAGCCTGGGTGACAGAGTGAGACCCCGTCTTTTAAAAAAAAAAGCAGCAGTCTACTCTGTCTTGCCTGGTGGAGCTGATGTTAGGACAGCCTTGGTTTAGTGTGTGAACTGCTTGCCACTCTCCTAAGTGTGAGCCCTGGGTGACAATATTGCTCTATGTAATATGAACACTCTCACTGCCCTGGAGCAATAATGTGGTCATGGCAGGTGCCAGGCAGAACCCGGTCCCAGTGGAGACTATGATCTCTCTCCACTCTACCACATACACCTGAGTTTGGTGACTCGTGGAGACTGGTGATGTTTAGGAAACATACTTGTTCCCCTTTCTTCCTTCACTGCCCCTCATGTGACCATTTCCTACCTAGAGAGCCAAAGAGAGAGTCAAGGAGTTTTTGGGAACTGCCCATGGAGAAGGGAGGAGGGAGAAGGTCTTAACCCAGTGAGGCTTGGTACTCTTCATGACGTGTCTGCTTCTCTTTCTGATGTGAAGAGTGGGGGATGGGGATGAAGGTGGGCAGTATGTGGTCCTATCCCATTTTGAGCCCTTTTGGGGCCTGTTGAATGTGATGTGTGTGTCTGTGTGTGTGTGCATGTGTGCACATCCATAATTGTATGTGTTTGAATATGGCTGTGTGGACTGCCTTGGCTATTGGCGTGTTTGGCATATATTTGTGCTCTGTGTGTATGTGTATGTGTTGAAGGTGTGTGCAAATGGTATATGGGGGCCTATACATGTTATATATTTTGGTGAGTACATGTGTGCCTTTGAGTGTGTGCTCACGCTTAGTCTATGACTGTGTGTGTATATGAGCAAGTGGGTGTATGCTATTAATATAGATGTCCCTGGGTCCACATGGCAAGTGTATGAATATAGCTATGCCGTGGCTGCAGGTCCCCAGTGGGTGTGCCTGAGAGCACCCCACAACTCTTTGGCAATTCTTGGAAAACGCTGTCTGCCTGCTCCCCGCTGGTCCCTGGCTCCCCACTGGACCCCTGCGATGTGCACCTGCAAGCTGGTGAGGCGGTGGGGAGAGGGAGAGTCATAAGGGGGTGGGAGGGGATGGGGGGACTGCTTTGAGAGATGAGATGGGGATTCTGGGCGTGAGGATGCTGGCCAAATTGGTAGGAGTGATAAGAAAGGGAAGAGGAAGGACAGGAGAGAGGTGAGAGCCAGGCAGTTGGGAAGCTTCATGTTCTATGCTTTCAGGTACATACACCTTTGTACCTGCTCCCCCATCTCAGAATAAAGCCAAAGTGTTCCTGGTGGTCCCACCAGGCCCTGCCCTCTCTGTCCACCCTGCCTTTCTCACCTCCTACTCCCCCTGCCCTCCACACCACCCCGGGCATGCTGGCCTCCTTGCTGTTCTTCCTGCACAGCTAGGCCTGCTCCCCACAGCCCTGCACGTGCCTCCCCCTGGAACGCTCTTCCCTCAGACAGACACAAGCCTCAATCCCTCCCGCTTTCAAATTTTTGGTTACATGTCACCTCCTCCTGGATGCCTTCCTGGCCACCTGAGTTAAATTTGCAAATGCCCCTCCCACCCCACTTCACACTCCCCATCCTCCCTCCTGGCTTTCTCTCGATCCTTAGGTTCTTCACCTTTTAATTTGCTTTATACATTTTTTAGTCACTGTCTCCTCTGAGCAGATGTGAACTCCATGAGGCCGGGGATTTTTGTTGGTTTTGTTCACTCCTGTGTGTCCCTGGCATGAGGTTGGATGTGCGCGCGCGCGCGCGCACACACAAACACACACACACACACTCCCCTGAGCCGTGGGGAGGGAGGAAGAGGCTGAGTCCTCTGAGTCTTGGGGCTCCAGGCAGACCAGCCCCCTAACCGCCTGGCTCCTGCTCTCCCTGCCCCAGCCTCGTATGCAGTGCAGGCCTGCAGTGTGCTCACGGGGGAGCTGTTTGCACCCTGCTCTGCCTATCTGAGCCCGGTGCCCTACTTCGAGCAGTGCCGCAGGGACGCCTGCCGCTGTGGGCAGCCCTGCCTGTGTGCCACGCTGGCCCACTACGCCCGCCTGTGCCGGCGCCACGGGCTCCCTGTCGACTTCCGCGCCAGCCTGCCAGCCTGTGGTGAGTGCCCCACCCTTGGGCACCCATGTGAGGGTGGGCTGGCAGAGCCCGAGCTCCAGACCTGAGTGTCCCTGCCCCCTAAACTCTCCACTGGGTTGTCCCCCAGTCTCCTCCAGCCGAGCTCCTCCCCACAGCCTGCTTCTTGTCCTGTGTTCTCCATCTCTGCTGGTGGCCCCGTCCCCTGGGTCACCCAGGCCTGATGCCTGGAACGCGTGACTCAGGACTGCTGCTCTCACCCTCACGCCCAATCCATCTCAAGTCCTGTCAGCCCTGCCAATCCCAAACTCACCCACTTCTCACCACCTCCGCCACCCGAGTCAGAGTCACCTTTCACTGCAGCCAGAATGAGCTTTCCAAAGATCACTGGCGCTGTCGCCCTCAGGTTTGAGCACACGCGTGGCTTAGTGGGCATGAGCTGGCCCCTACCCACCCCCACCCTGGGCTACACGCCTCCCATGTCCTAGTCCTCTCTGTGCCCTCAGCCCGCAGCACAGGGCCTGGCTCTCAGCAAGCTTCCAGCAAATGTTTGTTGATAAATGACAATGGCACTGCACTGGGAGTCAGGAGTCCTGCAGGTAACTTGCTGTGTGTCTCCGGGCAAGGTCCTGTCCCACTCTGTACTAAAGTTTCCCCAGAGGTAATTGGACAGGACTAGTGGTTCTTAACCCTGGCTGCACATTAGAATCACCATGGAAATTTTCAAGCAATGCACACATCTGGGCCACTTCCAGTATTGGCTGGAGTAACGGGTTTGGCAATAGGGCCCAGGCATCAGCATTTTTGAAAAGCTTCCCAGGTGGCTTTGGTGTGTGGCCTGGGTTGAGAACGGCTGAGCCTGACAGTCTCAGTGGATCTCCTGGCTCTGACAGAGTGTGGGGGAGACCCCTGAGGGAGTGGGGCGGTGGCCCCGTGAGGAGAGCACAGCCCTGGGTCTTGGGACGAAGGACCCCAAGAGGCTGCTGGAGAGCGCACAGCTGATCTTCACAGCCCCTGTGGGAAGCAGCCACGGCAGTGAGGGGGTGCACGTGTGCGTGTCTGCGTGTATGTGATGGGGTAGGTCTCCAGGGCCGTGGGCGGTGACCTCCGCCCCTCACCCAACGCCACTACCTAAGAGGAATGCCTGCTGGGGAAAAGGAAATGCCAGTGGTTTTCCAGGCTGAGCCTGGCAGTTGGGCCCACCTGCTGCTTTGCCATTCCAGCGTCCTGAGAGGCAGTGGGACTCTGGAGTCAGACCTGGCTTCAAATCCCAGCTCTGACCTTGACCTGCTGTGTGACCTTGGGAAAGTGTCTTAACGTTTCAGAGTCTCCTCATCAGGATGACAGCCCCACTCCACACAGCTGTGGGGATGAGGGAGACAAAGCACGGTTCCATTTTCCGCTGCAGCACTGTCCTGTGAAGCCACCAAGGAGTACAGCCCCTGCGTGGCCCTGTGTGGGCAAACCTGCCAGGACCTGGCCAGCCCTGAGGCCTGTGGGGTTGATGGTGGCGGCGACCTCAGCAGCGACGAGTGTGTGGAGGGCTGTGCTTGCCCACCAGACACATATCTGGACACCCAGGTTGACCTCTGTGTCCCCAGGTGAGTGGGCTAGCTTGCCCTCGAGTTGGGCGGGGAGATGAGGCCGCAAGTCTCCAGGCACCTGTGGGAAGGGAGCCTGGCTGGGCGTCCCTGGTCCCTACTTCACCTCACAGGTGCAGGGCAGACCTTGTGGGCGAGGAGGGGCTCTCCGTCCTCTGCACCTCCCTCCCGGTCTCCCCTCAGCTCCCTTCAGGGCACCTCAGCTGGCCTCCCTGCAAGACAGAACAGCCCCACGGAGCCAAGGGGGCCTCCCTCTCCTCATCTCCCCTCTCCCTCCACATTTATTGACCTCTCAGTATGTTCCAGACATTTCTAGGCCCTGGGAATTCAGCAAGGAGTAAAATAGAGTCCTACCCCCATGGAAGTCACATTCTAGGGGGACAAGACAGATAACAGATAAACAGACACTTAGTGAGCCGGGTGGTGACAAGAGCTTTGAGGCCAGGTGAAGGGGAGTGAGAACAGGGATCCTGTCCCTGGGATGGTACGAGAGTGAGCGCAGGAGGAAGGTCTTTCTGCCGAGGTGCTGTCTGAGCAGAGACCTGGGGGAAGTGTGCCCAGGCGGCGGGGACTGCGGGGGCCCAGCCTGAGGTGCTCTCAGTGCGGCTGGGCCGCACAGTGGGAGAGGAGAGTGGGAGGCCACACCTGGGCCCCTCCAGGCCTCTGTTTCCCCATCTGTGAAATGATAGAGCATCTGATTGGTGCGTTTCAAGTGGTGGTGGGGGCTGGAGAGAGGCCCCCTTCAGGGGTCAGTAGGAATCACTGAGAGGCCTCTTCAAACTACAAAATGCCCCCTTGAGATCCAGATGTGCACCCAGGTCCCACCCTTGACATTGAGTATTGCCAACAAAGGGGCCCTGAGTGGGCCGGACGGGGAGAGGGAGGAGGCTGTGGAGAGGCGCTGGGCCGGAGTCCCGGCGTCCGTCTGTGGCTGATGCTCAGCTCCGAGACCTGCCCATGCCCAAAGTCAGCAGCTTCTGCTCTGCCGTGTGAGGGGGAGACAGAGAAGAATGGAAAGACGGCATGAGAATCCCCACCTGACAGGATCCCTGCGAGGAATGCATGAGATAACGTATGTGCAGGGCCTCCCTGGTGTCGCCGGCAGGTGTCAGTGTATTCAACACCAGGAGGCACAGGCACTGGCCCAGCAGAATCAGTGCTGGGTGTGAGTGAGCAGGACAGCTGCACCAGGCCGCAGCACCAGCTGAGTGTCCGCCCGTCCCGTGGGCTCGGGAAACGGTGGTCCTGTCCTTACTGCCTCTCCCCTCCTCCGTCCTAGTGACGCTGGTGTCAGGAGTGCATGGACACCAGTGAGGCTGTTCTCCTCTAACCTCAGTGGATGGCCCCCAAATCTGGGACCCAGCCCTGACCTCTGTCCCTGGTGCCAGTCTGGTTTCCCCATTCCCTGGAGATGTGTCCCATGTCACAGTAGATGCCATTGCTTTGCTCTGTGTCCTTATGCCCCTGGCTGGCTGAGGTGGGGTCCCTGTCCTTGCCAGTCCCTGCCCCAGCCCAGGAGCCTGCTCACCTTTCTCTGTTCCTGATTTTTATAGAAACCAGTGCTCCTGCCATTTCCAAGGAGTGGACTATCCCCCTGGAGACAGCCACATCCCCTCCCTGGGCCACTGGTGAGCTTTCTGGCCGTGTTGTCCTCTCTCTACATGGAGCCTGCTGACTGAAGACAATGCAGCCGAATGGAACTTTCCATGAAGTGACACCCTCCCTCCCCCTCTGTACAGGGAGTGGGAGGACAGTGAGTGGGGACGTCTGTCTGAACCCTGCAGTGACCCGAGTGCAGTGATGCAGGCTGTCTGGGTCCTGCGGTGACTGGGTCGGCTAACCCCATGGCCCTTCTCTCTCTCTGCAGCCACTGCAAAGATGGAGTCATGAGCTGTGATAGCAGGGCCCCAGGTAAGGGTTGCTGGAAGGGTGGGGGCTCCCCTTGGTAGTGGGGTTATGGAGAGGACAGTAGGGTGGGGAGTGTGAGCCCTGATCAGGATGGGGAGAGCCCAGCTGCGGAGAGCCCACCCCAAGTTTTGCCCTACACTTGGCCTTGCTGTCTTGGCAAACACTTGAGCTTGGAGGGTAGCATCCTGAGACCCTGTCCCAACCTCAACCCCACCTTAGTGCCTGTCCTTATTTCTTAGAGAGGCTGAGACTCTGTCTCCCTCAGGGGCAACCACCTAGGGTGTCTGGACAGTTTCTTGACCTTCCTTGGGCCCTGGATTTCCTCCGTCTGATCTGTTAAGTATTTACTGAGGTTGACTTTTCCCAGCCCAGCGCTGGACGTGGCATCACAGAGATAGGCAGGACAGCTGGGTCTTTGAGGCTCTCCCAGGTAGCAGAGACGGGACAGGGTGGAACGGTGGTGGGTCAGCCTGTGAGCGGCTTGGAGGTGGGGTAGAGCTTGGGGGCTGGAGCATTCGGGGTGGAGGAGCCCGCTACAGACAGGGATTAGCACAGATGGGGTTGGAGAATAATCATACGGCAGGGGGTTAAGAGCAGGCCCTCCAGAGCCAGGCAGCCTGGGTTCAAATCCTGCCCAGCACTCATTAGCTGTGCAGCCCTGGATAACTTGCCTCACCTCTCTGAGCCTTCATTTCCTCTTTGAACTGTAACCTAGATTCCTCCATGCTCCCCACATTTTGTGTATATTCCTGAAAGCGTTTTCCTTTTGGTCACTTCTTTCTTCAGATTTCTGGCTCTTTGGGGCTTTCATCTCACCTCCTGTGGCTATTCTTTCCTGTGTGTTCCATCCCAGCCTGGGCATGGACCTCATCTCTCTCTTATTGATTTCCCTAATAAGATCGGCACTCACACCAAGTGTGAATGTCATGGCAGACTCTACTGAAGGGTCAGGGAGAGAAAGGGTGGGTTCATGTCACACAAATATAGGCGTCAGGAAATTGACTCTCACTGTTGTTGAAAGTCCTCTGACCACCCTGCCACGCCGCTTGGCCATCCTCCTTCTGGCCCCTCTCCCGGTCCCTCTGGGGCTCTTCCTCTCACTTTATGGTGCCTTTGAAGAGCAGAAGTGGCTTCGTTCCATTCTGTGGGAAAATGGGGAAAAATGGTACCTCTCAGGGTTGTTGCAGGATTAAATAGGATAACGCAGGGGAAGGGCCTGGAGCAGCACCTGGTGTGGAGGACAGGTGCAGTGACTGGCCCTGGTGGCCGTGGTCCTGCTGTGTGATGGCACACATCCCTCCCTCCCCCTGTGATGCGTATCTGGGCACCCAAGCGATGCCCAGGAGCCTCCAGGGCATGAAGAGGCATCCCAGCCCGTCTCTCCTTACAGCCTCCAGGAGCCCGGGAGCCCACCTCCGGCCCCAGGGCCTGCAGCACCCACCCTCTTCTCTTACAGCTGCTGCCTGCCCAGCCGGCCAGGTCTTCGTGAACTGCAGTGGCCCGCACTCAGAGCCTGAGCTGAGCAGGGAGAGGACGTGTGAGCAGCAGCTGCTGAACCTGAGTGTGCCGGCCCGTGGCCCCTGCCTCTCGGGCTGCGCCTGTCCCCAGGGGTATGGACCGGCGTTGCATGGTCTCCCACTCCTGAGCACTGGCAGAACCAGGGACCACAGGGTGGAGGCGGGGGGCGCGGGAGAGCGGGACAGGGCAAACCTTACAGGGAGGTTTGCCTCCTTGCAGGGAGGCCCCAGCCCGGGGCTGGCCAGTGGCAGCTGTCATGGCTAGTGAGGAGTCTGGGAAAGAGCAGGAGCTCGGGGATCCAACCCGGAATGTGGCCTAGCCCCTCTGGGGCTTAGTTTCTCATCTGTGAAATGGGAATACTAGTAATACCTACCACCCTAACAAGCTGCTGTGAGGATTCAGTGAGGCTCTGAGTGGAAGCACTGAGTAGAGGGGTGTCGGGCGTGCTCTAGCAGTCCGAGGGGTTGAAGGCCCCGAGAGAGGAGTCCTGGGTTTCAGCTCTCAATCTCTTGCTCTGCACAGTTCTGACCAGACCCCCAGGTGGACGACTGCTGCCTCTGTCATACTTGAAAAAGAAAAGCCCACCCAGTGAATACAGTCTCGTCCCTGGGTCCCTGAAACACTGCCATGAAAGCTGTGTGAGAGCTGCACGAGTCAAATTTTGGGGGTGTCCCGTGCGTGTGCTCTGTACGTCTAGGTGGCTGAAGTCCCCAGCACCTCGCTCTGCCCGTTGCCATTCCCAGGTCTGGGCTGAGCAGACAGGTGGGCTCCTCATTCCATGACTTGGCAGCACTGGCCGTGCCCTTTCAGCCGCACAGAGACTAGTGGTCAGCCGGGGGTCCTGGCCCCGGCCTGGCAGCCAGGGAAAATGAGATGGGGGTCAGGGCTCCTAGGGTGGCAGGGGAGGGGACAGTCAGTTGGAACTTTATAAGACATTCGATGTTGTGACCTCCTTCAATCTCACAGTAGCCATGGGGGCGGACAAAGCCGTGGGGGAGAAGAGGGGAAGATCATTATTCCCATTTTGCAGATGAAGAAACTGAGGCCAGGAGCAGGGTGGAGGGAAGTGGTCTGCCCCAGGAACCGTGACTCAAACCCAAGTCTCCTCACTGCAAGCCCTGCCCCTGGCCCAGAGCACACTGGCTCTATGAAGCCCAGGGTCTGGTCCCCTAACAGAGGCGGTGATGTGTGTTCTGAGCCTGTGCCTTCCCAGGCAAGGGTGGCCTCAGGAGAGTCCGTGCAGGGCCCTAGGCCTGACCACCTGCTTCTACCTGGGCCCCAGAGGAGCTTGTGAGAAGTGCCTTTGTAACTGAAGGCCTCCTGTGGCACTGTCCTGTGTGCATGAGCCTGCCACTCAGCCTGAGGTCGGGAAAAGCTAGAGCTTCTGGGGTTGGGAACCAAGGGTCACTCGCTGCGAAGTGTGGTGGCAAGGCCACAGGCACAGTGGGAGGAGCACTGGGCTAGAGACCAGGGGAACTGGGCTCCGGGCTCGGCTGTGCCGATGACTTACTCTGTGCTATGTTAAAGGCCTGTAGGAGTGTGTTCCACGGGGGGTGCCAAAGGGAAATTGTTGATATTCCAGTGTCCTTTTGCAAGGGAAGGGCAGGAATGTCACACCCTCCTGGAATGTCCTCTTCCTGGGGTAGGGCTCCCAAAGATACCCAAGTACCATCTTTACAATCCCTGCCCGAGATCCTTCAGGCCCACAGGTCACCTCTGGTCACCTTCTGGTTACCATGCCCCTCTATAAATTGTATCTAAGAATCTCTGGGTGCTGTGTGTTTCTCCAAAGGTCCCTGGGACCACTGCTGGAGTCTGGGGCTGTCTGTGTCCCTCCACATATTTTCACATCTGGATGCTGAGCCAAGGGCCCTGGGGCCACTAGGCAGTGAGGCACAGTGGTTTGAGCACAAACTCCGGGGTCAGGCTTGAATCCCGGTTCTACCACTTACTGGGTGAGTTAGTTAACTGACCCGAGCCTTTATTCCCTCCTCTGTAAAACAGTACAAAGTAAACACTCTTTGTGAGTAGACAGCATTGTCTCTCCTCCTTTGTATCCTACATGCTTGCAAATGACCCCATGAGGGTGCCCTGAAATGAGAGGGTCCCCTGTAAGGTAAAGAGAAGGTAACCTACAGATTGAGGAGAGAGGACAAAGCCTCGTGTGTGCTCTGTCCTGTGGGGGGCACACAGCAGGTGCTCAGGGATGCAGGCAGGTGTGCTAAGGGCGAGAAGGGAGCGGTGGGTGGTGGGCAGCAGGGAAGACCCCTCAGGAAGTGGCTAGAGACAGGGCCTGGGGCTGGAGGAGGAAGGCGCTGAGCCGCCCTTCTGCTGGTGTCTGAGGCAGTCATGGGGAAAGGAGGGGCAAGGGACCAATACGTGTTGTGTATCTCCTAGGTGCTAGGCAGGGTGCCCAGGCCTGTAATTAAATTCTCACAATGACCTTGGAAGGAAGATGTCATTACCCCCATTTTATGCTTGAAAAACCAGAAGCTTAGAAAGGTTAAGTGGCTTCAGGTAAAGCATAGTGGATTAAGCACATGCTTTCTTTTCTGCTTCCTACCCACAACCACAATGAAATGGTAATGGTGTAAAAAGGTTTAAACCCCCAGGGACAAAGAGAAGGGAGTAGGGATGACAGTGGCTCAAGCCGGTCGATAGTTTTTGAAGAAGGAACGTGGGTGGATGTATAGAGGTTGACAGCTGATGCTTGCAGAGGGGAAGGCCAAGGAGAAACGACCTGTGTTGAGAGCCTCAGGAACCAGAGGCTCCAGGCCTCTCAGAAGGGGGAAGGGAGGAGGGAGATGGGAGAATGGTTTGCAGGTCTGTGTAAGGTGTAAGGAGCAGTTAGCCTCCAGATCCCCTCCTGCACCCGCTGGGGCCACACCGCTGCCCCAGCCCCACCCAGCAGGAGAAAGCTGGTAAGAGTTTCTAGAGAAACCAAATCAGAGACTTTGCTCTTGGCATCAGGAGGAGTGGGATGCATGGTGCAAACAGGGAGATTAAGGGAAAGCCAGCTGGGACCGCAGCCCTCTTCCCCAGCTTGGTTGCTAGGACGGTGACATGGAGACGTTTGCCTCCCTGCCTGGAGATGAAAGAGATTCTTCTCTTGAAAATTAGCTGGGCCAGGAGGAAAAAAACTACAGAAACCGACCTTTTGGGAGTTTCCCAACAAAATAGCTGGTCCCCCTTAAACATGGAGCCTCCAATCAGCTTTTGTTGCCTATTTTTTTTTCTTTTAATTTTTAAAAGGCGAGGCATAATTTATATATGGTAAAATGCACAGATTCTAGGTATACAGTTTGCTAGGGTTTTATACCCTTTTGTAATCCACACTCCTAGGAAGATACAGAACATTTCTATCACTCAAAAAATTTCCTCATGTCTGGCCCTCTTCCAGCTGTCTCCACCCTCACCCCCACCACCATTGTTCTGCTTCATTTGTGCATAGATATTTCTGCCTGTTCTGGAACTTTACGTAGATAGAATCATGTAGTATAGACCCTTTTGTGTCTGGCTGCTTTTCCTTAGCGTATGTTTTTGAAGTTGATCCACATTGTTGCATTTACCACTAGATTGTTCCCTTTTTATCCCAACAGTATTCCGTTGTATGAATATACTGTTATTTATTTATCCACTCCAATATTGATGGATATTTGGGTTGTTTTCAGTTTGGGACTATTTTGAATAAGGTTGCTGTGCATTTCTTCAGGGTGGAATTCCTGAGTCCTAGAGTAGGTCATGTTTGTATAAGAAACTGTTAAACCATTTTCCAAAGTGATTGTATGATTTTACACTCTCAGTATGTGAGAGTTCTGACTGCTTCACATCCTCACTAACACTTGGTGTTTTCAGTATTTTTCATTTTTGTTATTTTATTGAGTGCATAGTCCTATCTCATTATGATTTTAATTTGTATTTCCCTAATGACTATCAGTACTTTTTCATGTGTTTATTGGCCATTTGTACGTCTTCCTTTGTGAAGTGTCTGTTCAGATCTTTTGCCTATTTTTTAATTTGATTGGTTTTTTTGAGCTGTATAAATTCTGTATATATTCTAGATACAAGTCCTTTGTCATATGTATTACAAATATTTTCTCCCAATATGTGTTTGCCCATTTATTTACTTAACGTGCCTTACAGTGTCTAAAACTTCTTATGAGCAGAAGTTTTTAATTTTGATGATGTCTAATTTATCATTTTTTTCTTTATGGTTAATGTTTAAGGTTGCAAAGATATTCTCCTATGTTTTCTTCTAGGAGTTTTACAAGTTTAGCTTTTACATTTGGGTTGATGGTCAGTCTAAAATTATTATATTTTGCATATGTTGCAAAATGGAGTCAAGGTATATTTTATTTTTTTTCTGATGGATATCCAGTGGTTCTAGCCCCATTTAACAAAAAGACTTTCCTCTCCCCATTGAATTGCTTTGGGCATCTTTGTAAAAAATTAATTGACTATAAATATGGGTCTATTTCTAGACTCTCTATTCTGTTCCATTGATCTGTTTGTCTATCTTTAGTTTAGGCCAATATCTGCTGTCTTGATTTATGAAGCTTTATAGTAAGCCTTGAAATAAGGAAGTGATAGTTTCCAGCTTTTCTTTTTTAAAGTTGTTTGGCACTGCTAGGTCTTTGCATTTCCATGTAAATTTAGGATCAGCTTGTCAATTTCTACAAAAAAGCCCCTGGCATTTTGAATGGGATTGTGTTCATCTATAGATCAATCTGGGGAGACTTGACATCTTAACACCAGTGAGTCCTCCAAACCACAAATAGTGTATCTTCCCATTTATTAGGTCTTCTTTCATTTTTCTCACCAGTGTTCCACAGTTTTCATGTAAAGATTTTGCACTCTTGCCATTGAATTTATTCAGGGATATTTAATGTTTCTGTTGATATTATAAATGGTATTATTTAATTAATTTTTCACTTGACCATCGCTACAATATAAAAGTACAATTGATTTTCACATCCTAATTCTATTAGTCCATTTTGTACTGCTATAAAGGACTGCCTAAGGCTGGGTAATTTATAAAGAAAAGAAGTTTATTCGGCTCATGGTTCTGCAGGCTCTACAAGAAGCATCACATGAGCATCTGCTTCTGGTGAAGGCTTCAGGGAGAAGGCAAAGGGAGAGCAGGCATGTCACATGGCAGGAGAAGGAGCAAAGAGGGAGAGAAGGTGGTGCCAGCTCTTTTAAACAACCAGCTCTAAGCAGGAACTCACTCATCACGAGGAGGGCACAAAGCCATTCATGAGAATTCTGCCCCCATGACCCAAACACCTTTCACCAGTCCTCACATTCAACACCAGGGTTCAATTGAAATGATCATATGGCTTTTGTCCTTCATTCTGTTGATATATCACATTGATTGATTTCTGTATGTTGAACCATCCTTGTATCCCTGGGATGAATCCCACTTGATCATGATGAATAATCTTTTTAATGTGTTGTTCAATTTCATTTGCTAGTATTTTGTTGAGGATTTTTGCATCTATGTTCATCAGAGATATTGGCCTATAGTGTTCTTTTTTGGTACTTTGTCTGGTTTTGGTATCAGGGTGATATAGGCCTCATAGAATGAGTTTGGGAGTATTCTCTCCTCCCTGAATTTTTTGGAATAGTTTAAGTAGGGTTGTTATTAGTTCTTCTTTGAATGCCTGGTAGAATTCAGCAGTGAAGCCATCAGGTCCTGGGCTTTTCTTTGATGGGAAACTTTTTATTACTGCTTCTATCTTGTTACTCATTATTGGTTTATTCAGGTTTTGGGTTTTTTCCTGGTTCAATCTTGGTAGGTTGTATGTGTCTAGGACTTTATCTATTTCTTCTAATTTTCCAATTTATTGGCATATAGTTGCTCATAGTAGTCTCTAATGATCCTTTGGATTTCTGTGGTATCAGTTGAAATGTCTCCTTTTTCATCTCTGATTTTATTTATTTGGGTCTTCTCTCTCTTTTTTTCTTAGTCTGGCTAAAAGCTGTGTCAATTTT
Source organism: Eulemur rufifrons (assembly GCF_041146395.1). Taxonomy (NCBI): domain Eukaryota; kingdom Metazoa; phylum Chordata; class Mammalia; order Primates; family Lemuridae; genus Eulemur; species Eulemur rufifrons. The sequence goes on from NC_090988.1 coordinate 67,184,221, forward strand.
GTTTGTCTTTTCAAAAAACCAACTTTTTGTTTAGTTGATTTTTTGTATTTTCTTTGTTTCAATTTCATTTATTTCTGCTCTGATTTTTATTATTTCTTTTTTTTCTACTAATTTTGGGTTTGGTTTGCTCTTGTTTTTCTAGTGCTTTGAGATACATCATTAGTTTGTTTATTTGAAGCTTTTCTACTTTTTGTATGTAGGCACTTATTTCTATAAACTTTCCTCTTATTACTGCTTTTGCTGTATCCCATGGGTTTTGATGTGTTTCGTTTTCATTTTCATCTGTTTTGGGAAATTTTAAAATTTCTTTCATAATCTCTTCATGGACCCAGTGATCATTCAGGAGCATATTGTTTAATTTCCATGTGTTTGTATAGTTTCCAATGTTACTCTTGTTATTGATATGTAGTTTTATTCCTTTGTGGTCAGAGAAAATACAGGGCATGATCTCTCATTTTTTGAATTTTTAAAGACTTGTTTTGTGGCCTAACATGTGGTCTATCCTTGAGAGTGATCATGTGCTAAGGAGAAGAACATGTGTTCTGCAGCTGTTGGATGAAATGTTCTGTAAATACCTGTTAGATCCATTTGGTCTATAGTGCAGATTAAGTCCAATATTTCTTTGTTGATTTTCTGTCTGGATGATCTGTCCAGTGTTGAAAGTGGAGTGTTGAGGTCTCCAGTGATTATTGTATTGGAGTGTCTCTCTTTCTTTACCTCTGATAATATTGCTTTCTACATCCGGGTGCTCCGGTGTTGGGTGTTTGTATATTTAGAATTGTTATGTCCTTTTCCTGAATTGACCCCTTCGTCATTATATAATGACCTCTTTGTCTCTTTTTACAATTGTCTTGAAATCTATTTTATTTGATAGAAGTATAGCTATTCTTGCTCTTTTTTGGTTTCCATTTGCATGGAATATCTCTTTCCATCCCTTTATTTTCTGTTTATGTGTGTCTTTAGAGGTGAAGTGTATTTCTTGCAGACAACATATAGTTGGTTTTTTTTTTTTTTTTTTTATCCATTCAGCCTCCCTATGTCTTTTGATTGGAGAGTTTAGTCCATTCACATTCCATGTTATTTCCATTCACAGTCAATGTTATTATTGATGGGTAAGGACTTTCTACTGCCATGTTCATATTTGATTTCTGGTTGTTTTGTGGTCCTCTCTTTCTTCCTTCCTTCCTGTCTTCCTTTGTTAAAAGCGATTTTCTTTGGTAGTAAGTTTTAATTTCTTGCTTTTTGTTTTTTTATGGATCTGTTGTAGCTTTTTTGATTTGAGATTACCATGAAGCCTGCAAAAAACATTTTATAGCCAATTATTTTAAACATATGACAACTCTGCTTATAAATAAACAAGAAGTTCTATCCTTTAACTCCATCCGTCCCCCACCCTGCTTTTTAACTTTTGGTTTTTTCCATCCATATTTCTTATACTATCTCTCAAAAAATTGCAGTTATTTTTGAAATGTTTTTCTTTTAGTCTTCGTATTCAAGATATAAGTGGTTTATACACCGCAATTGCAGCAATATTGTGTATTTGTGTCCTTACTGTTACCAGTGAGTTGTATACCTTCAGATGATTTCTTATTGTTCGTTAACATCTTTTTCTTTTGGATTGAAGAACTCCTTTTAGCGTTTCTTATTGGACAGGTCTGGTGTAGATTAAATCTCTTAGATTTTGTTAGGTAACCTCTAAGCAGAATTCTGGAGTTCCTTCTCTGAGCAATTCCCTCCTATTTTATATCCTGACTTGCATATTGTGGCCACCTCAGAATCCCTGAACTCCAGTTTCTGTCTGCTGTCCTTGGTGGGATACTGTGCTCTGCTTGGGCTCCATCATTCTGCACCATAGTCCAGAAAGTGCCTCCACTGGATATGGAGAGGAATGAACAGGGTCTCTTTGCAGTATACCTATAGCATTCTTTCTCTTTGCCTCTTTAAATCATGTACTTATATTCCTTTGAAACATAAAACAGGAAGGTTAAATAACTTGTCCTAGGCAAATACTGAATTTGAACTAAAAATTGCTATTGCCAGAGTTTGTGTTCTTATCCCTGTCCCATGCCGTATCTTGCTGATGCCTGGATCTAGCTGGGAGCTGTGGCCTGAGAACTTTAATAAAGGCCCTAGGTATGGTCAGGTTTCATGGGAACCAGACTAGAAGGTCAGAGCACTGCAGCCTTGGAGACTATGGTCTGAGAGCTCCATGAACAACCTAGGTAGGAAAGTCAACGAGCATGTCCGTTGGTCTATTCATTAGTATATAGCTAAGGGCTTTGGCTGGTAGAGGTAAGCTGCCTTCCTGGTGGCTGGCAAGACTTCTGGGGTGGGCCTAGTCTGTCCCTGGTTTTTTCAGTTAACAAGGTGCCTCTGAACCAGTTACCAAGTTTTCTCGGTTACCAAGGTGCCTCTGGGCAGCAGCAGGATGGGCAGTGGTCACACGGTCAGTGTCTTTTAGGATAAATGCTGAAAGCCACTCAGGGCATCCATGTGGATACAGTATCCTCCAGAGATGGCAGATATGGGAAGGATGCTCTTCTGACCACCTGCTTGCTGTGTCCCTACAGTCTGCTCAGACATGGAGATGCTTGTTTCCTGCCAGAGGACTGCCCATGCTCTTGGAAGGGGAAGGAGTATTTCCCTGGGGACCAGGTGATGTCTCCTTGCCATACCTGGTAAGTGAGGGCCCCAAGCAGGCTCTGCTTTTTGCTGGGAGAAAAATGGATATAGAGTGGATATAGAGTGCATGATCATGAGTATAGTCTAGCATTCCTCTTCCACTGTGTTCATGGTCATGTTGTGTGTTGTGTGTTGTGTGTTGTATAGGAATTTGTGTACATATAAAAGTATATTCATATTAAGGAATATTTTGAAGTAATGTTTGTATGTATATGAATATGAGTTTTTTCAAACATGTATGTGAATGTGTATACATGCATGTTTATAACCATGACTATGTGTTTGCATATTTATATGAACATATAAGTGTGGGTGTGAATCCCAGTACACAGACTGTATGTGTGAACGTGTACATACATGGATGATGTGTATGAAAAGGCAGGAATTCATAAATCTGAATATGTTAGTGAATATATACAATTAGGAATTTGTGTATTTATATATATTTGTATACATATACACCCATTTAGCATGTGTGCACATGTATATACAAAGTATGTGAACATATGTGTGCATTGGGTATAAATATTTTTATTATTGTTATTTTTTTGAGACAGGGTCTCATTCTGTTACCCAGGCTAGAGTGCAGTGGCATCATCATAGCTCACTGCAACCTCAAACTCCTAGGCTCAAGCCATCCTCCTGCCTCAGCCTCCCAAGTAGCTGGGACTACAGGTGCACTCCACCACACCCAGCTAATTTTTTTTATTTTTTGTAGAGATAGGGTCTCTCTATGTTACGCAGGCTGGTCTCAAACTCCTGAGCTCAAGCGATTCTCCTGCCTTGGCCTTCCAAAGTGTTGTGATTATAGACATGAACCACTGTGCCCAGCTTATGTCATATATCTGTGTTCCCATGTGAGGGAAAATATATGTTTAAGTGTGCATTTGTCTGCCTGTATTTATGTACATACCTATGTATGAAAGTGAGTGTTCATGTGGGGATATTTGTATATTTAGTAATATAGGTATGTACATGTGGGAGCGTGTGCACCTGGATGGGAGTCTATGGAAAGAGACTGGGCTAGTTCTGTAGGGCCTGCAGTGGGAGGCAGTGGGAGACTCAGCCTCCTGATGGAGAGAGTGCTGGGAGATGGGTGAGAAATGATAAACTGGTCCCCTTATGTTGGATAGCAAACGCTGCCACTGTGCCAATGTCAAGAACCAGCCAGGGCGGCCTGATGTGAAGAAGCCCCTGACACTGGGGCCCCAGGGCCCAGCAGAGAAGCTCAGAGAAGTTCCATCTTGGGGACCCATCCAACTAGCTAGACCACAGCCTGCAGTCCCTACCCCAAGCTGGGATTGAAACTGTGCTGTTTCTCTGTCCCAGAGAATGACCATAGTGCTTCTTTCTGTGTTAGCAGCAGGGTCACAGTCAAGCCCATCTGCTTCAAGGCTGGTTTCCCCAGATACATCATGGTGTATTTATAGAGCCAGAGCCCTGGTTGTCTGAGCCCAGAAATCCTCAGGACACAGAGTCCTCCGCAGGTGGTGTGTTCAAATGTTTGTGGGATTTCAGGACTACGGTGAGCCAGAGCTGACCAGGGGTGCCAGATGCATGTGGCAAGAGATTGGGGGTGTGCTGGCCTGGATTTGCCCGGGATGCACAGGCCTGGAACTGACTCACTTCCGTCACTTGACTGGCTTCCAGCCCCTGTACCAGCACCCCACCCCTGGGCAGGGGGATGGCTGAGCTATGCTGAATCCTCTCCTGTGAGTGCACTGTGCTCAGAAATCAGATCACAGGCAGATGCTGCGATGAGAGAGGCTGGAGCCAGGGCCAAGGGGCTGGGATTATTTTAGGATTTGGAACCCTGACATGAGGAGGCTTCTGCCTTCACAGGAGAGGCTGAGTGGTTCTGGGGTAGGTGTCCTTTCTCCCTTAGGAGACTGGGAGGTATAAGAGCAAGTTTTTACTTTCTAACTCAGTTTTTAAAATTCTACCTTCTTAATACATGGACAGACCTTTTCAACATTCACTCTTGAAGGACATGGCCCTGTGGCCCAGGTTCCAGCTGCTGTCCTGTGGGGAGGTGGGCACTGGAGGTGTGACTGGCTGGTGTGGCTTGAGCATTTGCTGGGTCTGTTTACTGGGATGGCGCCTGGCTGCCCAGCCCTCCCCGCTCTGTGTTCAGCGACGTCACATCAGCAGCGTGAAGTCAGCCACGCTGGGAGTATTTACAGCACTGCATACGTAGCTGACTTGCGAGGCATGTGGGTGGATGTGCGAGTGGATGTATCTGCAGGCTTAGGAAGCCATGGAGTCCGTGCATGACAGGATCGGAATATGCCGTGTGGCTGCAGAGAGCCTGCCCCTCAGTGTTGCTGTCACACGTGGAGCTGCAGGTCACGACCCTGCACTCCCGAAGACTTCAGCCCTGGACTCACTGTCACCTGATCTAGCCCTACTTCTGCCCTAATTCCTGGAGATTTCAATATCCATTTAGAGATGTTTCCGGTATCTCCTGGCATCTCAGTGTCTTCATCCTCTCTCTTCCAGTGGTCTTTCTCCACCCCGGTGGAGTGTGTGGCCGTCCTGTAGAGCTTGTCATTCCCAATAACTCCCCCAACCCGTATCCTGATTCCGTGCCTCTCACCTCACCTCTGTCTTTCTTCTCCTCCTCTCCCTCTGGTACCCTGACTCCCTCCATCCTGCAGCCCCATGGGGGTTTCTAATCCAAGGACCCTGCTGCCACCTCTCTACTGCCTCTCACCCCCTTGACGTCTTCCCTTCCTGTTAGCACTTCCTGGAATGTAGCCTCAGTTCTCTTGCCTCCTCCTGCTCTGCCCTACTTGTTTGGCAAAACCACAACCCTGGTGACGTCCATCGTTCACTTCCTTTGTACCTGCGTCCACAGAGCTGAATGTGGCTAGAGGGATATACAAAACCAGTCTGCTGCTCTCGTTTTAAATTCATGACTCAGAACCTCAAAAAGGCCCTTGAGGCTGATGTGCTCTCATTCTGTATTTCCCTGATCTCTTTTACTCTTTCACCCCCCTGATAACCATTTGGCACTTACTCCTCTCTCCTCGCAGCCCTGACACTTCCTCCCCTCTCATTCTCAGCTGATGATTGCTTTCTGTTTCACTGAGAACATTAACGCCATCAGAAGAGAAGTCTCTAGACTCTGTACACACGTATTCTGCCTTTCCACCTGTACTGCAGATGAACTAAGTGTCTGTGCTCCTGTCCCTTCACTTGTCCTCCAGATCCCAGCCCCTCGCCCATCCAAGGCCGTCGCTGCAGCGGCTCTCTGCCTTCTCTCCCTGTCGTCAGTTTGTCACTCCCCACCAGATCATCCCCACTGTGTAGAAATATGTAATTTGAAAACCTTCCAACCTCCTAGCAACCACTCCATTTCTCTGTTCTGCTTTTATTGCAAAACTCCTCAAAAAAAATTGTCTATACCTGTTGTTTCCAATTCCTGTTCTCCTTTAAGCCTACTCAGTCAGGCATTTTCCCCACGATTCCGTCAGAACTGTTCCACCCAAGGTCACTGGTAATCTCCGTGTTGCTGTATCCAGTGTTCATTTCCAGGTCCTCACCTGCCTAGCCCTGCGAGCAGCATTGGACACAGTGGATCACTTGTTGATTATTCCCCCTGCCTTGATGCCTTTATTCATGTGGCTTCTGGGACACCAAACTCTCTTGGTTTTCCTCCTGCCTCTCTTCTTGTGCCTTCTCGGCTTCCTCTGTTGGTTCTTCCTCTTCTCTAACCTCTTAATGATGAAACATCCCAAGGGACCTCCTCTCGTCCGTATCTGTACTCACTCCCCTGCTGAGCCCACCCTGTCTCATGGCTGTGAGGCCCGTGCATATGCGGATAACGGATTTCTGCCTGGGACCCAGGCTGCTCTTCTGAACGCCAGACGCACACATCCAGCTGCCTACATGACATCACCATGTACACGGCTAATGGTCTCAAATTCAACATGCCAGAGACTGAACACCTGATCTTCTCCCTCAGCCTTCCCCATCTGGGTTGATGAGTATTTTCATTCTTCCTGGTGCGCAAGCAAAAACCTGGAGTTCATCCTTGGGTCTTCTCTCTCACTGTCCATATCCACTCTGTCTGCAAATCCTTTTGGTTCTATCTTCCAAATATATGCAGAATCTGGCAACTTCTCACTCCTTCCACTGCTGTTACCCTGCTCCAAGCCACCATCATCTCTTCCCTGATTCGCTGCAGCAGCCTCCCAACCGGTCTTTCTGCTTCCCCTGCAACCGCTCCAGCTTAGGCTAAGTGTGGCAGCCAGAGCATTCCCGTCATCAAGTCTCTCGATGACTTCCTTTCCCATTGCTAGCAAAAGCTAATGTTCTTACAGTGAGTGGCCTTCTTGGACCTATGTCACCTGGCCCACCATTACTCCCCCCAAATCGTCTTCTACCCTCTTGCCCTTGCACTCTCCATTCTAGCCACACTGTCTCCTGGGTGTTCTCTGGGGCCTTCGCAAAGACTGTGTCCTCTGCTCAGAACGTTCTTCGTCCAGATGTCCATATAGCTAACTCTCTCACCTCCTTTAAATCTCTGCTCACATGTCCCCCAGCCACCCTCTTTAAGATTGTAACCCACTCGGCAAAGGACATGAATAGAAATTTTTCAAAAGAAGATATAAAAATGGCTAACAAACATATGAAAAAGTGTTCAACATCTCTAATCATCAGGGAAATGCAAATCAAAACCACAATGAGATATCACTTAACCCCAGTGAGAATGGCCTTTATCAAAAAAACCCAAAACAACACATGTTGGCGTGGGTGTGGAGAGACAGGAACACTAATACACTGCTGGTGGGACTGCAAACTAGTGCAACCCCTGTGGAAAGCATTATGGAGGTATCTTAAACAGATTCAAGTAGACCTGCCATTTGACCCAGCAATCCCATTACTGGGCATATACCCAAAGGAAAAAAGGTCATTCTGTAACAAAGGCACATGTACCCAAATGTTTATAGCAGCACAATTCACAATAGCAAAGATGTGGAAACAACCCAAATGCCCATCAATACATGATTGGATTAGTAAACTGTGGTATATGTATACCATGGAATATTACTCAGCTATAAGGAATGATGAAGATACGACATCTCTATGGTTCTCCTGGAGAGAGTTGGAACCCATTATATTAAGTGAAGTATCCCAAGAATGGAAAAACATGCATCACATGTACTCACCAGAAAATTGGTTTCCCTGATCATCACCTAAATACAAATCTGGGAACGACACCAATTGGACATCAGACTGAGGTGGGGGGTGGGGGAGGGGATGGGGGTATGCCTACACAATGAGTGCATTGCGCACTGTTTGGGGAGTGGTAACACTTGAAGGTGCTGACTCGGGAAAGGGGGGGTGGGGAAAAAATATGAAACTATTGTTTTTAACTTGCAAAAAAAAAATAAATAAATAAAAAAAAAAAAAAAAAAAAGATTGTAACCCACTCCACACAGATTTCCAGACCCGGTATCCTGCTTCCCCATAGTATCATTGCCTTCCAACACACTATATTGCTTACTCGCACTGACTTATCGTTATTTTTTATTATTTAGTGTGTATCTCCCCCCTCTAGAATATAAGTTTCACAAGCAGAGGGTTTTTTTTTTTTCTGTTTTATTCACTATTTACTGAAGTATCTCAAAGTCCTGGAATAATGCCTGGGATATAGGCACCTAATATTCGTTGAATGAATGAATAAATGAATGAATGGAGTGGTAAAGAGAGTAGGGACTATGGAGTCAAATAGATCTGGGTTAAATCTTAGCTCCATTATTTATTGGCTGTGTGTCCCTAACCTCTCCGAGCCGTGGTGTCTCCAGGCTTCTGTTGGAGGCTGATGATGTTTATCGATGCCCTCGCCTGGGGGCACAGAGAGCGCATTCAGCAGGCAGTGGCTCTGTCGTGAGTACTCCAGTATGGCAGAGTGTGCCCTGCAAGCTGGTCTGGGCGGTTGTGTTTCAGCGTGTGCCAGCAGGGCTCGTTCCAGTGCACCCTCCACCCCTGCGCCTCCACCTGCACGGCCTACGGTGACCGGCATTACCGCACGTTTGACGGGCTGCCGTTTGACTTCATGGGGGCATGCAAAATGCACATGGTCAAGGTGAGTTCCTGGGTGTGTCTGTCCAGCTGGCTCCGTGGGGACCCAGAGCAGCCGGGGCTGAGGACCTGTCAGGGCGTACTGACGCTCTGGACTCCAGTCTGACACATCACTGGGTGGGCGGGTGTGGGGGAGCCTGTGCCCTGAGGTGTGGCTGGCCAGAGACTGGCAGAAGTGCTGAGGAGCAAGCTCAGGGCTGGACAGAGCTCACCAGTCCTAAGATACCCACTGCCTGTCCTCTCACCATTATAACCTTGCCCATTGGGTCCCAGTGGTTTTTGTGTCTGTGATAGTAAGAGCCAATGCTTTTTGGACTTTCATCATATGTCTGTGGTCTACTGAGACATTTTTGTGTATAATTCCACTTGATTCTCACAGCAACCCTACAAGGCATATGCATATAATACCTTGTAACCCCATGTTACAGAGGTAGCAACTTGGGCTTAGGGAAGTTAGGTAACTTACCCAAGGCCACACAGCTAGTCAGTGGTAAAGCTGGAGTCAGGTTTGACCTAGAAATCTAACTGGAGTCACGTGGTAAAGTCGCAGCTCACCTGGAGGAAGAGAACTGGTGGTGGGGTGTGGGGAGGGGGGCACAGTGAAGGCAGGATCCTCCCCAGGAGAAAGGGGCTCTGATGAAGCGGGGCAGTGTCAGAGACATTCCCAGGGGACCTTGGTTTTGCTAAGGGCTTGTCCATCTCATTGTATAAGAGTAACAGCAATAATAATAATAACAATGACAAAACCTTTTATGGAAGGAGTCCTATCTATGGGGCAGGCACTGTGCCAGGGTCTTTCGCATAATTTCAATAACTCCCCAAGACAAAGATTATTGACTTCATTTTATTTGAGTTTGAAAATTTTAAAGGCAATGCATGCTCTTTACTAACGTTTGAAATAATATAAAGGTATATATTAAAAACAGATATTCCCCTTCACATTTCTTCTGTTCCCGTCTCCTGCTGAATAGCTCCTCTGAGCTATCAGGGGTGAATCCTACCAGGCCATTTTGCATGGGGCATGTGCACTCACACACACGTGCACACGCACTTTGGTTTATGTGAATAGGATTCTGCAATTCGCTTTCTTTACTTAACAATTTACCTTGGACTTTATTTCATATAGCCAGTGCATACTTTTTTCTTTTTAACAGCTGTGTATTAAAAGAATTCTATAGAAATAGTGTACTCTAATTTGCTTTATTTTTCCCCATTGACGGACATTTAGGTATTTCCAATATTTAAATACTGCAGCAATTACTTGTGTGGATGTATCTCTAGGTTCTGAGAAGTGGAATCGCTGTGTAAAAAGTTATGTGCATTTAAAATGTTGTTCAGTGCCTGCACATTGTCCTCCAAAAAGGCCAACCCTGCCAACAGTGTTTGTAAGATGGTGTCCCTTCCCCAGCACCCCTGTCAACACCAACCATCCTTATTATATGTTAATTAATACATCCATTATCAGATCTTTTGGGGAGAGTTACTACGTGCTAAACATTGCACCAGGCATCCAAAAACAAAACTGAGCTTCAGAGAACTGAAGTAAGTTGCCCAAAGTCATACGGCTAAGAAGTAAAAGTGGTTAGAAAACCACTTCAGAGTCCATGTGGCTCCACCTCTGTGCCTCTCGACAGGATCTCTTCTCTCCCTGGTTTTACTGGACTCACTTATTTTCTCCTCAGAGCACATCGGATTTCAGCTTCTCTGTGATTATAGAAAATGTAAACTGCTACAGCTCTGGCATCATCTGCAGGAAATTCATTTCCATCAACGTTGGGAACTCACTCATTGTCTTCGACGATGACTCCGGAAATCCTGTAAGTGCTGGTGAAGGTTGTATAGATAGTTTACGGGTTACCAGGGAGTTGGGGGCAGAAGAGGACTAAGAACTCATTTCTTTACCACAGCAGTTTCTCTTGGAGCCCCACTGAATTGGGAGCCCAGACTTGGAGCCCAGACTGAATTCCTGGGCCAGGGTCAGGAGCACAGAGGTCAATGTTGGGATGAGGGAGGTGGAGGTGTTGGTGAGGCCCTGGGGCTGGGCAGTGACTTGTAGACAAGCCCAGCTGACCTGGGCATTTCGGGGCACTTGGGCCTCAGGCATTGTGCCAGGCACTCGGGTACTGACCATCTCTGTCCCCCAGAGTCCTGAGAGCTTCCTGGATGACAAGCAGGAGGTCCACACGTGGCGGGCAGGGTTTTTCTCGCTGGTGCATTTCCCACGGGAGCACGTCACCCTCTTATGGGACCAGAGAACCACAGTGCACATCCAGGCTGGGCCTCAGTGGCAGGTAGTCATGTGAGCAGTGACCCTTATGGGGCCTTCTGCTCCTGCCTGGGGCTGAGCCAAGCCACGGGGGTCCTTGTGTGGGCTGTACCCTCACTGAGAAGCCAAGAAGAGCATGCCTCTGTCCTCTCTGCCCCCACCCTGCTCTGTCCCCTTCTCTCTCTCTTCAAATCATAACCCCAGAAGTTGCTTTTGGGTCTCTGATAGCCTCCTGAGCTTGTGGGGACCCCTCTGCCCATGGCTCTCCCTGGCATGCCCGCAACTGACTGTGGTGTCCTCTTCCCTTGCAGGGCCAGCTGGCAGGCCTCTGTGGGAACTTTGACTTAAAAACCAACAATGAGATGAGGACCCCGGAGAACCTAGAGCTAACCAACCCCCAGGAGTTTGGCAGCAGTTGGGCTGCAGTTGAGGTAAAGCCTCCCAGGCCGGCTCGCACCCCTCACTCAGGTGCACACTGCCAGCACTGAGCCCAGCCCAGGTCAGGGGACAGGGACATCGGTGTGAGGCTGCTCCTGCAGTGCTCTCTCAGCCTGTGCCCGGCATCCCTAGCCCTAGACTTTGTCCTATGGCCTGAGGACACACATCATCCCATCTCACAAATCCAGCTGCCCACCCTGCTCTGGACCAAGTGCTGGTGGAAGGGTGGGGGGTTGGAAAGGAAATAAATTCTCTCCCAGGAGAAATGGCCACCTAGTAGGGGAGGTGAGGCTGGTTGTGCATGACCTTCTTATCTGTCTCGGTGCCCCCAGGGCTTGGCACTAAGTCTTCTGGCACACAGGAGAGGCCAGGAGAGACTGATGTGGGTTGAGGCAATCAGGGAAGGCTTCCTGAAGGAGGTAGGACTGGTGCTGGTACTTAAAGGATAGGCCATATTTAAATAGCTGAATATATCAGAGAGAAGGTCTCTGAGAGAAGGACAGTAGCAGAGGGAGAAATGAGGGGGTGCCCCTGTGATTTGTGAGATGTTTTCCTGAGGCTGCCAAGCTGTGAGCTGTGGGGGCCACAGCACTGAGTTGAAAGCAGGAGACCTGGGCTCTTGTCTTGGGTCATCCATTGACTTGCTGGATGACCTCGAGTAAGTCCTATCTTCTCTGTGGTCCTCTGTGAAGTGAGGGGACTGTGCCAGGACAGCGATGGTGAATAGATTTCCCTTCCTGTGGCAACTCTGATCAGTCAGAAGGAACTGCTGGGGAGCTGTGTCGAGAAACACCTAAAACCTGTGTCAGGTTCAGCTGGAAGGGGGACTGTGATCGATTATTTATGTCTGCCGTGGGAGCAGCAGTGGAGAGTGGTGATATGAGTGTCACATATTTCCCTCTCCTGGACCGAGTGATCTTAATGCTGGGCTGTGAAGCAGACAGATGAGCCTGTGCAGACTTGGGTAGGGGAGCATGGCCTGGAGTGCAGTATAATCCTGAGGTGGGACAGGGCTGTTCCCATAGCCTCAGAAAAGTGTGCCCTAACCCACCCCCATTGTAGAGAAGCTGAGTGGGTGACTAACCTTTGCGGTCCCCCCACCACCGCCCTGTGTTTCTCTCTTGCTTATACCCTTAGGCTTACCCTGGGGAGCTCCAGTGCAAATGTAGGCCTGAGGAAGGAGGGTCAGCAGACATCAGGGAAATCTGTATTCGTTATCTATTGCTGTGTAACAATATTATTAGACTTAGCATTGAACAGCACATGTGTCATCTCACAGTGTTGGTGGGTCAGGAATCAGGGCATGGTTTGACTTGGTTCTCTGCTTAGCATGTCACAAGGCTGCAGGCAAGGTGGCAGCCAGGGCTGGCTCTCCTCTGGAGGCTCAGCTGGGGGAGGAACTGCTTCCCCACCCACTTGAGGGCAGCATTCAGCTCCTTGCAACTGCAGGGCTGAGAGCTCTTGGCCAGGGACCACCCTCAGTTTCTAGAGACCACCATCACTTCCTGCCACGTGGGGGTTTCCAGCATGGCTGCTTGCTTCCTCACGGCCAGCAAGGGAGAGACTTCCCCAAGATGGGCTCTGTGATGACATACACAGGACCGTGCTCATCTCAGCACCTTGGCCATATTCTGTTGGTTTGAAGCAAGTCATCAGTCGCTCCGACACTCAAGGGGAGGGAATTATACCAGGACACGAAGCAGGAGGCGGGTCTGCCTGCCGCAACAGGCAACAGGCGTTTGGCGAGTGGGGAGGTCTGCAGCCCTGCCTTTGCCTCTCAGTGCCCGGACACCCCCGACCCCCGGGATACATGTGTCCTGAACCCCCTCCGAGAGCCTTTTGCCAAGAAGGAGTGCAGCGTCCTGCTCAGCGAGGTGTTTGAGACCTGCCACCCTGTGGTGAGTGGACCCCAGCCTCGGCCCCTCCTCAGCCCCCTTCCCACTTTCCTGGGATCCCTTCAGCTCCCAGACGCCCCTCGGTCGTGGTAGACATCTCAGGTCTGGAGGGGAGACCCCCCCCGCCCCCCCCCCCCCCGCTGTAGCCCTGCCTCCAGCCTGCTCAGACTCCATCCTGTTTCCCCAGATGACAGGGCACATGGCCAGGCAAACAGAGCTTCGGCCCTTTCAGGCCCATCTTAATCTGCCTCTTTCTCCTTATCAGGAAGTTCTTCGGAATAGTGAACTCAAAGCCCTCAGGCCGTGCACCGCCTGCTGCCTGTTCTGCCTTCAGTGGGCACAAAAGAGGCTGGTGCTGAGCTCTGCGTGGCACCTCCAGGCCTTGAAGGCCACTGTCAGAATGGCACTGGCTGTCTCTGGCCCTGGCGGGGCAGTTCAGACTCTGTACCTGTTCTTCAGCCGCTCCCTCAGCCCCCAGAGCAAACAGCCCGGGCTCAGGGGAGGAGAGAGCCTAGCTCTCGAAAGCGGGTGTCTGCCTGGGCCATGGAGCTCTTGTTTCTTTCCTACCTGGCTGCCTTTCTCCCTCGCACCTCATGAGATAGGGCAGCTCACCCTGTCCCGTGGTCCCCTCCTGTTTATGCTGGTGGCCATCAGGCAAAAAGCTACAGGTCTGACATCTAGGATCTATCCTCTGACCTCTGACTTCTGGCCTCCTCCAGGTTGATGTCACTTGGTTTTACTCAAACTGCCTGACAGACACATGTGGGTGTAGCCGAGGGGGTGACTGTGAGTGCTTCTGTGCCAGCGTGTCCGCCTACGCCCACCAGTGCTGCCAGCACGGGGTGGCTGTCGACTGGCGAAGCCCACACCTCTGCCGTGAGTGTCCCAGATGAATCACCCGAGGGGACAGAGTGGGGTGCCCCTGTGGGCAGGCCCGTGGGGTACCATCCCTCTGGCCAGCATTTATTGAGCACTTACTATGTGCCAGGCACTAACTGCTTTGAGTATGTTATTTATTGAATTCTTACAGCTGCCCTTTGAAGTAGGGCTAAGAATTCCTATTTTACAGTTGAAGAAACTGAGGCACATGTAAAGGGGTTGGCACAGTCCTCGCAGGGGTTGTTGTGTCATGGAGCCACAGGTGCTGCCATGTCCTGAGCCCTGGCGGTCCAGGCAGGATGACCCTAGGAAGAAGATGGAGCAGAATCCGTCTTTGGCCTTCCTTTTCTCTGCCTGTTGTTCCCTGAGACCCTTCGCCACAGATGCCCCGTGTCCGCAGGCAGTCGACTCCCTGTACTTCTCTGACAACATTCCTTCAGGAGGGAGGGCGCATACGTTCACTGAGGATCTACTGTGTGCCAGGCCTGTGCCTTGTACGTTATTTCATTTCATATTTAGGACTAGGGTAAGGTGAGTGAGGCATTCACCAGGGCTGCAATATTTAAAGGGGCACCAAAAAAACAAAACAAAACAAAAAAAAAACCCCACACACACAATAATCAAGAGAAATAATACTTGGATACAATATTTTTTTTAAATAAAAATTATTGCAAAAATATCTTTGGTGCACAAAATATCAAAGAATCAATATTATTGATTTTTCCATTTTTCCCAGGCTCTGATAAGGCTCAGTTGCATATTACTAATCCTGTCTTTATTTTAAAATCTTGATATTTTGTTCATCGTGAATTTTTTGCATTAATTTTGATGTTTTAAAAATATTGCATTAAAATGGTATCTATCTCTACTGAGATTTTTGGTGCCCCCTTCAATTTTGCATCTGAGGTAAGCACTTTGCCTTACCCTAGTCCAGGCCCTGACAAGTCTATGGGGCAGGTCCTAGCAGTGGTCCCACCTTGTAGAGGAGAGCACTAAATTTCAGGGAGGTTAAGTAACTTGTCCCAGTACACACAGCTGATGAGTGAGGGAGATGGGATTTGAACCCAGATCTCACCGTGCAGAGAGCTGGCTTTTAATGACTCTTCTGGGCTACCTCCCGTCAACCAGGTATATGCTTGAAACCAGAGACCTGGGGATCTTCTAATTTTCTAGTTCAGTCTTCTGAGTCCACAGATGAGGGAAGGCAAGTCCTAGCCCGTGGCCACGTGGTGGTCAGTCTCCTGACTCCCGATGTTACTTCCAGAGGGCCGTGCCACAGGTGTTGACCATGGGGTTTGGGCTGTCGGGTGGAGTTGGTGGCTCACCTCAGACGGAGCCTACATGTGAAGCAGGCCCCTCCTCAGCTTTATCCCAGGTCCACCCCCTGGCTCTTCACGGCCTTGCCCCTGGCTGTACAGTCCCCTGCAAGGTCCCTGGCTCACCCTGGGGAACTGAGGCGTCCACAGCTGAGACGCCGGGGAGCAGGCTGTGGTGCTGGCCTGGGACACTAGAGGGCGCGCTGAGCTCGCGCTTGGAGCTTGGCACAGCCTGGCGGGTGGCAGCAGCTCTGTTCCGCAAGGGAAACCGCCCAGAGGGGCCTGAAGCAGCCTGGGGTCCTGGGGCCCCTGGCCCCTCCCCACCCAAGGCTCTTGGAAGACCAACGTCCGTCGGCCTTATGCTGGCATTCCTCCAAGGACCTTCCGAAACATTTCCGATTGGAGCTTCCACCCCTTGGTTCTAATCCTACCTTTTGGAGACACACAGAACACATCTGCTTTTGCCCAACATTCATTCATTCATTCATTCACTCACTCATTCAGCACATCACTGAGCGCCTACTCTGGGCCAGGCTTTGAGCCTTGTGCTGGGGCTGCGGAGAGGAACCATTAGATTTCCTCCCCGTTAAGAAACCTGAATCCAATGACCACACCTGAACCTTGGAGTTTGGGAGGCAGGCCAGGTGTGGCCCCTGGGGAGGGAAGGAGGCTGGGATGCTAGGGGCCTTGACACTATCTGTTCAAGGCTCTCAAGAAGTCTCTGTTCTCTCTCTTTCAGCGTATGACTGTGACTTCTTTAACAAAGGTAAGCCTGTCCTTTCCAAGTAGAGCCTCAGGGGTTGGGGCACTGCCAGCCCTGCCCTGTGCCATGTTGGCATCAGCCAGCCTGAGGTGCGGCTGGCCTGGGAAGAGCTGTCATCCAGAGCTGGGAGGGCCTCCATCATGCAGAGAGAGCCCTGAGAGTGCAGGGCCCAGGGGTGCCCTGGAACTCTGTCCCCAGCAGTTCCTGCAGCCCCTGTCTGGGGCCCAAGCCAGGCCAGGTCCTGGGGATCATTCTCTCCCAGGGCAGCTTCACCAGGAAGTGAAAACCCCATCGCACCAGCGTGCCAGCTCCTTGGCCTCCATAATCTAGCTCAGTAGGCCCGTGGAATGTCGTCTTGGGTTCCCTGAAGATTTGAGTTGGCAAAAGCAAGCGTAGACCGCTCTTTCTGTGCGTGGCTGGGGCAAAACATATGGCCTTTCAGACTCATCTTCAAATTCAGCCAAGGTCGCAGGGTACCAGGATATGTTCCAACATCCAGATTAATGAGGGTGAAAACACAGGTCATAATTAAAGACCCCGGAGAGGTTAATGTCCAATATTAGAGCCAATTAGTCAATTTAATCACTGGGATAGGCTGGGCAGCAGGGGAGTAGTTTTCAGCACTGAACTTCTTCCAGGTGGGCCAAGATCAGGCCTTGACAGAGTTAGATGCTTGCTGAGTCCTTGGTGCTGTTCACCTTTGACTTCCAAGCCCCTTCCCCTCCTCCAGGGACTGTCCTGCCAGGAGCAGGCCCATGTAGGTATAGGCCCAAGGCTTTGTCCTCAGTTACCTGCATTGTCAGATTTCGGTTTGAGAAATCTGGCAAGAACCCAGTGGGTGAGATGGATGGGGAGAGACCAGTGACAAGGGTACCAGCTAGGGGGCTTCGGGATGTGGGCTGGACCAGGGTAGAGTGTGGTCATTCACAGGGACCACAGTCCTACCAAAACGTTAGCCCCTGGGGGCTCCTGATGGCCCAAAATGTTCAACCCCTAAAGGAATGAATCTGCAATGGGAGAATTGCAGTCCTGGGGACAGGCAGGGTCTGACATCAGGCGAGACATTTCAGCAAGACAGCTTTGAGCAGAGTCTACCTTCTGTGGCATTTCGGGTGGCAGTAACTGGCAAAGGACAAGCTGTTTCTAGCATCCTCCACCTACCCGCCCACCCACTCATCCATTCCTTGCTCTGTTCTACCAGCATTTCCTCTGGTCCAGGCCCTTGCTGGGTGCTGGGAAATCGGTGGTCCGTGAGGCCTGTCACACTGCTGTGCTGCAGCCGGCTCACACGGCCTCTCTGGCACCAGTTGTGTGTTCTTCACTCCACGTGCAGCTGGTAGTTTCAAATTGACCACTGCTGGGGGTGTTTACACCATGGAAATCAGCAAACACTACAAATTGTTTTGTGTTTATTTTTTGAGAGCTGGTTGTTAACCATTTACCGGCACAGCGCTTACCTGTCTCCCGTCTAGTGGGGGAGACAGATGTGGTCCCATCCAGGTCCTCGTCATAAGAGCTGCGACTGGTGTGTGCTCTGCTCCAAGGGCTGGTGGGGCGCAGAGGAGGAGGGACGACTGTGTGTGGCAGGAAAGGGTGCAGGGAGAGCTTCACAAGGAGGTGACATTTGAGCTGGGCCCAGAGATCGAGTAGGCGTTTGCCAGGCACAAAGCGAGGAGGACTACTCAGAGTGGGTGGAAGAGCGTGATGAAGACACAAGGTAGGAAACAGCCCAGCACTTTCAAGGAAAAGCCGGAGAAGTTCAGCGTGGCAGGAGCAAGCGTGTGGGGGCGTGGGGGAGCTAGGCAGGGGCCGGGAGGGGGCAAAGGGCCCTGAATTCAAGCTGGGCTCTTTGGATTGTGTCCTGAGGGCAGTGGGGAGCCACTGGCGAATTCCAGCAGGGAGTGTGGCTGGGAAGGTGACCAGGCACCCGTGGGGAGGAGGCACTGGAGGTCAGACCTTGGGCCAAGGGG
The DNA here is from genome assembly GCF_041146395.1 of Eulemur rufifrons. NCBI lineage: Eukaryota > Metazoa > Chordata > Mammalia > Primates > Lemuridae > Eulemur > Eulemur rufifrons. Next base: position 67,202,520 of record NC_090988.1, read on the forward strand.
CAGGAAGATCCCTTACGAGGCTGTTGCAGTTGTCCGGGAAACCCATGCCTGCTCCAGCCTACACTGACACTATAGGAACCCAAAGACACAGAGGTGACACGTTTGAAAATAAATAAACACTAATGCCGAGCCCAGCCTTCCTGGCCTTCGTCCCTGAGGCCTTGGGTGGGCAGACACCAGGTCTTATGTCTTCTCCCAGAGGTGAACTGGAATAGGGCAGTGGCTTAATTGTGACGTTCCAGGCATTGGATGGGACAGGCCATGGAGAGATATTTGGGGGCCCAGATGACCCTCTGTGGATGGCCTCCTCCCCAAGCTCCCTGTGAAATGATCCAGGCTCTGTGCGGGGGATCAGTGTCCTTTTGGGGCTCGGGGCCTGGGGTTCCTGTCCCTTCTTTCTCATGGAAATCAAAGTTCCTGGGGCCTGGGATGAAGGAAGCCACTGAGAGTCCCTCCTTGCACCCCGCCCCCCACCAACAGGGGTGGGATGGGGGAGGGGAGGTGGGCAGAGGCCCAGGGAGGCAGGGCTCATGACTGGGCCTCTTCTCTCCAGCGCTGGGTAAAGGCCCCTACCAGCTGTCCAGCTTGGCGGCCGGCGGTGCCCTGGTGGCCGTGAAGGCGGTGGGCGATGACATAGTCCTAGTGAGGGAAGAGGATGTGGCGCCAGGGGACATAGTGAGCTTCCTGCTGACAGCTGCTCTGTACAAGGCCAAGGCCCACGGTAAGGCCCATCCTGGCCTCACTCCAGCCCTCTGGGAGGGAGGCAGGTGCTGCAGGAGGGGAGGGTGCTGCGGCCCTAAGCGTCTAGAGTGGCTGGAGAAGTAGGGGGCTCCAACAGTGCCCCTGTCCTAGTTGAGGCAGAGCTTCTGGGCCAGTATCTCAGCCTCTGCAAAGAGATACATTCCATCTTTTCCCCAAATACCAGGGCAGCCAAGGCCCAGATGCACCTTTGTGCCTTGCTTATGTGACAGCTGTGTTCCATAAAAGCAGAGTGGCAACTCCCCCCACTCCTTTCCCTCTTCCTCTCACTCTCCTGTGGCCCAGTGAGGACCCAGGCCCCTTCCCCTACCCTGTGCTTCTCCTGTGCTGTGGCCAGGGCACTGGACGGCAGAAGAAAAGGTGCCTTCCAGGTGGGATCTGGGTGGCTGCATGGAGGAAGTGTCCCTTGAGTTGGGCCTTGAGGGATGGGAAGGGTGGTGATGGGAAGAAATGGAGAGGAGAAAATGTCACAGAGGGGAGGGTTCAGCCATCACTGAGGCCTGAGCGTCCCACACTGGGAGGTCTTGATGAACTGCAGGGTGTACTGCAGGGTCACAGCCCCAGCCTGGCTCATCTCCCTGGAGTGCCAGTTTTACCTGAAGACTTTGAGGGGGAGGTTACTAATTTATTAATAACAATAGCTCACCCTTCTGTAGCACTTACGTGCTGGGCACTGTTCTAAGTGCTTCCTGTATATTTACTCATTTAATCCTCACCACAATCTCAGGGGGCAGGTGCTATTATCTTCCCGGTTTACAGATTTTCCCAGTTTACAGAAAGGTCAGGCAATTTACCCAAGGGCACACTGCACATTAGCGACAGGAGCCAGCCGTTTGGCTCCAGGGTCTTTCATGGAAACTCCCCTGCTCTGCTTCCTCTCAAACAGAGGACTGAAAAAGAAATACAAATCAGAAAATAGAAGGTCAAAGTCACTTGAATGTTTAAAGTAAAACCCAGGACTCTGCACTTCAAGCTGTGGGTGTCAGCCGTCCCCTGTTAGGAGGACGGCAGGGAACATGGCAGAGAAACCATGATCTGGGCCAACCCCATCTTCACGAAGCAGGAAGCCAAGGCCCGGGGGGGGGGGGGCTGCTGAGGTCACACAGCCCACGGGAGTGGGGCTCCGCCCCTCCGTGCTGCCCCGGGCCTGCTTCTGCATCCATCCCTGGGGCCCACCGGGTGGCGGTTAAGATCCTGGGCTCCGGCCTCGGCCTGCCTGGGCTCCAGTCCTGCCTCCCTTGTCCACCGTCACTGTGACTCTGGTATTATTATCATCATCATTATTATTATCATCGCCTTCTAACCCGTCATAGAATTTATTTATTCCTCATATTTATTCTCCCCCCGCTTGAATGTGAGCTCCATGAGGGAGAGGATTGTTGTCATCTTGTTCCCTGTCGTGTCCCCAGTGCCTAGAGCAGTGCCTGCCACACAGCGGGCACTCAGTAAATAGTCACAATGAGTGAATGGGCCACTTCACAGGGTTCCCTTAGGCATTTTGTAACCGGCAGGTGAAGGTCGGCTTTGGCCAGGGCCTGGCCCCTGGTAAGTCGTGTATAAATAGCAGTTGTTATTACTGACGTGAATTGGCCGGGCGCGGTGGCTCACGCCTGTAATCCTAGCTCTCTGGGAGGCCGAGGTGGGCGGATCGTTTGAGCTCAGGAGTTCAAGACCAGCCTGAGCAAGAGCGAGACCCCATCTCTACTAAAAATAGAAAGAATTATATGGACAGCTAAAAATATATATAGAAAAAATTAGCCGGGCATGGTGGCACATGCCTGTAGTCCCAGCTACTCAGGAGGCTGAGACAGGAGGATCGCTTGAGCTCAGGAGTTTGAGGTTGCTGTGAGCTAGGCTGACGCCATGGCACTCACTCTAGCCTGGGCAACAGAGTGAGACTCTGTCTCAAAAAAAAAAAAAAAAAAAAAAAAAAAATTACTGACGTGAATAACTCATGCTTCAGTTACCTCCCGTCTTCTCACAGCTGCCCAGGGAGGTGTAACAGGGGCAGGATAGGTCCCTCCTGGGGACATGGGACATGTGGGAGAGGCCTTCACATACACCTTATTGATTATCCCTCCGACGGCCCAGGGCCTTAACGCACCTGCCCGCACCCCCACCAGCGTGGTGAGCAGGGACTCCTGGCCCTTGTTCACTGTGTGCACCTGCTTGTGGGTTTGGGACCTGAGGAGACCCGTAGGGCCCTGTGCAGGGGGATTGTCCACCTCCCCCCAAGCCCCTGCGCCCTAGAAATGGGCACTGACTGAGACAGGAAAGAGGACAGCAGAGATGGGCTCTGGGTCTCCGGGCAAGCCCCCTCCTCTCTCTGGGACACTCTCCCCATCTGTGGGTTGGACTAAGGTGGGCTGGCTCGGGCCCTCAGCAGTTTGGGGGTCTCTAACCCTGCACTGTCCTGAAGGCTGGGATGGCGTGAGCGGAGGGCAGGCGGCAGGCAGAGGTGGGTGGGCGGAGGGGAGGCGGGCAGGCATGCAGGAGCAGGGCCCAGCTAGTCCACAGGTGTGCTGCCGCCCTGAGTCGCTGAGAGAGCAGATGTGTGCTGGGCTGTTGCCCCCACGCTGTCTGGACCCCTCCCTGTGCTGACTTCACCCATGTGGCTCTCTGCAGACCCGGATGTCGTGTCCCTGGAGGCGGCAGACAGACCTAACTTCTTCCTCCACGTCACAGCCAATGGGTCTCTGGAGCTGGCTAAGTGGCAGGGCCGTGATGCCTTCCACCACCATGCCTCCTTCTCGCTGCACCAGGGGACATGGCGGGCGGGCCTGGTGGCCCTGGAGTCCCTGGCAAAGCCCGGCTCCTTCCTCTACGCGTCGGGCCCTGTGCTCACCCTGCGGCTGTATGAGCACACAGAGGCGTTCCGCTGGGGCACACTCTTCCGTCTTCTGGGTAGGTGTCCCCCCTGCCGTCATCCTCGGCTCCTTGGCCCTCTCCCCACCTCGCCCTTCCAATTGCCCCCACAAGACAGACTCCTCACTCTTCTGGCAGAGGGGGGCCGCATGGGTGCCACCCTGAGATGGGAGGTGGCCCAGCCTCTGTGTTGGCAGCCTAGGGAGCCGTGGCAGCGTGGCTTGGGGCCCAGCCAATTTCCTGGGTCCTGCCTACTGCCACAGGCCGGTTACATGGTCTAAAAATACAGCGGCCTTTGTGGGAGTGAGGGGAGCGGTGATCCTGCATGCAGCTCGCAGGCTCAGTTTTCTTGCTGATGCGGACACATGCTTGCCCCTGAGCCCAAAGACCGTCCCCTGTGGCAGCAGGCTGAGGAGCCAGCAGCCTCCGTCTCTCTCCATGGGAGCCCCAGGCCCATGGCTGTGATGAGGCAGCTTCCCGACCTTCTGCTAAGGGGTTCCAGGGCCTGCCCTGCCAGGTGGGTCTGCCCCCGAAATGTCCTCTGCCTAAACCCTGGAGGAAGCAATCACAGTTTCCTAACTGCACCAGGCTGGCCTCTCTGTCTTGCATGTACATATGTATGTTTGTGCCCATGAGGGCATCTTGTGCTGTGTGAAAGGGTGTATTTATATGTGCACATATGTGACTGTATCTCCAGCCAGCCTCTTCATTTTATCACCGTCCCCCAAACCAGGGCTGAGTGAGCTCATTCTTACATTCAGTGGTCATTTAATGAGTCCACCCTTGAGCCCCACCCAGGACAGATTTATCACTGGCTAGGATGGCAAGACACACTCATGATGGGAATACTTGTGTCCCTGTCTGGAAGACTCAGGCTTTGAAGCTGCACAGCCTTGGGTTTGAATCCTGACCCTGGTCCTTGGCACTTGGGGGAGAATCCCCATCTCCCTGACTCTGTTTCTTCACCTGTAAAATGGGTGTATTTGCCTGAGAAAGGTGTTATGAGGATTGACTGTATCTCACAGAGTTCTCTCTGGGCCTGACATATAGTAGGTGCTCCCAAAATGTAAATTATTGGCTCCGGTCTCCAGGCTGTTGGAAAATCAGGTTTCTTCACAGTCAGCAGCAGCGTGGGGATTAGGGTGTCAGGAAGGGCTGTCGGGGGCGGGGGGCTGCTACAGAGCCTGCCCGTGCCCCCTGCTCAGGCCGTGGTTTCAGAAACTGGGCCCTTGTGCCAAGGAAGTCTGGGGTCTTGCCTGCCTCAAGCCCACCCCCTATCCCAGGCTACAGCCCTTTCCCTCATTTATCAAGGCGCTGGCCCCAGGGCCTCTTTGGAGAATATTTCCCTGGAAAAGTTTCATTTTCCCAACAGCACCGGTGCCTCAGTTTCCTTATCTATAAAATGGGGATAATAAAAAGTGCCTACTTCATAGGATTATTATGAGGATTATTGAGTAAAAATATGTGAAATGTTTCGTGCAGTGCTTAGTGCTATTTCATAGTTGGCTGCTGTTGTTATTTTGGTTCTCCTCGGCCACCAGGGGCCACAAGTGCAGTGCTCAGATGCACTGCACCCCCAGATGCTATTCAGGGAGGCCCCCTGGGGACAAAGAGGGCAGAGCTTGGGGAAGAGCCTGTCTAGGGCCAGATGTCCAGGAGGGCCTTGGGCTACAGGGAAAGGGATCCCTCAATGCCTGCCCCCCAGTCCCCAAAGGAGACCCTCTTGCCTCCATGGAGGCCTGCAATGGCCCCGCCAGAGGCAGGGCAAGGCGGAGGTGACCGTGTCCTGGGATGCAGGGCAAGCCTGGGCACCACAGTCCCAGAGGGTAAGGATGACGGGGCAGCCTTCAGAGAGAGCGGGGGTCCATGCCTCCTCTTTGGCCGCCCCTCAGAGCCCAACTCCAGTGCCTGCACCAAAGCTCTCCAGTCCTCAGCCCTACACCCAGTTCCCAGAGCCCCAAACCTAGGGCCCCCCAGGCACCAACCCCAACCACGTGCACGCAGCTTCCCCGTGGCATGGCTGTTTTCCCTTCACTTTCCTTGCACGAGTCCCTTTGTCTCCCCCAGGGGGCAGGGAGGGCGTGGGCTGAGCTGGGATCACCTCTGTGCCCTGGCACCTGACCCAGAGCTGCTGCCTCATCTCACTAGTCTAGGGGCTCGGGGGCGGGTTGCCTTTCTAGATGCCAAGCCCCCCGGGGCTGCCTACCCCATCTGCGAGTGGCGCTACGATGCCTGCGCCAGCCCCTGCTTCCAAACCTGCCGGGACCCACGGGCAGCCAGCTGCCGGGACGTGCCCAGGTGAGGTGCCAGGGGCTGTGGGTGTGGAGTCAGGAGTGTGCACCAGTGTGTTTGAGGATCCACATGTTCCTGTAGTCTCTGGAAGTGTGCACGAGCACGTACTGAGGTGTGTGTGTGCACTCACATGTCCTTGTGTATGAATGTTTCATGTGTTGTGTGTATGGGGATGTGTGTACCAGAGTGAATGTGCTTTCATATGTGAGCGTGCCATATATGTGTGTGTATATATACACACACACACATATATAGGCATGTGTGAATATTTGTGCATGATATGCGTATAGCAGAGCCTTGTGTGTGTTTGTGTGTGTACAAATGCAGCTGTGCATGAGTCGCACACAGTATGTGGGTGTTGTGAGCAGCTGTGTGCATACCTGAGGGTGTATTCACTGATGTCTGTGGGCATCTGTGTGGAGGTGTATGTATGTGTAAATGCTTTGGAGTCTCGTGGGCCTGGAGGGGTCATGTGGGGCTGTGTGAGAATGTGCCCAGGTGGAGACTCAAGTGAGCATGTGCACAGAGTGTGTGCACGACTGTATCTTGTTCATGTGTATGTTTGCTTCTCAGTCTGAGGGGTAGGAGTGTGCTCCCGTACACATGTGTGACAGTGTTTCTACGGAGGTTCACATGAGTGTGCATATGATAAGCACACATGCACACACATGCATTTGTGCCATAAGAAAGGAAGAGGCCTGTGCTCAATCCAGGTAACGAGGTGACCCCCTCCTCCCCGTATTCCAGACCACTGACCTGCTCCCTGCTCTGTCCTCAGGGTAGAAGGCTGCGTCCCTATGTGCCCCGCCCCCAAGGTCCTGGACGAAGTCACACAGAGATGTGTCTACCTGGAGGACTGTAAGTGGCCTTTTTTCTCCTCCCTCCCTCAGATTCCCTTTAAGTCCCCGGGGTCTCATTGAGCAGTCATGCCCCAAAGCCCTCAGGTCCCCGAGGAGCAGGGTCAGCACAGGGGCCTCTGGAAGGAGGCACAGGCAGCGGCAGGCACGGAGCCCATCCGATCCATTCACCCCAGCTCACAGAGCAGGACAGGGACAGGCTTAGGGCCACACGGTGAGAAGGCAGTGCAGCCAGACTTCGGCTTGAAGTCTCTCAGCTCTGGGTTCGGGGTTTGGGGTCTGGGGCAAAGTTCAGTCCTGTTGACTTCTCTGAAGTCCTCCAATGTCATGAGACAGAGGCCTCTCACCTGAGGTGCCAGGCCTCAAGCCCCATGTCATGGCCCTGCCCAGGGACAGCCCCCAGGGCGGCAGTCACCCTGCTTCTGAACCTTTTCTCTTGTCTGCCCAGGCGTGGAGCCAGCGGTGTGGGTTCCCACAGAGGCCCTTGGCAATGAGACCCTGCCTCCTGGCCAAGTGCTGCCCACCCCCAGTGACAAGGAGCCACAGCTTCTACTGGAAACCCCCAAGACCCCCTCCCACAGGCCAGCCCTCGCCCCAGCTGCCCCACTCACCACGGCCCTGAACCCACCGATGGCAGCCACAGAGGGGCCGATGCTGTCTGTGGGCCCCTTCCAGTCCACCCTGCAGCAGCCACTGGGGCTCACTGCCTCTAACCTCCCTGCCGAGCCCACCGAGCCCCCAGCCAGCAAGAAGGTGACTGCCAGCCTCCCGGCCGCCCCCTACACCCCAGAGTCCTCATCCCTCCCCCTTGCACTGCAGACACCTGGCATGGTGTCGGGTGCCACGGAGACGACCAGGGTGACTGTGACCTTTGCAGGGAGCCCCAACATCACGGTCTCCTCCCGGTCACCCCCTGCCCCTCACTTCCCGCTCATGACCAAGGCTGTGACAGTCCCAGGCCATGGCTCCTTACCTGTTAGGACAACACCCCTACGGCCCTCCTTGCTGGCAAGTCCCTCCTCCAGATCTGTGGCTTCTGCTGGAGTGACCGCCAGGTCTGCCACCTCCTCGGGATCCCACAAGGCTCTGCTGACACCTGAAGTAACTAAGGTCGTGAGCAAGACAGGGGTCCCGCAGCCCACCCAGGCCCCACGTGTTTCAAGTCCCAGCAGCACCCCAACCGTGGCTGGGACAGCAGCAGAGCAGGTTCCCGTCAGTCCCCTTGCCACCCAGAGAGTGGAGATGGTGCTGTCCACAGAAAAGGGCGAAGCCGGACACGACCGGCCCACAGGCCCGCCAGCATCCGCACGTCCACGCTCACTCCCCACGGCCCCGCCACAGCCTGCCCAGCGCACCACCTCCACCATCAGGCCTCCCACTCTGCCCCCAGGGACCCCGGCTACCGCCAGCCGGTCCACAGGTGCTCATGGACTGGGAGCCACACTCTTTGCGTCTCTCGAGTCAACTCAGCCATCCCAGCTCCTCTCTGGCCTGCCTCCTGACACCAGCCTGCCCCTGGCCAAGGTGGGCACGTCTGCCCCAGTGGCCACACCTGGCCCCAAGGGCTCTGTCATTACCTCGCCACTCCAGCCACAGGCCACGTCTCTGGCCATGGCCACAACTCCACCTATGCGGACACTCAGCCCAGCACTACCTGTCACCTTGGCTGCAGTGGCCCAGGCACACCCACCCGGCCACACAGCCTCCCAGGCAGCAGTCACGGCTCCAGGCCTGCTTCTGGGAGCCACACTGCCAACCTCTGGAGTCGTGGCTGTGGCTGAGGGGGTGGCCTCCTCCGTGTCTGTGGCCCCGCGAGGCAGCACCACAGAGAAGACGGCCATCCTGTCCAAGCAAGTGTCTCTGCCCACCTCCATCGATGGCTCTGCCCCGGGAGGGCCCACAGAGCTCATGCCTGCTGTGGCCCTCACTCTTGCCCCCTTGGCGACTGAGGCTGGCACAGTGCCACTGGTGCCCACATCCTATCCCCTGAGCCGCGTCTCAGCCAGGACGGCTTCCAGAGAGAGCTCGCTGGTTCTGCTGCCTCAGCTGGCCGAGGCCCATGGAACCTCGGTGGGTCCTCAGCCCCCAGCGGAGCCAGTGGGCGAGGCCACCACGGAGCAGACTGGGCGCTCAGTCCCGGCCCAGAGCATCGCAGAGGGTTCGGCCGAGGCCTTGACAACTACCACTGAGGCCATTACACCTGCCACCTGTGTTGTGAGTGACTTGTCAGGGTTCTGGCCACCTGTATGTGGACCTTCCCTCCCCCAGTGCCCCTGGGCTTGCACACTCCACATGTCGCATTCCCAGGCCTGCGGCAGCTTCTGTTAACCAGCTTCGAGGCTGCAAGATGGAGGTGTACTTGCTGGCCTCACCCCTGCCCCAAGCTCCTGGTCCCTGAAAAATTCTGCCGTCTCCTCTGGGCCCCTGATGCTATAGCAGGATCCCACCTTGCCCATCTGGGCCCTGGGGCTGATTGGATGGCTTGGTGTGATGCCCAGGTGACAATGTGGGTGTCCCAGCGTATGCATTTTGTGTACCTCTGTGAGACTGTTGTGCACATGTTTGTGCTCAAATGTGTGAGACTTAGTGTGAGTGCTCATATTTCTGTGTGTGTTCTTGTGTGTGTGATGCATGGTGTTGTGAGACATCTTTGTGTGTATCTTTGTGCCTCTGTGAGAAGTTGAGCTAGAGAGTGTGTGTGCGTGTGTGTAGGTATTCTGGGTTTCCGTGAGTATGCGCTAAGTGTATGCACGTGTGTGTACCTGGAGCTCTCAGCACAGGCCGGGCAGATCTGCAGAGGTCTCAGGGAATCAGTGTCTGGATCCCCGAGCTCACACTGAGCACAGGCCCCAGACGGCTCGTCTGTGGGCCTAGGGTGAGGGCAGCATTCCCTAGAAGCGGCGCTCACACTGTTCTCCACCCTGTGCACAGCCGATCGCCGAGCAGGACTGCGTCCGCCACATCTGCCTGGAGGGCCAGCTGATCCGTGTGAACCAGTCCCAGCACTGTCCCGGTGGCGCTGCTCCCCATCGCTGTGGGGTCCTGGGCCTCGCTGTGCGGGTGGGCGGGGACCGCTGCTGCCCCCTGTGGGAGTGTGCCTGTGAGTCACCCAGGCAGTCCTGCTTGTACCCCTACCCCAGCGTGACCCCTACCTGATCTGTGTGCTCCCCAGCCTCCCTCCTGTAGGACCGCTCATCTCAGTGTGACCCCTGGCCTGGCACATTTCCCACCCTTGCGACCTCTGACCTCTGTGTGTTACCTGGTCTGAGTGACCCTCCAGACCCACAGGCAGCCGAATCACCCGGGAAAGAGCCCAGGCCCTGCCGTGTGTTCTGCTTACGCTTCCCGTGTCCTGCCCCTCCCCCAGGCCGATGCTCCATCTTCCCTGACCTGAGCTTCGTGACCTTCGATGGGAGCCACGTAGCTCTGTTCAAGGAGGCCATCTACATCCTCAGCCAGAGCCCAGACGAAATGGTCACCGTCCACGTCCTCGACTGCAAAAGTGCCAACCTGGTGCTGGCCCCTTGCTTCCCTCCCTGCCTGGACCTAGGATCGGACTAGGTTTAGAGGGGAGACGGAGCAGTAAGCTGGGTTTTGAGGGGTGCCAGAGGCGAGGACAGATGTGGAAGCCCCTTTGGCAGGTCCCTCTGTCTCCCAGGAGTCTCCTGCAATGTACGGGGCCTCCCAGGGGACGGCTCCCTGGGTGACCAGGGGGAAAGAGTTGCGTGGAGTGTGCCACCGCCTGGCCCTTCCTGGGGGCCGCGCAGTCCCAGCTGTGCCGGCTTCCTAGGCCGGTGTGGGATGGTCCTGGAGGCAGAGGAGCTGGGATGTCACTCCAAGGATGAGGCCTGTGGTCATAGGTGCCAGCTGTGGGGGTCTCCTACTGGGATGCCCCCATGAGCCAGGTGGAAGGAGCCAGCTTTTTTCTTGTTTTTTTGGCTGGGCTTGCATGAGGTCAGGCGGAGTCAGAAATGTTCCGTGGGATTCTGCACAGCCCTGATGGGTGTCCCTGGCATGGCGAGGGGGTGAGGGGAGGAGGTGATCACACTTGCTGCACCCCCTCACTTGGAGGGGGATGGAGGACACGGCTCTAGGTTGGTGAGGGCTGGTTCTCTCTGCAGGGGCATCTGAACTGGCCCCCGTTCTGTCTGGTGATGCTGAATGTGACTCACCTGGCCCATCAGATCACCATTGACCGCTTCAACAGGAAGGTGAGCGCATCGAAGAGCCAGGCTCCAGGGCAAGGCAGCAGTTAGCTGAGGGGCGTCCAGGGGTGGAGGGGCCTTGAGGCTTAGTCATGATTGGGGGCAGGGGTGGGGAGGGGACCCTCTTAAGAAAATAATGCAAAATTAGGTATATTTGGAAGTGATTGCAGTTAGAAGGCTTGTGGCCGCTCTAACATTAGGGGAAGTGTACCAGGAGGCATATTGTGACAGAGAGGAAGCCAGAATGGCAAGAGACAGTGGTCTTAAATAATTGTGGCCAAAATATCTCACCTTTACAATTTTTACAAAAATATATGGCCATGTGAACACATTATTACCAGGGCCCCTTCAAAGAAGGGGGCTATATAAGTGAGGAGCCCTGAATTTAAGGTTCATTAGCTTCACATTAAGTCCACCTTTGTCAAGGAGGCCGGGGTGTCCAACAATAGCCCACCCTGTGTGGAGCCCCGCCCCCCCCCACACAGAGGGCCTCCCTTTGCTCCTCCCAACGGGTGGGTGAGAGGGACTGATGTGTCTTCTCAGGTCCCAAAGTCATGACCCCCATCCCCATTTCTGAGCCAAGACCTGCAGCCTTTCTGTTGGAAGCTGCCCCTGGACACAGAGCACAGGGTCCAGCACACTGTGGAGCTCTCAGGAATGAAGCTTAGGAAAGTGGACTTTCCATGAGACAGAGGCTTCAGCAAAAACCTTCCTGAGTTTCATTCCTTAGGTGTTTTTTTTTTTATTTTGAAAAATTAAGGTATAATTTATATACAGTAAAATTCTCCCTGTTGTAGTATACAATTCTACAAGTTTTAACAAACACCTACAGTCCTGTAACTGCTACTGCAATCATGATATAGAACAGTTTCATCAACCCCAATTGTTGTCAACTCCCCTCCCACCTCCTGACAACCACTGTCTTCTGACCCTGTGGTTTTACCTTTCCCAGAATGGCATATAAATCGAACCAGAGTATATGGTGAGACTCACCCATGTTGTTGCATAGATCTGTGGTTCGTGCCTTTTTATTGTTGACTAAAATTCCCTTGTATGGATATACCACATCCATTCACCAATTGAAAGATATCTGGGGTGTCTCCATTTTGGACGATAACAAATAACCCTGCCTATAAACATTTACATACAAGTTGTGTATGGGTAGAGTCCCCAGGAGTGGATTTCTGGGTTGTATGTTAGGGGTATGTTTAACTAAAGTACTTGCCAAGCTGTTTTCCAAAATGGGCATTTAGCCTTCCCACCAGTGGCGTATGAGAGAGAGCTCCAGTAGCGTCCTTGCCAGCACTTGCTAGTATTCGTCTGTTTGTTTAGTCATTCTATTAGGTGTGTGATAGTACCTCATTGTGGTTTTAATTTGCCTTTCCCTAATTACTGATGATGTTGAGCATCCTTTCATGGGCTTATTTTCCATGTTATAGTATATGCTCTTTGGTGAAGTGTCTGTTCAAATCTTTTGCACACTTAAAGATTATGTTGTTTTATTGAGTTTTGAGAATTCTTTGTATATTTTGTTATAAACACAAGTTCTTTATCAGACATAAATATTATCTTCCAGTCTGCAGCGTGTCTTTTCATTAGCCTACCGGCATCTTTCAAAAGGCAGAAGTTTTTAATTTTGATGCAGTCCAATTTATCAATTTTTTTCTTTTATGGATCAGGATTTGGGTGTTGTACCTAACAAACCAAGGTCACAAAAATTTTCTCTTATGTTTTCTTCTAGAAGTTTTATAGTTTTAGGTATTACTTTTAGGTGTATGTTGCCTTTTAAGTACTTTTATGGTGCAAGGTATGAGTTAAAATTCATTTTTTTTCAAATGCGAATTCCCATTGTGCCAGCACCATATTCCCTCTCCATTGAATTATCTTTGAACCCTTATCAAAACTCAATTGACCACTAACTTTTGGGATTATTTGTGGACTTTTCTTTTTGTCCCATTAATCTGTCATCTCACCAACACCACACCGTCTTGACTACTGTTACTTAAAATCAGGTAGTGTGTGTCTTGCAATTGCTTTCTTTTACAAAATTGTTTTAGCTGTTCTCATTCCTTTATCTTTTCGTATAAACTTAGGATCAGCTTGTTGATTTCTGTAGATCGTCTTGCTGGGATTAATTTTGAAACCTTTGTCCTTTGTTCTTATGTGGACTTGGAGTCCTATGGACACAGCTGAGGATCTCTGGGCTTCAGATACGGATGCTTAACTCCCGGACTCAGAGAGTGCTCATGCCTGGCGAAGCCCAAGCCCCTGTCTGTACAAATAGGAAGGCTCAGGCTATGACAGAGCCATGGACTTTGCCACGGTCGCAGAGCTTCCTGACTCCGGGGCCTGGGCTCCCCCAACACAGCAGTTCATGTGCTGGATAATTTGCAAAGTGGTTAATAAAACAGTTGAATCTTGAAGGGAGGAGGTTAAGTCATTATAAATATTTTTAAATCTTAATCTTTTCATCTCCCATTTACAGTGTAAAACTAATAATCCACGATACATCAAAATTTAACATTGTCAATAGGTAGTAGAGGTTGTAGCTTTGAATTTAAAGTGTTTGTGAGAATTAGGAAGTGTCACATATTTAACAAATATTGACTGAGCCTCCAGTTTATGTCCGGCCCAAAGGCAGGTGCTGGGGACTCAAAGATGAATCGGACAGTTTCTGATCTTAAGAAACTCACAGTCCACTGGGCATCCTGATGAGGGAACAAATATATCCTATCCTGATGGTCAGCACAGAGGTAAAGGAGACCCCAGAGAAGGGGTGTGTAACCCCAAAGCTGGGCATTTAGGGAAAATCTCCGAGAAGTAGTGATCTGATTGGGATCAGGAAAGATGAGAGTGATTCAAATGGCTCAGAATTTGCGTTTATTTGAGTTATTAAGGTGCAGCCTACCTCCTGCTGTTGCATTTCTTGTTTTATCATGTTTTTTTTTTTCCTCATAAAAGTATTTTCATAGTTCTCACATGCCACCTTGGATTGCATCTTGGCTGTATGTGCCTGAAATAGAGCCTGGCATAGAGCAGGTGCTTAATAAATGTTTGTCAGACGATAGATGGATGGACAAGCTGTGCTCACACTGAACCTCCCCCCAAGGTGACTGTGGACTCGCAGCCTGTGTGGCCACCTGTGAGCAGGTATGGGTTCAGAATTGAGGACACAGGCCACATGTACTTGGTCCGGACACCCTCCCACATCCAGATCCAGTGGCTCCACAGCTCCGGACTCATGATCCTGGAGACCAGCAAAGCCAGCGAGGCCCAGGGCCGTGGCCTATGCGGTGAGGTGGGACCCAGCTGGGGGGAGGCGGATGCTTCCCAGCCCCACCTCTGCCCCAGACATGAGTTCCCTGGACCAGGAAAGGCTGGAAAGCAGTACCAGGCCAGAGGTGGGCCAGGGCAGGGAGGCCTCATGTCTTGTGTTCTGAGGCTGAAGCTGCCAGCAGGGAGATGGTGCATGGCCTGGCCTCGGCCAGTTGTCACTTCAGCCAAGATTGCCTGTCAGCTTCCCTGACAGCCTCCAAATGCCAGATAACTCCTCCCATGAGCCCGTGCCTGGGCACTTCCACACCCAGATCTCACTTTTTCTAGGCCATCCACATGACAGCCCTGAGAGGTGGCCATTGGTATCCCCATAGAGCTAAAGAAGAAAGGCGGCTTAGAGAGGTTAAGTGGCTTGCCTGCGGTCACACGGCAGAGCTGTCATAGCACACAGAACTAGTGCTCTTCTGGCCATAGCATGGTTGCAGAGAACATGCTCTAGGGAACTGGATGGGTTTTGATGAGAAAAGGGGTAGAAGAGGAGTCTGGATGTGGGCTGCTTCTCCTTGCAGGGGCACAAGTGTATGGGCACTGATGGAGAGCTCCGTGACAGACTGCCATGATTGTGATGATGGGTGACATAGGGACACTTATACACACACACACACATGTATTCACACCCTCCATCCTCCACCTGCGCCCCTCGTGTTCATTCCTTTCATGGCCCTGCATTCAAAATGCCCTCTGCACATTCACTAACGCATGTAAGTCAACTCCGTGCTCATTCTTTCCTTTATGCAATACGCATTTACTATGTACCAGTTCCTGGGGACAGAACAGTGAGCAAAACAGACAAAATCCCTGTTGTATGGAGTTTCCATTCTCACTGACACACACACCTCTCCTTACACACACATACCCCACCACCACCACCACCACCAACAACAACCTTTCTCATCATTTCTTTCTTCTTCTCTCCTCATCCCTGCAAAGAGCGCTGTGGGCAGCCGTAGCCTGGTGAGCCCACATCTCCCTACGATACCTTTGTGACACCCCTCAGTGACTCAGAGTCAAGATGCAAAATGTGACCATTGGGACCATTAATAAAATCTGAGTGTTGCCCCAAATCAGGCTGTATATTCACAGGATGGTGGTGGTTGGAGGTGTCAGAGCAGAAGTCAGATCATTTCTATCTCCACTTAACTGAACTAACACTTGCTATCCGGGCACTCTGCTAGGCACGTTGGGGGAATGCTGAAACAAATGAGAATCTAAAGGAAAGTGAATCTTTGCACTCAGAGAGCTACAACCTTGTGTGAAAGGCATACCTGCACACCGGTGACTTACACAGAGCTGGGCAAGTCATGGATGGTGCAGCTGAGGGGTCCTTGAAGGAGGGACATCTGAGAAAACATTTCAGGCAGAGAGAGCAGCTTGAGCAAAGTCACAGGCAGGGGAGTGTGTGTCTGGAGTCTGCAGACTGTGTGAGGGATGAAGCTGGAAGTTCGCATCACATTAGAAGCTGGGACAGATAAACTTCACCCCTATCCCCATCTCAGTACCTCAACGCAACAGAAGCTAATTGCTTATGCTCGTAAGTTTCCACATGGTTGGCAATGATTCACACACCCAGGTCCTTTCCATCCTGTGGCTCTGCCATTGTCAATATGAACTTTCAACTTCACAGAAGGAGAGACAGTTGGGAAGGTTTTATGGACCAGGCCTGGAGGTGGTGCCAGCACCTTCACTCACACACTGATGGCTGGGACTCAGTTAGCTGGTCTCACCCACTTACAAGGGAGTCTGGGAAAGATAAGCAGACTGCCCAGGAAGAAGGGGAAACAGTTATAATTGGCTAGCAAGCTCGCTAAGGCAGAGTTTTGGGGTAACTTTATTTTGATATAATGTCAAACGTAGAAGTTGCGAAGATAGTGTAAGGGACTCCCTTAATACCTGTATTAATACCTTTTATCCAGATGTACTATTTGTTCATATTTTGCCCCATTTGCTTTTCTCTGTGTGTGTATACATTTTATATGCATATGCAATGCACATACACACACACACACACACACACACATTTTTCTGGACCATTTGAAATAAGTTCAAGACATTGTTTCCCTTTATCCCTAAATACTTTGGTGTTTTTCCCAACGACAAAGACATTTTCTTACACAGCAGGTTTCCTAGCTCCTCTGTGCCTCATTCCCCTCATCTATTAAATGGGGGTGATGGTATAATGGTATTACTAGCCTCAAAGAATTGTGAAGAATATGCAGGGTGAGAGCTGGAGACCTGGGAGTGGTAGTGACTAGTGTGGTTGTTGGGATCGTTCTGCCCCTTTCAGGTATCTGTGATGGAGATGCAGCCAATGACCTCACCCTGCAGGATGGCTCTGTGGTGGGCAGTGCCGAGGACCCTTCTCCTTTTCTGGAAAGCTGGCAAGTGCCCAGCTCCCTGACCTCGGTGGGCCAGACCCGCTTCCGCCCAGACAGCTGCGCCACGGCTGACTGCTCGCCCTGCCTTCGTATGGTGTCCAACCGCACCTTCAGCGCCTGCCACCGCTTTGTATGTGCCAGCAGGGTCCAGTGTGGGGGTGACCTTCCAGGCTGGCTGGGGATGGTTGCACCTACCTGCACAGGCCTGTTGTTCCCCCTGGGCAGGGCTGGGAGGAGCCGGGTCCTGGGGCGTGGGGTGGCAGAGTGGACAGCGCTGCCTGATGCATGTGCCCAGGTCTCCCCGGAGTCATTCTGTGAGCTGTGGATCCGGGACACCAAGTATGTGCAGCAGCCCTGTGTGGCACTGACCGTGTACGTGGCCATGTGCCACAAGTTCCACGTGTGCATAGAGTGGCGGCGCTCCGACTACTGCCGTGAGTGGAGGAGACGGGGGTCTCCTACATTGTGACTGTTGTTCCCATCTGCTGTTAGAGCGGGAAAAGCCTCCCAGACCCAAGTTCAAGTCTGCACGTTTCCAGATTTAATCATTCATTCATTCATTTATATTAATGCATTTATAAATATTTTATGTTTATATTTATACTTATTTTTTGCATATAAAATAGAAACATTTTGTATTAATTAGTGAACAATTTTATTATAATTTATATTAATACATTCATACATAATAATTTATTTTTATTTATTAGTGAATTTCTTTGAGTTTCTGCTCTGTAAAATGGGACAGTAATAATAGCTCCCTCCTAGAGTTGTTTTGAAGATGATAGGCGATGACATGTGCCTACTGCCTCACACACGCCTGGTACACGGTCATCGCGAGTACCTGTTAGTTCCCTTCACTTAATTTTTGCTCATCTTTCTCTTCTTTTGGTCTCTCCCCTCCTTCCTTGAGCATGGAAATGAGACCCACCTCCTCCTCTCCCTCGCTGGGTTTGATGCATGGGGTAGGGCCTGGGCTAGAATCATTTGATTTACAAATGTGAGCACGTCCAGAAAGGCTGGGAACAGCTCACGGGAAGGCTACACCTACAATATGACAGGTGTTTTTCAAACTGTGGATCCCGGCTCGGGGTATGAAATCAATTTTGGGGGTTGGCACCAGCATTTAAAAAAATGCAATAGAATAGAATAAAAAAAAAAAAATCCCAGTGTGCATTGAGCATAGAAAGTTTACTTATTTCATGAAAGAGATTTTTTTTTTGTTTCAATATATCTGTGATTTTCAATCCTGAATACCCTTCGAAATCACCCAGGGAACTTCAAAAAGTATTAATGCATGGAAAGTGGATAAGTTGGATTTTTGAGGAAAAAAAAGAACAAAAAGTATTAATGCTTGGGGCCTATAATCAGAGATTCAACCGGTTTGGGATGGGGTCCTAGCAATAGCATTTCAAAAGCTTTCAAGTGATTCTTTTGCAGTCGGGTTTGAGGACCACTGTTCTACATGTTTGTGTGTTTTGGGCCACAGTGTAAAATTTACTTTTACAATCAAGAAAGTTTGAAAACACTGATCTAGAGCAAGGTGTCAATAAATTTTTCTGGAAGGGGCCAGGTAGTAGGTATCTGAGGCTTTGTGAGTCGTATGGTCTCAGTCATAGCTACTCAACTCTGCCCTTTTAGTACAAAAACAGACAATATATAAATGCTGCAGACGATATATAAATGAATGGGCATGGCTATGTTCCAATAAAATTTTATTTGCAAAAACAGACAGCAGGCTGGATTTGGGCTGTGGGCTGTACTTTGCTGACTCCTGATCTAAGGAGGAGGTGATGACACCAAGCCCCTTGATTTATGCACGCTCTGCTGAGGCATTTTGATGACACTCTGAGCCCCCTCCTCACCCCTTCCTGCTCTTTTGGCCCTCAATGGGGAGCCTTACTGGGGCCTGAGCTAGGCCTGTTGCCTGCTGTGCCCCTGCAGCCTTCCTGTGCTCCAGTGACTCCACATACCAGGCATGTGTGGCAGCCTGTGAGCCCCCTGAGACGTGCCAGGATGGGATGCTGGGCCCGCTGGACCCGGAGCAGTGCCAGGTGCTGGGCGAGGGCTGTGTCTGCTCTGAGGGCACCATCTTGCACCGGCGCCACTCTGCTCTTTGCATCCCTGAGGACAAGTGTGGTAGGTTCCTCCCTGTCCCCTGTCCAGGCAGGGCCTTCCAAAGCTGGCCTCACCTAGGGTCTCCTGTGCCTCCCTGCTGCCCATGGCTGAACCCATCGGTGTCCCTCCAGGTCTGCTTGGGGGGAGGGTTCTGTATCCCAGAAAGGGTCTAAGCTGGGACAGGCTGGGTCTCCCCCGATTCCTCAGTCCCCTGCACCCTGCCATGCACCTGCTGCAGCCTGCACTGACAGCACGGGGGTGCCTCGAGCCCTTGGGGAGACCTGGAACAGCTCCCTCAGTGGCTGCTGCCAACACCAGTGCCAAGCCCAAGACACCATCGTCCCAGTGGACCTGGGCTGCCCAGACCCCCGCCCTGAGAGCTGCCCACGCTTTGGGGAGGTGGCCCTGCTCCTGCCCACTGAGGACCCCTGCTGCCTGGGAACTGTCTGTGGTGAGTCCCACCTCTGCTTCCCTGGACCTCAACTGTAGGACAGTTAAAAGGCTCTAGTCATGCCCACCAACATTGACGGACACTACAAGGCCTGGGAAAATTAGAGCGTCTCGTGGGGGTGAGCTGGGGGAGTGGAGAACCTCCCTGAGGGGGCAGGCGCCGGGACTTCTGAGTCAATGTGCGGTGGTGCTCTGGGGCCACGCAGCCTGGCTGACTCCTCCCTCACCACCTGTAGCCTGTGACCTCAGGCAAATCATTTAGCATCCTCTGTGCTTTTGTTGGCTCTCCTGTGACATGAGGCTGATAATAGTACCCACTTTGGGGGTTGTTGCGAGAATTACATAAGTTCACACTGGCTTAGAGCAGCAGCTGGCACATGGCCCATCTGGGTGAGTGTTAGCTCTTGTTGCTCTTCTGTCCTAATCCTGGACCCCCATGTGACCCTCAAAGGCCCCTTCCAGGGGTGTGGGTCCTGGGGACCAGGGGGAGTAGTAGGGGCCAGGTGTCTAGGATGTGGACAGTGCTGGAGCATGGCGAGGACATCCTGGCCTCCAGGTGACAGACCCTGTGGCCCCTGGGCCAGTGTGCAACCAGACTCTGTGTGAGGGCCTCGCCCCCACCTGCCAGCCAGGCCACCGCCTCCTCACCCACTTCCAGGAGGACTCCTGCTGCCCCAGCTACAGCTGCGGTGAGAGAGGGCAGATGGCTGGGGGCTTGGGGGAAGGACAGTGCTGCGGGCTGGGTTCTCGCTGGAGATTAGGGCAGAGCCAGGGCAGGAGCCCAGGCTTGGCCAGGAAGATTCTGCTCCTGGTGCCTAAATTCTGCCTTTTCCTCAGAGTGTGACCCAGATCTGTGTGAGGCAGAGCTGGTCCCCAGCTGCCGCCAGGACCAGACCCTGATCGCAGGCCGCCTGGGGGACTCTTGTTGCACCTCCTACTTCTGCGGTGGGTGGACTCCATCAGATGTCAGTGCACACAGCTGGATCGCAGTTGACCCTGTCTTCATCCCTGCTTTCTTGGGTGGCCGGGAGGGAAGACTGGGGGTCTTCAGGTGGGTTAGTGTAGGGAGAAGGATGAGCTCACTGCCTAGGGAGCAGTGTAGGAGAAAGATGAAACCAACTCCGCATACTCCTCTGTATTACTGAGCATGAAGAAACTGGTAAGTTCAGTGTAAGACTTTGGGTGGACGTGAAGGAAGAACTTCCACGTTCTGATTCCAGAACAGGTCACATAAGACCATAAAATGTTGCTATTAGTTTAGCCCCTGCTACACCTGGGTTGCTGAGGTGTGCTCCCAGAAACCTGCTCTGTAACAAGTCCCCATGAGGAGGACTTCTGTGACAGTGTTGGCCCTTTCCCCTCAGCCTGTGGCGACTGTCCAGATCCCATCCCTGAGTGTCAGGAAGGGGAGGTGCTCACCGTGCACAGGAACACCACGGAGCTCTGCTGCCCTCTGTACCAGTGTGGTGAGTCCTGCTGGGCACGTGGTGGGCCACAGTGGGAAGGGGTTCTAGGACCTTTCCATGCCCACTGGGCCCCTTCACAAAGTCCTCACTCCCAGGACCTATGGGAGTTGAACAGGGAGCAGCAGGGAGCTCCCAGGTGGTGAGCTCTTAAGGGCAGAGCAGCTGAAGCCATGATGAATGCAGGCCCTACCCAAAAAAACTGGGCCAGGCTACGGGAGCTGCATGGTGGGGGCCCCGAGGGCTACAGGGAGGCTTGGGTTGAAGGGCAAATGCTTAGTTGCCTCCAGTACCCCCAGCATTGATATGAAGTCCTCATTTGCAAGATCAGAATCCTTTTTGCCACTGTGTTGCCATATTACCCACTCATGGAGGCTGTATCCCAGAAGGCCCTATGTTTCAAAGCCTCTGAAGCTCTTTTATTTTGCAATGATAAATAAAGTAAGCCCTTTTAATATTTTTAATAGTACCTGTATGTATGACATACATACTATGTTCTATGTTCTTAGTACCTTGATATTGCATGTATTATTACTATGAACATGGTACCTCAATAGCAATTAAGCATAATATAGCCAGCATGATAGACTTTAAGCAAACCTAATGAATGAAAATGAACAAATGATTAAATTTAAATATGAATCAATTTACAAAAATTGCTTTGCCCACTGATTGTAGGAAAAACATGAAGCGAACCTCATTTGCACGGAGCAGTGTAGGTGAGGGACCTCCACCAGGACACCCCAGGGCAACCCTGATTGGTCCAACGTCATAGTGCATCACCTCAGGAGGCACAAGCTCTCGGGTGGAGCCAATGCAACTGATGTTGACGTTGGCCCAGGTCAGGGTGGGGACCACTGAGCCCTCCATCCTGCATTTAAATTTTTCCTCTTTTAACCAGAAAGTAGCCCATTACTTTAACACTATGCAAACATCCTTCTCCCTCTCTCCCTCATTATTTTATTTTATTTTTGAGACAGGGTCTTGCTCAGTCGCATGGGCTAGCTAGAGTGCAGTGGCATCATCATAGCTCACTGCAACCTCAAACTCCTGGGCTCAAGTGATCCCCCTCCCTCAGCCTCCCAAGTAGCTGGGATTATAGGCACATGCCAGCACGCCCAGCTAATTTTTCTATTTTTTGTAGAGAGTCTCACTCTTGCTCAAGCTGGTCTTGAACTCCTGGCCTCAAATGGTCCTCCACCCTCGGCCTCCCAAAGTGCTAGGATTACAGGCATGAGCCACCAAGCCCAGCCTCCTCATAACTTTTGAAACACCACTTGATAACCTTTGCTTGTGCCAATAATTTTATTAGGAGCTCCATGGGGAGACTGGGCACCCAGACTCTTTCCAGGGGCTCCCGTCCCACAGAGTGTCTGAGGATAGTGGGGGCACCTAGAGAGGAGCTGGGAGGCACCTCCTCCCCCCGTAGCCAGTGTTGCGTTGCTGAGGATTCCCACTCCGAGGTGTCGTGGCTGACGTGTTGTCTGCCTGCCCTCCCCCACAGCGTGCGAGAGCTTCCGCTGCCCCCAAGTGCAGTGTGGCATGGGCACTGCCCTGGTGGAGGTGTGGAGCCCAGACCGCTGCTGCCCCTACAAGTCCTGTGGTAAGTCCCTGGTCAGGACACCCTCCCCGCAGGGCCCCTGCTGAGGAGGGGGTGGGAGCACTCGGGGGAAGCCACCAGAATCACTTCCCCCTCCTGTGTCCACTCTCCATGAGGAACATTCCTACGGCTTTTTCTCTCCAGGATTGTAGGAGAAAAGCAAGTTCCCCATTCCAAAAAGGTTTTCTATCTTAAAAAGTCTTTATTGCAACTGTCTGATAGTACACATAATTTTTATTAAAATTCACTTCACATCATTTTGAGAGGCAGGTAGGAGCGTCAAGATCAATAATGAAAACCAGTGAGCTTCCTATGAAAATGTTATTTAAAAAAGAGTTGAGAAACTCTATTTTACATCCAGATATTTTGCTTGTCTTTTTTCCAGTCCTCACTAGAATATAAACTTAATGAGGGCAGGGATTGTAGTCTCTTGTATTCATTGCTTTGTCCCCAGAGCACAGAAAAGAAGCTGGGCATACAGTAAATGCTTAAAACTATTTGTTGCATGAATGAGTGACTCAACGGAGTGTCCACAGCCACTCTGACCCAGAGCTCTCAGTTCTTGTTGGAGCTAGAGCCGTGTGTCCCTTAAGTTGCTAGCAGTGCTCAGCAGTCAGCCCGCTCACGTCTTAGACCTGCTCACAGGTAAAGGCTAGGAGTAGCAAAGTTGAGCTTGCTGGAACATGTATTAATATTTGGGAAACGCAGATGGTCTCAAGTTCCACCCTTACCATGTTTATTCCTGGAAAGGCCCCAGCTCTGCTCTAGAATGGGCTCTGGACCCCGGGGGTGGGGGGGCTGGGGGGAGACGGATGAATCCAGGTGACAAAAGGAAACCTGTGATTGGTCTGTCTGCCTGTCTGTCCTCGCTCCACACTCGGTGGGGAGCTTGACGTTCAGGACCCGTCACTGCCCACCTGCCCAGCCAGGGCTGCTGCAGACTCCCCTGCCAGGGATGGAAGGAGGCTGGGATCGTGGCCTCTTCCTCCCCTCCCCCTGGGCTGGGGCTGGAGCTGGGTCTGTGCCAGAGGAGGGGCTGTGCCCGCAGCAAGGGATCTGGGGGGCCCAGGGCTCTTCTACCTGGGCATCCTTGGTGACGTGGGACCTGGCCCCTTGTGTTTTTCAGAGTGTGACTGCGACACAATCCCAGTGCCCCGGTGCCACCTGGTATGGAGACGCTGCTCCTCTCCCCCTCCCTGGTCTGCCCCCGCTTTCTTTCCTCTCTGTCCCTCCCCTAGAGACCCTACTCTTCAACGCAGTGCAAGAACCCTGGGTTGCATGTCAGTGTTCTTAACCCAAGCTCTGCCACTGGCTTTCTGGGCACAGTGCCCTCCTTTGTAAAGTGGACATGATCATGCTTTAGAGTGTGCGAAGGATCAAGTACAATGATGATGGTGATGGTGATCATGTGATGATGATGGTGATGGTGGAGATGCTGAGGATGATGATGGTGATGACAAAGATGATAATCATGACAGTAGCTAATGTTTATTGAGAGCTATATGCCAGGAACTTTCCTAAGCCTTCTGTGTGTATTATCATATTAATTCTCCGAACATCCCCATGAGATTGATTCTGTGATTATCTCAGTTGTATAAACAAGGCCAAGGTCATGAAGCTAGTAAATCACGCAGCCAGGACTGGAGTCCAGGAAATCCAACTCCAGAGACCAAGCCCTTAACCACCGAGTGAAAATACTTTAAGAAATATGAAGTTACATTTACAGTCATTTTCTGGGTTATGTGTCCCCCACCCCCACCCCAATACACATTTCCTCTGATCTATCCCCATCCCATCCCTCCTCTGCTCCCTGAAACTAGCGAAGAAAGAATGGAAATAGTGTGGGCCCCAGGGGGATCTGGGGTGGGGACAGCACAGCAGGGAGGGCCGGGGGCCACCCTGGGACTTGGCTTCTAGGCTGCTGAGGACCCTAAACCTGCCAGCCCCCTCCCTGCCCACCGCAGAGAGGGGCCCAGGTGGCAGACAGCTCCTGAGGGTGGGTCCAGGCCCCCCCTCGGGGCGCTGACCACCTCTGCCCTCCCCTCAGTGGGAGAAGTCCCAGCTGGACGAGGAGTTCCTGCACAGCGTGGAGAACGTGTGTGGCTGCGCCAAGTACGAGTGCGGTGAGTGGGGGAAGGCTGCGGGGCAGGGGCAGGGCCGGGCGAGGGCGGGCGAGAGTAGCCAGAGCCAGGACGACCGCTGCCACCCCGTACGCCCATCCAGTGAAGGCCCCCGTGTGTCTGAGCCGCGAGCTGGGGGTGATGCAGCCGGGCCAGACGGTGGTGGAGCTCTCGGCAGACGGCGTGTGCCACACCGCCCGCTGCACCGACGTGCTCGACCCTCTCACCAGCTTCTACCAGATCAACACCACCTCGGTGCTGTGCGACGTCCGCTGCGAGGCGGTAGGGTGCAGCGCAGGGTGGGGGCCGGTGGGGCAGGAGGGAGGCCTGGCAGAGCCTAAGGGCTCCCGGAGCCAGAGGGGCCCTGGACAGTTCTGGAGAGGGGACATCGAGGGGCCCTCAGAGACTTCTAGGCTGGGAGAGGTCAGGAGGGGAACAGCGAGAACAAAGGGAACAGATTTAAGGCCTGGCAAGGGTGGGTACTGACAGAGAAAACACACATTTATTAAACACCTACTGAATGCCTGGCATATGCCCCATGCTTCTGGTTTGTGTGTTTGTGTTGCTACCATTTGTTGAGCACTTCTGCACGCCCAGTACCTAGGGCAGTGACTGGCTTCCAGTAAAGGCTAAATACATAATATTTGAATAAAAGAGGTTAGAATTATTCCCATTTTTCAGATGAGAAAACTGAGGTTTAGGGAGAGTCTGTCATTTGTCAAAATTCCCACGGGAACTGAGCCTCAGGTTGGGGTCCACATGAACCAAGACTGGCCCCCTACTTACCAGAAGTGCTGCGTCTGGAAGGGGGAAAGGCTTTGTCCACTGGGCTGTAAGGAACCGGCAGTGAAGGAGGCTTAGGGTAGACGTAAGGGCGATCTGCCTGCCCGAGATGGAAGGAGTCTCGGGGTTCCTCTTCCCGAGCACGCACAGCCAGGCCCTGGGCTCTCGCACACACAGGCAGTGGGAGAGCCAGGGTGGAGGGGGCACCTGGCTGAGGCCCGTCCCATCCCGCCCCGGCCCGCAGAACCAGGAGTACGAGCACCCGCGGGACCTGGCGGCCTGCTGCGGCTCCTGCAGGAACGTGTCCTGCCTCTTCACCTTCCCCAATGGCACCACCTCCCTGTTCTTGGTAAGCAGCCCCCTCGCTGCCCACTTGGAAGGTGTCCCAGGAGGCGACACTAGGACCAGGGCCCTCTTTGGCTTTGAGGACAGGGCTGGGTACAGACAGGGTCCTGGACGGTGCCAGGTCTTGGGCTGCACCTGTCCTTGGAGCTGTGCCCTATCGGTTCGCTCAGGCCGTCCATCCAGCCACAAGCCTCCATCGCCCACCTCTGTGCCCTGCAGCCCGGGGCGTCCTGGATTGCGGACTGCGCCCGCCACCACTGCAGCGGTACCCCGCTGGGCGCCGTGCTGGTGCGCTCGCCCATCAGCTGCCCACCGCTCAACGAAACCGAGTGTGCCAAGGTCAGTGCCGCCTCCTCCAGCAGCAAGGCGCAGGCCAGGCTCAGATGGTGGCGGGGGCACAGGTGGGGTCCTGTGAGCAGGTCTGTGGGAGGAGGGGCCCCCTGGGCTGGGGCCTGTGCCGGCACTGCCACCCCAAATCCACGTACCTCTCCACTGTTTCCTTTTGCTCTGACCATACCACGGCCCTCGTCCTCACATATCACATGACCACACACGGGTGCTCAAAAACAGACACTGTCATATGTCCTAGGCAAACTCGTGTAGACACCAACACAGGCCATCAGCCACTTACACGCCAGGAACATGAACACACTCAGCACGCCAACGCCCCATCACACCCCAAGGCCCACACAGGTACACTCTGTGCACACACGCACCGTGTGGACGCGCAGTTCAGTCCTGTGTGGGCTGGCGGGTGTCCAGCACTAGCGTGCACAGCCGTCAGGGAGGGCACACCTCAAGGAAAAGGATTTCCTGGAGGGTTTGGGGTTACTGCTGAATTATTAAAGTTCCTGAGATTAATATTGGTCATCTGAAGATATTTCTCTTCCCTATAAAACAAATACACTCACAAATACAAAATCACACATCTACACACATGTTCTCACATATATGTTCACAAAATCACATACATGTACTGAGACCCTTTCTCTCTCTCTCATACACACACACAAACACACGCTTTTATGTACAAATAACTATCCCATCCATTGTTTTATCCATTTCACTACAGAGGACGAGGGCTGTAAGGGATAATTGCCCCCATTTTAGAGATGGGAAAACTAATCCCAGAGGAAAGAGGTGGCTTACCCAGGGCTGAGATAGAGCCCAGGCCACTGACCCACGGGGTGACCCTGACCCCCTGCACCCCCTGAGCCTCTGTGCGGAGAAGCACAATAGGGGGAGGGCAGCGGGGGCGTGCGGGGAGCTGCTGTGGGAAAGGCAGGAGGCCTGCAGCATCGTGACCCAGGCCCAGCCTCGCTGGGGACACAGGCAGCCTTAGTGCCAGCTGTCCCCACCGGGGCCCCATTCTTCTGGTCAGGGCCTGATGGGCAGAAGGGCCACAGCTCCTGTTCTGGGGCACCATGGCGGGAGAAGAGTCAAAATTCTTGGACTTGTTTTGTTTATTTCTGGGATCTTGGCTCCCAGCCTGGGACAGGGTCTCCCCACCCACCTCCCTCTCCTCTCCCTCTAGGTCGGGGGCTCCGTGGTACCTTCCTTGGAAGGGTGCTGCAGGACGTGTGAGTGAGCACGATGGGAGCCCAGGGGTGAGGGGCTCTGGTGGGGGGACAGGGTGTCATGTCTGGGGACAGAGGGCCCGGTTCCTGGCACCTACAGCGGTAGCTCTTCAGGGGTGAGTAAATGACGGGATAACCCCCTGCCACAGGGCTCGTGGCATTGACGCAAATATCCAGAGGGCCAGAGGCCATGTTCATGTCCTCGTCCTAAGACAAGGCCCCTGCTTCTTGTTGAAGACAGGGGACATTGGGACATTGCATTCAGGAGGTCAGTTGCTCACCAGTCACTCTGCCTCCTCCCTCCCCGGCCCAAGCCCCCAGCCCAGGTGCCCCCACGCGACTTCTCCCTGGGTCAGGAGCCCTGGTCTCGCCGGTGCCTCCTGGGTGGGATTCAGGTCTCCAGGGTCCCCGACACAGTCTGAGTGAGAGCTCTGTGCACCTGTCCTTAGCTGGCACCTGGACCCCTGGCCACCCAGAGCCTGCAGCCCCAGTCACGGACACATGCACGTCCCAGTCAGCCTCCCCCAGGGCACTCAGACCCCGTCCCCACAGGGCTGTAGATTCGGGGCCCTTCTATGTCCACATCACATACTCCAAGGAAGCTGGGCTCAGGGCCTCATGGGCTGACCCCTGAGCCACAACCTCATGTTCCCTGAATGTCCCGTGTGCCCCCGTGTGACCTGTGCCCCATGTCCCTCTTCCCAGGTTCCCCAGGGACCCTGTTTCCCGTGGTCCCCGTTAGCCCTGCCTCTCCTCCATGGGTTAGTGTCCACTGCCGCCCAGGTACTCCTCCCGGAAGCCCGCTGGACTGGAGGCAGGCAGCTGTGTTGCTGTGTCCAACAATGTCCTGCTTGGTGGCCCCCCGAGCTGTGGGGGTGGGGGATGGGGAGGGCACTGCTCCCTGGCCCTGGCAAAGGCCAATCAGCCCGCAGTGCATGCTGGGTGGTGAGCCGCGTCCCCTGGGCTTGCATGGGAACGCTTCAGCAGTGCTCGCTCACCTGGCGCCCACCGATGCCCAGTGCCACCACCGCTTTGCTCCTGCTGGTCACTCAGCCAGTCTCAATGCAGGAACCAGAGGGCCACAGCCAGGACAGCCATCAGCTCTCCTGCCTCCTGGAGCAGAGGGGGAGGACAGAGGGGACTTAGCTCTGGCCAGGAGCCATCTAGCCAGTGTGGTAGGAAACCTCTGCGGTGAGGCCCACAGGCCAGAACAAAGGATTCCACCCCATTTCTGGTGGGCTCCCTGGGGTTACAGAATGAATCCATGCATCTGGAAAATATTTATTGAGCACCAACTATGTGCCAGCCACTGTTCAAGGCATTGTGGAGCCACATGGAGCTGACATTTTAGTGGGAGAGAGAGAATAACAAGTAAAATATATAATAGGATAGATGCATTGAATTTTGTGAGGCCTGAAGCTTATTCAATTTGGGTGGCTTCATTAAGAAAAAGAACACAACCTTACACATCCATATCAAGCTATGAAAGGGACTGTTTGTTTAGAATGAGAAGAGAACTCACAACAAATGGTGGAAGGGTCCTGTGCAAAAGAAAGCCCTAAAGCTTATGCTTCATCAGCGTCATTACAAACGTGTCTCTGATAGGACAGTGACTGTGCCCTGGACAGATATAAGGCGAGGCAGGACTGGCGGGCGGTGAGGCGGGGGAGTTGCAATGTCAGGAAGGGGGATCAGGAGGGACCTGGGGGAGGAGATACTGGAGCACATTGGCAAAGGACATCCATGAGTCGTGCGATTGGCCGATGGGTGGTCTGTGAGAGGTGTGGTCCAGGCAGAGGACCAGGCTCAGCAGTGTCCATCCCCAAAGCAGCTCTGTGAGGTGGCGAATGAATCCCTGCCCCGTTTGATAGATACGGAAACGGAGAAAACCTGCTGTGAGAAGCATCCTTCTGGAGACTGGGGTTTCCATTCATTCGGGGAAATCGCAGAACCTTAGTGCTAGCAGCCCGGTCAGCGTAGGAAAACCGAAGCTCAGAGGGAGGCGAGGACACGCCAGGGTTGCCATCAAGGGTTAGAGACAGGCATTGGGGCTGGGGTGGGGAGGCAGCCTACCCCTGTCCCCAGATCGTCCTTGCCCCTAGCACAGGGTCCTCAAGGGAGTCCGGCCACCTCCCGGGCAGCTTCCTGGCTCCCTGGCTCACACTGCTGTCTTTGCCTTCCCCGACGCCGCCTCCTTCCTAGGCACTGGGTTGAAGGGCTCCCCCTGTGGAGAGGGGCACTAATGCCTGGGTGCTGACGCTGGATGAGGGACCCTCCAGCATGACACTAACTGCCCCATGCTGGCCCATTCTGCTGCCCCCAGGGAGCCTGTCTCAGCCCACCCTGTCCCCCCAGGTAAGGAGGATGGGCGCTCCTGCAAAAAGGTAACCATCCGCATGACCATCCGCAAGAATGACTGCAGGAGCAACACGCCGGTGCGTGGTACCCGCAGGGCGGTGGGGGGCAGCCAGAGAGGGGCATGGAGGGGGTTTGGGGGGCTTGGAACTCCACAGACTGCCTCACTGGCCTGCCCCTTCCAGGTGAACCTGGTGTCCTGTGACGGGAGGTGCCCGTCCGCCAGCATCTACAACTACAACATCAACACCTACGCCCGCTTCTGCAAGTGCTGCCGCGAGGTGGGCCTGCAGCGGCGCTCCATACAGCTCTTCTGTGCCACCAATGCCAGCTGGGTGCCCTACACAGTGCAGGAGCCCACTGACTGCGCCTGCCAGTGGTCCTGAGGCCTGGGGGCCGGGGCTGGCTGGACCACCTCTGTCACCCCCACTTTCTGCTTCCAGCTGGCCCAGTGTGGATGGGGTGGGGAGATGAAAGGTGGTAGAAAGCTGGTATGTGCTGAGCACAGGAGGGTGGGCAGAGGCCCCAGGAGTGACCAGAACGGGACACACTAGCCCGTCCTGGCTCCCTGGGCTCACCCTCCTCCACACGTGGAAAAGTGCCACAGCTAGGGGCTCAGGGAACTCAACTCTGCCCCGGCTTGAAGTCGGGAATGGGCCTTAGGTCTACAGGTAGCAAACCCTGCACATCTGTGACTCTGGCCACAGTTTTGGTGGAGAGCTTTCATGAGAAGCTGGGACCAAAGCTAGACCCAAGACCAAGTGCAGGGGCAGGATGCAGTGGCCTGTTCTCTTGGCCCTTTTGACTATAGAAGAAGCTCAGACACAGGAAAAGGAAAGAGGGTTTTAATTGCAATACTCAGGCCTGCATATAGCTTCCCAGAAGGACTTCCCAAAAGCAAAGATGGTCCAGGTCCTCTGACTGAGATCTGTGAGGTCAGAATGGGCTCAGTGACCTTCAAGTCCCCTGTATCCCCAAGGAGGATGCCCTGGTGTCCTAGTATTAATATTGTAATTCAGGAAAGGATTCCAAAGGAGCAGGCTCAAGCCTGTGCCTGGCCCCAAGCTCCCCCTCCTAGCAGGTGGGCTGGCCTTGTGAGGTGATGGGAGGAATGGATTTCTCACCAGGGTCCAGCACTACTCATGTAGGGTGTTGGTGGACAGCCCGTCCCTCCACAGGCCCTAGGCCATTGAGTGGGTCCTGTCAGCTTGCAAGTGCAGCACCTGGCTTTGCAACGTGTTTCTTCTCCAAGGACATAGCACAGCCGGGCTCTGGAGGGGCCTGAGTGTGGGTTTTGTGGCTCAGCCAGTTCCAGCCTCTGTGTTCTGTGCAACTGTTTGGCAGGGGAGCTTCTGTTCGTGGAAAATGCAGCCCCAGCATCCCTGAGCATCTGTCAGAGCCTTGTCTCTGAGCCAGAGTGTCCTCTCTAAAGCAGGGCCAGAGCCCCCCTGCCACCCCACTATGCAGGTCTCCCACCCCTCATGCCACTTTGCATTGCTGGGTCCAAGGAACATAACATGAGGCTGTTCAGGCCCCAGCACTGCCCTGTGTGTCTGGAGATGTGTGGCTGCCCTGGAGCCCTTTGGGGTGAGGGAGCCATGTCAGGATGGTCCCCAGTTATTTCCAAGCCTCTTTGTTCCTGTATCTATGTTCTGTTTATGTATCAATAAACCATGGGAAGACTTCGGGCCTCTGAGCATCTCTGAGGGTGCTGGGTTTGCTGTGAACCTAAAGGAGTGTCAGCTGTGAAGAGAAGACCCCCTTTCATGGCCCTGGAGCTCACCCCTACTTCTCCCGCCCCACCTGTGCCCAGCACTGTGCCCCACTTGGAGCAGGCCCTCAGTGGGTGTCTGTCTGCTGGGTGGATTTGAACAAATTAGAGACTGGCTTCTAGAGGAAACGGGTGGGAAGGAGGAAGATATTGAGAGCTGGGAGCTGGCATTCAGGTGAGGGGACTAAAGAGTGATCCTGGCTCTGTGGGGCCAGGGACAGTTGGCTCTCACACAGGGTGTGGATGGGGCAGACCCTGAGAGTAGGTTCATGTTGGCCTCTCAAAATTTCTGTATTTTAACCCTATTTATTTCCTTGTTGTTCTCCCAAAGAGCTCAGTAAGTTTTTGCAGCTACATTGGCTGTGCTAGGATTAGGGAGAATCCAAGGATGGGTTTCTAGTGACACTTCAACTGTAAAGGACCATTGGCACACCTAAGGAGCAAGTGGGAGGGTGTCCCATGTGGGAAGGAGGAGGATGAGGGAGCTGGAGAAGCACCCCTCAATAACAGGGGGAACTTCCAGGGGTCAGTGCTCAGGGTGCAAGAGCTTCACCCTGCTGCCCGGAGTGGGTAGAGCATCCCTTTTTGAGCTAACACTTGGTAGGCTGGATTTTATTTCACAAGTAAGTTTCTCCTCTCATGGTATATCTGTTTGCTAACATGAACCTTGGGACTTTTCCTAATGAAAAAAGAGCTTTACAGCCTCTTAAGCAGTAACGTTTCAAAATAAGCAATGGATCAAAGGAGAAATCAGAATGGAAATTAGACAACATTTTGATCTGTGTGATTATGAAATTATGACACATTAAACCTGTGAGATGCAGTTAAAACAGTACATAGAGGAACATTTATAGCCTTAAAAATACATATTTTGTGATTCTTAATTTCTCATCGTTACAGCCAGTGATGAGGTGGGACAGCGCTTCCAAACTTCTCCATTACTGATGATGATTGATGGCCTGCAGTGAGCATTTCCTTAGTCAAAACACACTCCCTAAATCAATAGTTTTCAGGGTTTCAAATGCTGAGCTCAATAGAACATGACTTTAAACATACCTTTAAAGAGAACTGGTATAAAATCCTGGTTTTAGTCTACAGCAAGATATTTAGATTAAGACATAAGGCCATTGCTGGAATCCCGGTGTTCCTGGCTGTTCATCCCTCACCGTACCCAATTCCCATCTGTTTATGTCCAGGTAGGAGAAAGCAG